>NC_139514.1:47124138-47489138 GCF_947247035.1 Vipera ursinii | reverse complement strand
TTTAGATCAACAATTTAAGATATGCTGACAATACAGTTCTCCTTGCCAGTAAGCATGAAGACCTTCAGCTCCTCATCAAGAGAGTCACAGAAATATCTGAAAAATACAGCTTGAAGCTTAACACCTCAAAAAACAAGTTCATGTTCATCAGCAAACAACCGGTTAATTTACTACCAATAAATTTGGAATAGCATTAGAAAAAGTTAAAATGATCATGCACCTCGGTTCTAATTTACATGAAAGCTGGGACATGACCACTGAAGTAAAGACAAGGATAGAGAAAGCTCGAACAGCATTCTTCAAAATGAAAAAGGTCTTTTGCAGTCACGACATAAGCCTAAGATTGAAAATCAGGCTGGTCAGATGTTATATTTTTTTTCTATCCTGCTCTATGGAGTAGAGACTTTGCCTCTGACAGAAGGCCACATGAAGAGACTAGAAGCATTTGAAATGTGGATTTACAGGTGGCTGTTATGTATAAGCTGGGTTGACAAGATCAGAAATGAGGAGGTGTTAAGCCGTCTGTGTTATATGCTGGGTTCATTGCTTGATTGACGAGACAAGGCGAGTGAGTTCAGCAAGAATAATTCTTTATTTGGTTGCAGGAACTGAACTGAGAAACAGGGCTGCAAATGCAGCTATTTATACCCTAGCCTCTAGGTGGCGGCCAATAGGTTTAAAGCAACCTATTGCCACCCTAGAAGCAGCCAATGGCGGCGCTGGAGATGGGTTGTCTGAGGAGGTGAGAGCCGTTAGCCAGCTTTCCTGCTTAAACAAACTTCCAGCAATTAACCCCACGTGATACTCTTAAGTAAGACAAAACCCAATACATTACAGTCTGAGAAAGCCAAGGGAAATCATCAAAACAATTAAAAAATGAAAGTTCAAATATTTCGGACATGTGATGCAAAACCCAGAAAATACGGCATACTCTATTTAATCCTCCAGGGGAAGATTGAAGGCAAATGAGGTCCAGGCAGAAGAAGAACATCATTGCTTCAAAATTTAAGGGACTGGTTTGGACAAAACTCAGCAGCACTTTTTTGTGTGGCTGCTGATAAAAACCTGATTGCCAACATGATCGCCAATGTCCGATAATGGATATGGCCAAAGAAGAAGTAGAAGAACATATCAATAGCAACATTCATAAATTCAGTTTCTTGCTAGGTACTGTAGTTGCAGTTGTTACCTCAGAACAGTGATACCCTTCAACATCAGAAAAATGCACCTGATATCCAAAGTGAAAATGTGAAAAAAAGTAAGTGGCATATTTGAAAAAGGGAGGAGGAGCCCATGTGAATTAGCCTTGGATTAAATTATATCATCCCTAAAAGAAACCAATGCTGCCACTGGAATGGGATAACTCACCTCAGCCAACCCACTACAGCCAACTCACCATGGCCAACTCACCTTGGGACAACTCACCACGGCCAAATTGCCACGGTACAAGTCACTGCAGGGCAATTTAACAATTCAATTTAATTATCTAAAATAAATAAAAAAAATATTTTAATTTTTGTCATTCACATTTCATTTTGATATTAATCCACCATTTCTTTGATATTAATGTGTGTTGTTGCACAGCAAGTTGGCCATGGCAACTTGTCCCGTGATGAGTTGGCCTAAAGTAAACTACTTAATAATTTTGGGTGAAGCCACCTGAATAGCCTGACAGTCCCAGATATTGGTCATAAAACATCTAAAGGATATTGTTTATTTCTTATGAAATTACCAAGTATTTTCAGAAATTCTGCAGATCTTTCATAGTTATTCCTTACATGCACAACCACTGCATTTTCTTATCCAGCATGTAATTTACTATATGCAAAGATAAAAATGTAGGTAATTTATGACGTATCTAAGGATTCATGAGCCAACAGAACAATTACATATTTGATGCCATTAAGATGTCATTCATTAATAAATCAAAAAGAAAAATGGTATACATATTTTAAATTTATGTGCAGCATGATTCTCACACTATAATCTGGAGAATAAATAGTTGAGTTATACTGTATTGGCTGTATGATAGTGTATAATACTAAGAGTAAACAAAGCCTTGTCTTTTATTTGTCAACATTCTGGAGGAAAAAAAAAACATCTAGGAATATAATAGAAGCTGTGAGAATGGGAGATGGGGGCAAGACAGTCATAAGAAATTTTGAATAATGTATGACTGGTAATTATATTGAAGTGTTATAATATTTTTTATTTGACCAGATTTCTTCATTAACAGTTCAGAGTTAATTTCAACAAATAAATTAAAGTTTAAAGCTCACTGCACTGTGCAGAACTAAGTAATGCATTCATGTTGAATATTTGATTAGAAAAAAATTAGTGTCTGCTTGTTGCTAATATTTTATTGTTGAAAATAATAACATTGAAACATTTGGGAGTTGCAGTTAGTTTATATTCTTACATTCTCTTCAATCTACACACTATATTTTCCCTTATTTCTTACCGATAAAAACCCAAACTTGTACAATGCAATATTGAAAGAAATAGGTGTCACTGCTTGCTTTTTTTATAATCCTTAAGAAATTGATTTCTGAACACAATTTGTGAAGGCAAAGAAAATTTTGAAAGGAAATGTTTAGGCAAAGTCACAGACCTTAATTGCTACAAAGCTCACATGTGCATATTCCTCTGTTAAATTGATCAGGTGATATTACAGAGCTGTGATTAAAAGTGTAATTTTAAAAGAGAAATATCAACATTCACCTTTCTACTCCAATACATCTGGCAATAATAGTATAATTATAGTACAATACAAAGCTATTATATATTATTAAATGTGTGGAAATAATTATCCATTTTTCTGGAGTTCTTTTTAACAAGTAGAAGTGGCAACAATACAAATTCTAAAGCTACATTTGAAATCATTAACATTTCTGCAAAGACATACACTACAGTATGTATTAAGTCGTACAACTTCCAAACCTTGTTTAGACATATTATATGAAATATAGCATTAAAATAATTTAAATAAATATGCATATCTATAAGATTTATTCACAACATTGACATTGGTGAACTGGGAACAAGATGGCAGCTATGGTCACATTGCTTCAAATAAAGTCCCATCATGTCTTTAGTTTTTGTACAAATATAATGTAACTTCTTTGAATTTACCCAACTTAGTTCCACCTGCTGCCGGCATCAACTTCCCTCCGCCCTGTGCGTTCCCACAGAGAGGGTCTCCTCAGGGTGCCACCGGTCAGAGAATGTCGATTGGTGGCCCCCAGGGGGAGATCCTTCTCTGTGGGCGCCCCGGAGCTATGGAATCAGCTACCGGTGGAGCTCCGGATGGCGCCCGATCTTCGCTCCTTTCGCCGCAAGCTAAAAACATACTTTTTTGAACAAGCTGGCCTGGCCTGATGAGGGGACTGGGGGAGTTGTTATTGTCATTTTACTGGGGTTTTAAGATGTATTTTTAGTATATGGGCATGTATTTAATTATTTTTTAACTTTTGTAATCCTGTATTTTTATTCTTGCCCTGTTCACCGCCCTGAGTCCTTTGGGAGAAGGGCGGTATAGAAATATTATTAAATTAATTAAATTAAATTAACTCTATGTCCTCATCCTCAAATCATTACTTTTAATTCTGAGTAAGAATAAGCATGTAAGAGTTTAAACTTCTTTCACTCAGCATGAAAATAAATGAGTTAAATCAGGGCTTTTCAACCAGTGGTACGGGTACCACCTGTGGTACATTGGCACCTGGCAGGTGGTACAAGACCATCCTAGAAAAGTGGTGGTGGGGGAGGGGAATGAGCTGAACTGGTGGCAGCACCACACAAGCCTGAGCGAGAGATGGCTGGAGCTGAAGGGCTGTCAGGGAAGCGGCAGCACCAGGATCAGTGCTTCTTTGGGGCTGTCAGGGCTCAGCGGAAGCACCAGCATCAGCGCCAGGCTCCAGCTGGAGCTCGGTGCTGATCCTGGTGCTTTTGCTGAGCCCAGAACAAGTGCCAATCAGCTGGAATGTTGCAGCATCTTCCAGGGTCTTGTGATTTACATTCAGATGCTTGGCAGCTGATTCATATTTATGATGGTCACAGTGTCCCAGGGTCATGTGAAGTGACCAAAACCTGCTTCAACCACCCAGCAGACAGGGGGGGAATAAAAAGCAAACACCCCCATCCCCCACCCCACCCCCACTGCCAATCCACAACAGAAATGCTCACAACAATGAAAACCTCGGACAGGAGCAAGAGCACCACTAAGCAGGCAGGCAGGTGTCTTGCTCGGTTGTGGCTTGTGAGGCACTTTTTTCAGTGCCATTGTAACTTTGAACAGTCAGTAAGTGAACTGTTGTAAGTCGAGGACTACCTGTACTTTATCACTTTTTTCCTTTTTTTGGGGGGGATCAAGTTTTTGACATCTTGCTAGGCGACTGCTGGTACTCGGATGTTGCTATATCCTAAAAGTGGTACAATGGATGAAAAGGTTGAAAAGCCCTGAGTTAAATGATGCTTAATTCCAGGTAAGGACATATTAAAATGCAACTGTCACATCTATATGAGCCACAGATTATCTTTGATGTTTATAAGTTGTGTTTCTTTAGATATGTCTTCTAATAAAATATTGGATCCCCCCACTCAATCCTAACTGGATGAACACAAGATGGCAGCAAATAGTTTTATCTCTCCTTTGCTGTTATCTAGCACATGATCTTGACAAGCAGGAACAATGGCAAGAAATCAGCAGTAGGAATTTTATCAGGAACAAATTTAGAGTCATATATTTGAGTAGCCTATTGGCACTGCAGAATATTGATTAGGGGATAACGGAGTGGATTTCCTTTTCTATGTACATATAAGAAATACAGTTGGAGAAAGGGTTATTTAACCATCCAATTTGTGTGGAATAGCAATCTTTATATTGCAAATTCTTTCACCTGGAAACTTAGAAAAAGTTACATAGCAGATTGTATCATTGCATTGTTAATCACTGTTGCTTGCATCTTATCTGCATTCCTACTTGTAATAATTAAGATAAACAGGATAACACCAGTTCCTTAATCCAATACCTGGAATGGTAAAAATAATGGTAAAATCTGTTCAACAATAGTGGAGACTGTCTTATGAAGTGATAAGATTATTCTTTATAGAAATAATTAAACCCAGGCTATCTGTTGGGGGTGGAGTAATACCAAAGTCCTACACCATGCAGGGTATTAGACCGTGTTCCTATCCTTATAATAACTTTAATTAATTATAATATAATTTTTATATTTCTGTGAATGGATAAAAAGATATGCTATGCTTGCACTCACTATATGAAACATTAAATTAATTTCATAATCATATTGCTAGAGACTTAAGATTCAGAAACTACATTCACCATATTATCATAGGAAATATATCTGCATTTTTGCTACTCTTTAAGAATTTCAAAACTTGTTTTCCATTATTTTAATTTCATTCTGCATCCGATATGGACAATATATTTCAAAACCCAGAATGTAAGTAATGCTTCCATAAATAAAAATACAGAATTCCTTGCTAGAAAAAAGTGATATGACAGTTTTCATTCTTAACATTAGTTTTATTATTCTATACATTGCACTATAATCTTAATCCGAGTAAAATACTAATTTCCAAGAAAACTAAAATCATAAATAATTTAGTCTGTAAAGCCCATAAATAACTTAATTCAGTCTGTAAAGCCGTGGTGCTGCTATGAACACAATATTTGTTTTTAAGGTAAATCAATTATCTTTTTAAAGTCATAAATAACTTTGCCTATTTATTCCAATTGGCAATGTGTATGGTTTATTCAGGAACCAATACAAAGTATCCAGTTGTACTTTTTTTTAATGAAACAAGCCATTAGTAATATTAAAAAAGGCTGCACAATCAATTGGTCTTGTATCCAGAGCACATGCTTGTTTAGCAGAAATGTAGTAATTTATAATTTTTGCTTCAAAAACAGACCAATTATTCTGCAAACCTCCCAATGCAAATAATTTCAGATTCAACTGCACAAACTGATTAAAAACAATGAAATGACATAATACAGAAGCCAAAATGATTCATCGGAACATCTGTAAAAAAAAACCTATGTATTTGTAATTAAAAATTGGTAGGAACATATATGACTATTGAAAAAAATAGTAAAAATGAGCAGGTTAAAATTTTGTGGGATTTCCAAATGCAGACTTTATCAGCATGCAGAACACATTGTAGAAAATGAACTTTCTTCTTTTCAACAGCAGTTATATTTGGTGTATTATGAGGCTGGATTTTTATCATGGGCTCATAACACACCATGTAAAACTATTGTTGAAAAGAAGGAAATATGAATAATTGCTGGGGCAATACCAGTGACAACTTAGAAAATGAGCATGGCTGCAGCCATTTTCTCTACTCATTTTCAGTTGACACATAGCATGGAGGAAGGGGAGTTTAACCAGGTGCTTCACTAGACAAAACAGACTTTCTTCCATGGGAACCAAGGTCATCGGCTGCTCCTGGGACTGCAGGCTGGGCGTTTTACGAAAAGCCCATCAAGAAGTTGTATTGGGGAATGTAGTAGCTTGCATAGCTTTATGGGTGAGATTTCTTAACTTTGTATTGGGGATTGTTCCCTGTCTGTTCAGACTTGCTTTCACTTTTGATGTGCCGATACTTTGTATCAATAAACATGTTATTTGAGGAACTTGCAAGCTGCAGAGTTCTGCTTTATTTGTCTCTGTCAGAACCATGACAACCAGGTGATGGTAGAATAGAAGACAAAGAATTGGGGAGTACATAGTATAATGATCTGAAAATAAAATTTGAAAGATTGTGGCATAAACCAACTTTGATGGTTGTCGTAGTTATCAGCACACTTGCTATCATACCAAAATGTCATTGATAAAATTTCCATCTGTCAAATGCAAAAAAAAAACACACCACATACTTCTTGGATCTGCCCATATATTATGCTGATACATTACAACATCCTAGGTTCTTGGGAAGAACTTGATGTTTATGAAGGCAAATATCAACTAGTGATCTGGAAGAAGAAACTTTACATTGTTGTGAACAGATAAAAATATGTGGCAATATCTGGAAACAGCAGAATAGAAGAGAAAGAACTGGAGAAATAACAAAATACAAAATATTTTCAAATATAAGTGGAACAACTGTACCAAAAGAAAGCAAAAATAGTACCAATAATAACAGGTGCCTTGGGTACAATCCCAAAACATCTGGAGTACCACTTGAACACCATTGGCATTGACAAAATTACAATCAGTCAATAGTAAAAGGCAGCTTTACTTGGAAAGGTTTATGTTTTAATGATCTATTTAATACCATCAAAGAAAAACACCTGCCTATCCCAGATTCTTGGGAAGGATTTGATAGGTGGATAAAAATACCAAACTCAGTCTGCACATCTGGCTGACTGTTCAACCAATCACAAGTAATAATAGTAAATAATGGGCAACACCAGCTAACGAACAGGCAGCCATGATTCCATTGTTATTTATATAATTATAGCTCTATTTCAGCTGTAGGTTACTGCTCCTTTAAGTTTATGGGGCTTAATAAAAACAAGCACAATCCTATGTTAGGTGTGAGGTAATCAATAAAAATACTAGCATTAGACATAATATTGGAGCCCCTAGATTTAGAAACCTGTAATGTTCATTTTCTACAGTGTGTTGTGCATGCTGATGCCTTGAAGGGTGAAAACTAACATGATAAAGCGATGATTTATTTCCTCTGAGAATAGAATTAAGGAATACTGTGAGAAATGGGTGATGTTACTGGGCTGAAAAAGAAGGATATCTGATTATGGTATCATTGGTAATTTATCACTTTTTCCTTCTGGTAACTTATCCCTCCAAGGCAACATGTATGTGAAAAGGTACTGTATATAAACACATTTGGAAGCAATTCATGAACCTTAGTTTCCAACCTTTCACTGGGGCTTCTGAAGCATTGTTTTTTTTTTCTTATTGTTTATCTGCTACCTAAAAAAAGATTACAGCATTATCCTGTCCACTTTTTCTAGCACTATTTTATTCTCCAAGGGACAGCTAAGACAACCATGGAAAGTAAAAAAATTAAGAAGAAAAAAGAAAGTCCCACTTTATTCAATAGGAAAATACCATTAGATATTTTCAGATCACTTTTTACACTATAAAACTAGGTATATTGGTCTTAAACATATCAAAATATTTAATAGCCTTGGTGGAGCAGTGGGCTGATGCCTCCTTAAGTAACACCAGCTGTCTGCAATTAGTGCAGGTTCGCATCCCACCAGGCTCAAGGTTGACTCAGCCTTCCATCCTTCCGAGGTAGGTAAAATGAGGACCCAGATTGTTGGGGGCAATTAAGCTGACTTTGTAATAATGCCGCTTGGGGTGTGTGTGAAAGCCCTAATAAGCAGCCATATACATAGAATGAAGGCTACTGCTAAGCTTGTAAGCCGGCCTGAGTCTTCGGAGAAGGGCGGGATATAAATGGAAATAATTTTTTTTTAAATTAAATAGTGTCTATCTGAAATCTGGGGGAAGATGGAGGTAGTGACAGATTTTATTTTCCTGGGCTCCAAGATCACTGCAGATGGGGACTGTAGCCAAGAAATTAAAAGACGCTTGCTCCTCGGGAGGAAAGCCATGGGAAATCTAGACAGCACACTAAAAAGCAGAGACATCACCCTGTCAACAAAAGTGCGTATAGTCAAGGCTATGGTCTTCCCAGTTGCAATGTATGGCAGTGAAAGTTGGACCATAAGAAAGGCTGAGCGCCAAAGAATTGAAGCCTTTGAACTCTGGTGCTGGAGAAGACTCCTGCGAGCCCCTTGGACTGCAAGACGATCAAACCGGTCAGTCCTAGAGGAGATCAACCCTGACTGCTCTTTAGAAGGCCAGATCCTGAAGCTAAAACTCAAATACTTTGGCCACCTAATGAGAAGGAAGGACTCACTGGAGAAGAGCCTAATGCTGGGAAAGATTGAGGGCAATAGAAGAAGGGGACGACAGAGAATGAGGTGGCTGGATGGAGTCACTGAAGCAGTAGGCGTGAGCTTAAATGTACTCCAGAAGATGGTAGAGGATAGAAGGCCTGGAGGAACATTGTCCATTGGGTCGTGATGGGTCGGACATGACTTCGCAGCTAACAACAACAACATCTGAAATCTTTTACCGTCTAATTTATTTTCATCCCGTTCTGCTTATATATTGAAACAATATGGCACTTTAATGGTTTCCTATTTCTCTCCATCCATCCATCCATCCATCCAAACATCCATGATTAAACCTAGTAGCTAGGAAAGATAACAACAGCAGCTAGATTATAGGAAAGAAGGGACATAAAGAGACATTTCTACCATTGAAACATTTTATTTCAGATAATACATATAAAATTGATATTAATTCATTATTCATTCATTCATGTGAATGAATAGATATGCCTCAGTTCTTAAGAATTAAAAGTTTGGACCCAAAGACTGTTTACCAGCTAATTGGCATTGCAACCATATTCAGAGTGTTCAACTGAATTCCCAGTTATTTTGATATGGAAATGTAACATTTCATCAGTGCAGGAGAAAGCAAAATTAAGTCTTCTGGATGTCCACCTTAGAGAAGTAGAGAACCCAGAGCACTGTTAATCATATTACCTTAGAGGAACTCTTGAGTACAAAATAATAAAAATCATTAATCACACAGCTATCTTAAAGTCAGAAAACTGTGTCATTCAATTTCCATCTATTTTCCGTATATGTAATTGACCAACGGGAAAAAACAATCATGAATTGCCTCAGTATGCTTTAATGGAATGTTTTGATCCAAAGAATGTACCTTTCAAAAAATTGGCATAGTTCTATTTATGGTTCAACAGGAATTAATACATTTCTTGCCAAATGTGTTTGTGTATTCATAAATCTATAGTTCTGAAGCTAAAATCATGTGGTAAAAGTTAAGAAGCTTTGCCTATTAACATTTTTTTCAAAAATTTGACAGGTCTATTACCAGACTAAAACCATTCAGCTTATATTAAAGGACACGGTTCCTCTTTTTTCTTACTCTGGGGTGTATCTATCTATATAGCCACATTTTTCTGTCATATTGGAGTGAGAGACTTTTTCTAGTTAGTAGCTTTTATAATGAGAAATTTTAAGGGTCAGTGGCAAGTCTGAGCAGTGAAGCAACTAAGTTTTTTTTAACTTTTGCCTTTTCAGCTAGCGGTGGATGGAATGAATTTCAGCACACACAATTCATAGTTGCAGATAAGAAGGTCTCAGAGTCTGCCATAAATAACTCTACAGGTCATAGCTTGGAACTGTAAAGTTTCATCTGGAGTAATTTAATATTCTTTGTCATTAATTTGGTGAATTTACTGTATAAGTTATGATTCTAATATTTCAATTTTTATCTTCTTCTCAGGAAATTTTTAAATCCTTCTTTTTTATATATTTCTCAACAGATGACTTGAATCACCTTCACATTTCAAATGATCATCTTCTAGGAAATCTGTTTAGGATTCTTGCAGCATTTTAAAAATCTTTTCAATAAGAAGCATCTAACTTACAGTTTTACATATATGGAAATGGATAGTTATATATGCATGTAATGAAACTAATGGAAGTAGACATTTCTCTTCCTATAACTGTCCAAAATGAGGGGAAAATGACATAGGGCTTCCTGCTTGAGCAGGGAGTTGGACTAGAAAACTTCCCAAAGTCCTTTCCGACTCTGTTATTTTGTGTTCACGGTTTATTCTAATTACTGTAACCACAGCTATTTATTGAATATTAGCAGGGCTTTTTTTCTCATAGAACGCTCAGAACAGAGTTCCGACACCTTTTTTGGATGGAACCTTGTAGGGTAGGCAAGGCGGGTTGTATGACATGTGTGAGTTCTGGCACCTTTTTCTTTTACAAAAAAACCCACTGAATATTAGTAGCAGGATATCTGAATTCATTGATTGATACAATTCAAAGTAGAGTTGAGTGGGAAAATTTAAAGTGAAAATTTATAAAATTGAAAATGAAATCCACAAAAGTGAGGTACATTTACTGAGGGATCCACTATTAGTGTTTGATTTTTATTTTAGAATTTCAACTGGCAAAGTCAGGGAAGAGAGCCATCTCTTCCATTGCCCTAATCCTATGGAATATTCTCCCCCATAGAGGTGAGGCAGGCCCCCCACTATCCTGGCCTTCCCCAAAGGGTTTAAAGTATGGCTCTAGGTATCTCATGGGAAGCCCAAAGGAATGTGCAGTCATGGGCTTGGTAGTGCCATGAGAACCTTCCCAGTCAACCAATTTTTAAGAGGGTTTTTAATTATTTTTGCCTCCTTAAAAATATAATTTTATTTTAGTTTTTATGTACCATTTTATATTTTCATGTTTTTTTTAAAATAAATATTTTATTAATTTTCTAGTTTTGCAATCATAAGTACTTAATACATAACATGTTGTCCTGGATCCATTAGTAATTTAGTGGTACATATTAACTTCTTCAATCTAGGCCCAATATTACACCATCCAATGCTTCCCCTCTTCTTCCGGTAGTACACATTTTCCAACATTAGGCAAATACAATTCTTATTGTTAATACATATGCAATTGAATAACAACACCTTTGTTACATTTTCCTAGTAATATCTATAATGTCGGTTTAAAATATCTTTTCTAACAAAAATATATCTAAATTGCATTTGTACTTAATACCCATTTGTTCAATTAATACCCTGTTTTCCCGCTTTTTAAAATTTTAATTTCCCATCAGTATTCAAAATGTCTCTATCGCTTATAATTTCTCATAATGTTGTATTTGGGTAACCAAAAGCTTCCCTTATTCAAACCCTCTTAGCATTTTCATATTTCCCTTCTCACACCAAAGTATAATGTTCTAGTTGTAAATCCTATCTTTCTACTTATAATAATACTATTTCTAACAATTATCTATTCTCAGCCATGTTCAAACATCTGATTAATAGTATAATATCCCATCTAATGGGTCAAAATCTCTATTTTCTTCAGTCTTACTCTAGCTTTCTTCCTTTGCCAACTAACTTTCCAAGTCAATGCATTTGAATCATCAAGTAATTCTTCCTCTATTTTTATGTATATTTTTGACTAAAGTATATTTTTGATTAAAGTATTTTTGGAAGGATGCTCAGCCCATTGATATTCATATCCCTCCTTCTCCAATTTCCCACAATTCTCCTAACAGCTCTATCTTCCATTCAATCAGCTCTTCTTTCTTTCTTTTTTAAAGTATATTTTATTTATTTTTTAACATAAACACCTTAATATTTTGTAAACAGTGTGTTGTCTGGGCTTATATTTACAAAGTAATCACGAACAATCAGTTTTTATATTCCAAAGTCCACATAATAGCTTTGCTTGATTTCCTCTTTTTCCAATAATATTCTCTTTGCCAACCTTGAATTAATACAATTCTTACTAATTCAAAAGGTAACAATTTAAATATATTTTTTTCTGTAATTTCTACCAATAATAATCACATTAACATCATGCTTCTTTTCTGTCTAGTATATCTTGGTTGACTCCTCATGAATCCTGTTTACAATTCTTATTTAAATTTCTTTTCCCTACAATGTTAAAAACATTCTTACTGGCTAAAAATTTCTCAAGGTTAATTACATTTAAGTATTTAAGTCTATTTTCATATCTTAAAAAGTAAATAAAAAAGACACCAAAGAAAAAGAAAGAAACGAATAGAGAGAGAAGAAAAAAGAGGAAAAAGGAAGAAAATAAAAAATAATATACTACTTAAAATACAAATCCACCTTAAACTAGTATACACTTATTTCCAATTTTTTAATGTTCTTTTTACCCATAATTAAACCTATGTTTAATCTTTAGATGTTCCATTTAATAAATCCAATCATCTAATCTTTTAACTCTATTCAAAACATTTTTAGTTATCTATTAAAATTTTCTTAAGATCAATTACACTTAAATATCTAAAACTTTTCCTTTATATTAACCATCCCAAACATTTTTATATTTCCCCATATCAAAAAAATAAACTAAAAAAAGAGAAAAAGGGGAAAAATACTATCTTACTTGAGGTATTCATCCTTCTTAAACTAAAATCTTTCTATTTCTTCAACCATATTCAAACAAGTGTTTAATTTCTAAGTATTCCCTCTGATATGCCCTATCATCTAATTCCTCAATTCTCACTTTAGCCCTTTCCTTTTGCCAAACATCTTTCCCAATCCGTCTGTTCTGTTGAATAGTCTTTCCATAATCTTGTTGATGTTGTTGTAAGTATAAGAGGCAAATCAAACATCATGTCTTTGTATAAAGATTTTGCCCCTTCATATTCATTGAAGATTTATCTCATCATCTCTTGTCTCCCCATTTCTTTTTTTTTTATTAAAGAGTTTTACAAAAACAAAGTTTTACAATATATCCCCAAATCCCTCCCACCCCAAACCCACCCACTTCCCAGAGCTAAATACAGGATTATAGTTACAATAATCATATTCTAAATAAAAATTATGCATAATATACAATTAACCAAATTCATAATGTGCTTTAACTCCCCTTTAACATAACTACAAACAAAGTACCAATAACAATATACCACTAAAATCTACTCATAAGCTAAATGGAACTTTTTAGTCCCATATTTGTTCTGAATATAATTTATCCATCTCCTCCAAACTGAAATATATCTTTCCTGTGAATGATCTTTCAAATAAGCAGAAATCTTAGACATTTCTGCAAGATTCGAAACTTTAAACACCCATTCTTCTATAGTGGGCAAACTATCCTTCTTCCAATATTGTCCCACCAGTAACCGTGCTGCTGTTATCATGTTCAACATCAAGTTAGTCTCCCCATTTCTTATAGTACTCCCAATAGCTCCGCAATCCCTCTTGTCAAATCTTTTTTTTCTTGTCCTCAGATTTATTTTGTGGTCTTAGAATTTTCTTTTCCACGTCCAGTGTTCCTTGTAAGTTCTTCTCCACTTGAATCTCTGTCTCTAAATTTCTTTCCAGTAATTTATATTCATGCTTTACATGATCTCTCTTTTTTTTGTTTTCTGATCATTTATTTGTTGTGACATTAAATTAAAGATGCACTCATTTAACTTTTCAAATTCAGTTTTAATTCCATCATGGTTTGAAATTAGTGTCATTTGTAGTTGTTGTAACATAATATACATTTCCTCCTGGGAAGTATTTTTTTTTTCTTGGTACATTCTTTCTGCAGACCTCTGATATTCCATAATGACCAAAAATCCTTTCTCTGTCAATCGCTTTAAAGTCACAGTTTAAAAAGTATTTATAGTCCAGGAAGGTCAATTTTTTCTAAGTTTTATAGTTTTCACTTTGTCCACAGTGTTCTTTTTTTATTATTACAGGTGTTCTTTGTTTAGTTAAGGCTTTGAAGGTCACAATATCAGGTTTGTTTTTTTCTGGACTTTATACTTAGGGCAGTATCCACCAATAAATGTCAATTTTCAAAACTATGAATAATGTTGTTACACATTGTGAGAGGTTGGATTGTCACTTTGACAACAGAGCCCTTGGCTAGCATGGGTTGTCCATCAAAAAACAAACTTAATAGCTAAAATGGGAAAATAAAATATTTTGTTTAAAAATAGAATATTAGATGCAATTTAAAATATGTAAGATGCAGTGCTTTTTTTGTAAAAGAAAAAGGTGCCGGAACTCACACATGTTATACAACCCGCCTTGCCTACCCTACAAGGTTCCATCCAAAAAAGGTGCCGGAACTCTGTTCTGAGCATTCAATGAGAAAAAAAGCCCTGATAAGATGTAAAATGTGAAATAAGCAATCCAATAAGTATTTTTTTCTTTTGTATTGAAGGTTAAATATGATTCTTTTAAGTGTACATGTGCTTCCAAAAAAGTATAAAGTTTGACAACACCATCCCATTTATTACTCTGACATTTAAGTAGGCTAACTGTCCTTAAGAGATAAAGAGCCATATGCTCTTATCAGTGAGACAATAATCAATTTCTTGAGTAACAGGGAATATTCTTCACTGTCCACCAGGAAACTATTTACATTTCTGGATTATTCGTGTGTGTGTGTGTGTGTGTGTGTATTAATTTACATCCAAAATACACAAATAGCAAACTACAATAGACTCTAAAAATTCGCATTTGATAAAAGTTTAATAAATAAAATCAACAACAAATATTATATAAAGTATTTAAAATTGAAACTTCTTGATGTCTTATTAAAAACTTGTTTTTATAGCCACAGCTAAAAATGTGCATTTGTCACTGTAATTTTAGGATTTTTATCTCTGAGAGAAATTTTAACATATTCAGAAATGTCTCTTTCTGGCCTTGATTTTACAATAGGCTAGATAGAAGATTTTTGTAAAAGTCACAATACAATAAAATATGATCCACCATTTCAAATTCATTAGCATTAGAGCAGGGGAGTCAAAATGCCGGCCCACGGACCGGACACGTCACATGGAAGCCGCACCCACCCCATTGCTGACAATGGCAAAACTGTCCCGATACGTTGTGCAACATCACATGACGTCGTGACTTTGACATGTCTGCATTAGAGGGACCCCATCTTTGGCAGACGGGAATCTTTTCAAACTTAGCATATATATTTGATTGCAAAATATTTAACATGAGTTTTTTTTTCAAAACACTGTTTTATATTTGCTTGAATGCAGATGGTCTTTGACTTACAACCATAATTGAGCCTGAAATTTCTGTTGCTAAGTGAGACCTCTGTTAAGTTAATTATTCCCCATTGTATAAATGTTTCTTGCAAAATTTGTTAAGTAAATCATGGCAGTTGTTAAGTTACAAACATGGTTGCTAAGTGAACCTGGCTTCCCCATTGACTTTGCTTGTCAGAAAGTCACAAAAAGTGGTCACATGACCCCAGGACACTGCAACCATCATAAATATGAACCAGTTGTTAAGCATCCAAATTTTGTTTTAATAATAATAATAATAATAATAATAATAATAATAATAATAATAATAATAATAATAATAAATAATAAATAATAAGAATAAGAATAAGAATAAGAATAAGAATAAGAATAAGAATAAGAATAAGAATAAGAATAAGAATAAGAATAAGAATAAGAATATAAAGTTGGAAGGGACCTTGGAGGTCATCTAGTCCAACCCCCTGCTCAGGCAGGAAACCCTATACCATGTGACAATGAGGATGCTGCAATGGTTGTAAGTGTGAAAAACAATCATAAGTCACTATTTCATTGCTGTTGTAACTTTGAACAGTTGCTAATTGAATTGTTGTAAGTCAAGGACTACCTGTATAAAATTGCTAAGGTATGTAGGGATCTGTACAGTATTCTTGTAATTTATTCCCAAAGTTACAATACAATAAAATGCTGGTGTCAAAGCCCTGGAAAATAAATCAGAACTATTAGCAATCTCACAAATATTTAGGGTCACCTGTTAAACTACATGGCTATATAAGAATCATTTGGGATTTTCCATAACTCTCCTGCCTTATTTTGATAAAAACAGCAACATATATTTCAAACTAAAATTCAACAATACTTAGTCAAGATTTTGCTTTCAAAGGGCATTTTCTGCTGTTCAGGAAAATATACAATATACAATTAAAAGAGTGCTCAAATTTTCTCTGCAGTTGGCTTATATTATTATAATCTAAATTGGGGTTCCATGTATAATATGAGATGTATTTCTGCATTAAACACTTGTTGCTACAGGAACAAATGTCTCCTATTTTCAATAAACATATTGAAGTAAGACCATGGTAGTAGTGATGGTGATTATGCTTAATACTGGCTTGCCAGGACAGAACATGGCTAATAAAATATTCATGCAGTTGAAATTCTCAACTTGTGTTATTTTATAATGTTGTTTTTTTCCAGTTATACTCACAGAAACTAAAAATAGTTGATTTCTAGTTAATTATCTTGACAATATGTGCTTCAAGATGGTATTTTAAATCCACTCTAGTATGTGAATGAACAATAAGCATCATTTGCATATAACAAAAGGCATATTTTTCTTTTGATTAACAAAGAACAGTCAGTCATCAACCTGAAGTAATAAACTTTCTAAATCATTGGCAAAGTTCTTTAATAGTGTTGGGAGCAGAATTCAACTTTGTATCACACCCTTATTGACCACTATGTGGACTTTAATAACCTTTTTCTATTGTATCTAATCTGCATTATACTCTTTTGTTTCAATACCTGTATTAAATACTGTATGTAAGACACTAGTAAGAAAGGTTTTTTTTTTATTTATTCCAGAATTTGGTTATATTAATAGAACCAAGGGCACCCTTAAAATATATAAACGCAGCAAATAATTTGTCTTTAAGGACAATAAAATATTTTCCTGCCAATAGACTAATATGAAACACTAATCAGTTGTTAATCTGTCTTTTCAAAAAGCAGCCAGAACATTTTTTGAACCAACTATTCCTTGAGGTAGGAGATTAAAGAGGGCCAGTAATAATGGACCCCACCAGCCTGTATTTAAGAAGCTTGATGGATATGTGAGCCTTGGTGGAGCAGTGGGCTAATGCCTCCTTAAGTAACACCAGCTGCCTGCAATTAGTGCAGGTTCACGTCCCACCAGGCTCAAGGTTGACTCAGCCTTCCATCCTTCCGAGGTAGGTAAAATGAGGACCCAGATTGTTGGGGGCAATAAGCTGACTTTGTAATAATGCCGCTTGGGGGGAAAAAGCCCTAATAAGCAGGCATATACATAGAATGAAGGCTATTGGTAAGCACATTGGTCTTCGGAGAAGGGCGGGATATAAATGGGATTAAAAATAAATAAAATAAAATAAAATAAATAAAATCTTAACTGACAGTGTCACCAGATTTTAATTTTGAAATAAAGTCACATTTTTTTTCCTCAGACAATGCTTCTCACTGTGGAATGGTAAGGAGCTTGGATCTGATGTTTTTACAATAGACTAGTTCTGTTCCATGAACATTGATTTAAAATATTTTTTTCTTCAAAAGTATATCTGAATCTGGAAATTAAGGAGAAATGAAAGCCATGGAAATTAAAAGATGCATTTATTAATAAGGACAGGAGTCTTTCTGTGCTTTCTGTTTCTTCTGACATATTAGTATCTTATAGAGAACAGCTGGAAATTATATTCATATTGGCTTTTACCTAGCTTTAGATAATACATCAATGAAGCGCTGGTAAATATCTTTTATCACTTCTTAAAGACAACCACAGTGTGCTGTACATGGCTTCAACTTTGGAGGATATTTAGCTGCAGTTGGTTAGATTGTTGAAGTTCACCCAATGGTGGGTGACACCAAAGCTGTATGAGGCTGGTGGTTTTGCAGGTGCTGCATTGATTTCCAGTAATTTTCCAAGTACAATATATAAATGCTGATTGAAATTGGTAAAGAATTGGTGTAAAATGTTGTAAACACATACAGTTGTGTGAAAAAGAAAATATACTCTCTTTGAATTCTATGGTTTTACGTATCAGGACATACAGTAGTAAGTGATGACATGGTGTATTATGTCATGTGTTGTTGTTCCTCTGAGACTGTATTTACCTACTTTTAAGAACTCCTAATGATTTTTTTTACTATGTTCTGATATGTAAAACTACATAACTCAAAGAGGGTGTACTTTCTTTTTTCATATGGCTGTAATTTGGGTGTCATTTGGATGTTTCACTACATTTCACTTGCCAGATGTTTCCTCTTTTAAAACCTCATATGGCTGTTTGATCTGTTTGGCAAATTGGTTCAGTATAACTTTTGTTTAGTATTAGGTTTTGGATTAAATCTAGGATTCCCTACAGAACACAATGTGTATTTGGTTTGTTTGAACAATTATTCATATGACATCACATTAAATTACATTTAAAGCAGAAAGAGACTTAAAAAGGAGCTGTAACCTAGGAAGATGATTACAGAATTATCTTCTTGTGTGCAGTATTGTTCAGCTTTTCAGCTAAGTACAAAAGAAGCTGACTTGTTACACCAAATTAGAAAGCCAAAGTCAGACTTTTGATCATTGTCACCAGTACATCCACAACTTCATTTATAAAAAAATGAGACTGAGAAAAGAGCCATGCAGGGAGTGAAAAGAACACCCAATAATGTATGTTCTTCCATTATTAGATGAAAACCTGTTTCTGGGTGATCTGACTTGCCTGGAAGCTGCTTTAATAATGTCTTAAAGCACTAGAAGCAATCTTTAAGCACATTCTCACCATATAAAGTAGGTTTTACCCCCAATAAATTGTAGGCAGTCTTAGAGGCATTCTGTTTCTAGAACATATTTTCATTCACCTTCCAAATTTTCATAAATCCTAAACAAATTGTCTTAGAATATTTAAGTTTTGTAGATTAGGTTATATTTGAATACTTACTATTCTAGCATCATAGCCAGAAAAAACAGTGTTATTCTTCCCATTCAGATTTCAATTTATTTATTGCTATTTAGAAATTGGTACTATACAGTAATATCCACAATGGTTCTAAATGTGGAAGAAGGCTTTGTTATTTTCCTGAGCAGCCAGTGTAACTATGTCTTCTAGTGGCATAAGAAGTGCTTAAGGAAAATCACATTTCGCTTTTATAAAAGCATGTAGCATAATAAAATGAAGCAAAACATCACTTTGTCCATTATAAAAACTAAAACTCTCATCATTTCAGGCTACAGCTCCATGGAAGTATAAATTGGGGAACAGAGAGAAAAAAATTACATATATATATATATGCAGTTTGTTATATGAAAATGCAAATATCTTTCTAATTTAAATATTTCAAAGTGTAGTGTGGTCAACTGTTCTTTATAATAGATGTTCATAATTAAGTGTGCTTACTGACTATATATAATGAAAACTTCTTACCTCCCCCCTCCTTAACATGTGAAATATTGTTTTCCAATTATAATTTTAAAATATGGCATCTGAATAAATATATCTGTAATCTAGTAGTTGCTTTTAGAAGCAATAAAATGGTTCACTCTTTGAAAAAATGTAAAGCAATAAGCCTCTTTAAATACTATGCATTATGATATCTTTTATAAAGCTGTTTAAATGGTGACATAAAAAACATTAAGAACCTCAAGTAATCCATATAATAGCCTCATTAAATGAACTATTTATCTGCATTTAGTCTTCTATAGCCATTTATCTGTTTCAGTATTCGTTGTTATAATAGTGCAGAAACATTTGAATTTTCCACATGATTGTTTGGTTCTGGTCAATGACTGACTACATGGAATATTTTGTCATGGGAGGAAATATGCAGCAGCACAAAACATAATCATGCAAATGCTATGATTACACATCTTGATTATCAAGATGTCTAGTATAAGTAACTTATGACATTGGCATGATTATATAATTATGTACATGTCAGTGTTTCTTCAATTACCCTTGCTTCTGCCATAGACTCCCATGACATCTATGGCAACATTTCTTTATTCATCTCTGAATTTTCCACTGAATAGTGTGGATTTAAAGTGTTTGAAAAATGTCACCTTCTACTGCCAAAAATATGCCATAGTTATACCTTATTAGGAACAGTAATTTATATTACAGTATTAAAAGAATGAGGAAGTTGGAAGTTTTGTAGATGTTAGAAATGATTAAAAAAATTGCCCAGTTAAATAACTATAGTTACCAATACCACTTTAAGTAATGAAGTGATATTAAATAATTAACATTAGCATATTCTTCAGCTATGCTTTGCTGATTCTGTTGTTTGGCGAATGGATAGTTCCCAGAGGTAAAAAAGAACATGCAGTCAGCTAAGAATATGTATTTTTTTCTGAACAAGAGTTGCTAGGATTACAAAATAAGATGCCCAGTATCTTCAGTACCTATAAGCAGGGCTTTTTTCTCATAGAATGCTCAGAATGGTGTTCCGGCACCTTTTTTTTGTAAAAAAAAATCCCTCTGAAAGCCTATTGCAGGGCTAGGCAATCTTGACCCTTTTTTATGACTCGTGGACTTCAACTCCCAGAAATCCTGAGCCAGCCATTCTGAGGGGAAAGGGAGAGGTTTCCAAGCTGAATCATGCTGGCTTAGGAATTCTGGGAGTTGAAGTCCTTGAGTCATAAAAGAGCATCCACTAGAGGAGGACATTAAAATTATTTATTTATTATTTATTTATTTTATTGCAAATTATATAATGCCAATTATTTACAGGGTTACTTCTTTAGGAACTAAACTTTTTGAATCTAAAACAGCTAATTCAAAAAAGCCAACAGGAAAGAACCTCACATTTTTCATCTGCTTCTGTCTTTTGGAAGGTAAAATTAGATAACAAAATAATCTATTTCCTATGTTAACATCTCTGCAATGAAATCAAAGCAACAGGAAAGAAATGATAAACATTTTTCTCAATGCAATTTGTCTAATTTAGCTGATGCTAGGAAAAAAATAGTATCTTTTGTACGTACTCTTGAAAACTATTTTGAATCTAACCATTTATTACAACTAAACCACTTTAAATTAAACAATTCTTAAGAATGAAATATTCTTAATTTGGACTTTACTTTTACTGTTTGGACTGTTGTGTGTTTTGAAAAATAGATTATTTAGAATCTAGTTATGTTGCACTTCAGTCTTTAAATAATTAACCTAGTATATACATAACAATATATGATGTTTTCCATGGTGAGCTTAACATCAATAACATTTATTAAAAAGGCTAAAATAATTTCTGGTGGTATTATCTGTACATTAAAATTTTGTTTAGTCACAATCTTTCACTTT
Organism: Vipera ursinii; assembly: GCF_947247035.1. Classification (NCBI taxonomy): domain Eukaryota; kingdom Metazoa; phylum Chordata; class Lepidosauria; order Squamata; family Viperidae; genus Vipera; species Vipera ursinii. The sequence goes on along the minus strand of NC_139514.1, from coordinate 47,467,435 downwards.
TCACATTCTGGAAAAGCAGTGGCCATGTATCTTAGCAAAAGATGTTACATATGTGCATAAGCGTAATCAGTAGCATATGCCTTTTAAAAAATATCAAACATGCAAATAAACAAAAATAAGTCCAAAATATCTGTATTACATCCAGAAATGCCAACTTTGCAACCAATATTTCTAATCCATAACTATGGCACCCTAAGGATACCTGCATACATGCAAATGTTTCTCTGGGATCAGTAACGCAGCAGGGATTGCTTTTTCCTTCCAGTAACAGATTGCTGGGAAATACCAAACATGGCCTTAAGAATTCCAATGTTTGTTACAAATTTTTCTGAATGTGGTTGGAAAGAGGCCTAGAAATGCCAGCACAAATACTTCACACTCGCTGAACGTGCACATGCAACTAATTACAATCTTCAATTATATGTGATATATCCAGGGCTTTTTTCCCCATAGAACGCTCAGAATGGTGTTCCAGCACCTTTTTTTGCACAAAAGAAAAAAGCTGAAGGAAACTCTTCCGGAGAGCCAAATTCTCAGGCAGCCAGGTTGCAGAGCAGCAGAATGCATCACAGCAACAGGCCTTCAGATGGCTCAAATTGAAGGAAATGCGATCCTTACAGGCTAATTTAAAAGTGGGAGGGTAACAAGGGCTGAGTGTGAACAGTTTGCTTAGCAACCTGCTTAAACAGTCTCTGTAACTTTCAGCTCCCAGTGCCTTGCCTTTTTTAATCTGGGAAGTTAAAAAAAGGCTAAAAAGAAGCCAATAGAGTGCTATCAAGGAAAATGTATAGATATAGCCAGCAGACGTTTAGGGAACCTAAACACATATACCTAAAACCAGTTTATTGCATTTGGCAATTGTACTAAAAAAAAAATCTCATTGTCAACCAATATAATTCATTTAATTTGAAATCAAGTGAAGAATTGATTTAAATTATTTTATTAAAACAAACCCCTTCATGGATTACTGCCTTGTCGTGGCGAAGGGGCTTGCGTAATTCAATGAAGCTATGAGCTATGCCGTGCAGGGCCACCCAAGACGGACAGGTCATAGCAGACAGTTCTGACAAAACGTGATCCACTGGAGAAGGAAATGGCAAACCACTCCAGTATCTTTGCCATGAAAACCCTATGGACAGTACCAAAAGGCAAAACGATATGAAGCCGGAAGATGAGCCCCTCAGGTCGGAAGGCGTCCAATATGCTACTGGGGAAGAGCAGAGGGCTAGTACTAGTAGCGCCAGAAAGAATGAAGTGACTGGGCCAAAGCCGAAAGGACGCTCAGCTGTGGATGTGTCTGGTGGTGAAAGGAAAGTCCGATGCTTAAAGATTTTTTCTCCATAGGAACCTGGAATGTAAGATCCATGAATCAAGGAAAGCTGGACGTGGTCAAACAAGAGATAACAAGACTGAACATTGACATCTTAGGTATCAGCGAACTAAAATGGACAGGAATGGGTGAATTTTATTCAGATGACCATCAGGTATACTACTGTGGGCAAGAATCCTTCAGAAGAAATGGAGTAGCCTTCATAGTCAATAAAAGAGTAGGAAAAGCAATACTGGGATACAATCCTCAAAATGACAGAATGATCTCAGTTCAAATCCAAGGCAAACCATTCAATATCACAGTAGTCCAAGTCTATGCCCCAACCACCAGTGCTGAAGAGGATGAAATTGACCAGTTCTATGAAGCACTACAGCACCTTATAGAACTAACACCAAAAAATGATGTTCTTATCATCATGGGGGATTGGAATGCTAAAGTAGGAAGCCAAAAGATAACTGGAATAACAGGCAAGTTTGGCCTTGGAGTGCAAAATGAAGCAGGGCACAGGCTCATAGAATTCTGTCAAGAGAATACGATGGTCATAGCAAACACTCTTTTCCAACAACCCAAGAGACGGCTCTACACATGGACATCACCAGATGGTCAACACAGAAATCAGATTGACTATAGGCTCTGCAGCCAAAGATGGAGAAGCTCTATACAGTCAGTAAAAACAAGACCAGGAGCTGACTGTGGCTCAGACCATGAGCTTCTCCTTGCAAAGTTTAGGCTTAAACTGAAGAAAGTAGGGAAAAGCACTAGGCCACTCAGGTATGAATTAAATCATATCCCTGTTGAATATACAGTTGAGATGACAAATAGATTTAAGGAATTACATCTGATAGACAGAGTGCCTGAAGAACTATGGACAGAGGTTCACGACATTGTACAACAGGTAGCAACCAAAACCATCCCAAAGAAAAAGAAATGCAAGAAAGCAAAATGGCTCTCTGAGGAAGCTTTGCAAATAGCTGAGGAAAGGAGGGAAGTGAAAGGCAAGGGAGAAAAAGAAAGATACACCCAATTGAATGCAGAATTCCAGAGAATAGCTAGAAGAGATAAGAATGCCTTCTTAAATGAACAGTGCAAAGAAATAGAAGAAAACAATAGAATAGGGAGGACCAGAGATCTTTTCAAGAAAATTGGAGAAATGAAGGGAACGTTTAATGCAAAAATGGGCATGATAAAGGACCAAAATGGCAGGGACCTAACAGAGGCAGAAGAGATTAAGAAGAGGTGGCAAAATTACACAGAAGAACTATACAAGAATGAGCTTAACGTCCCTGATAATCACAATGAGGTGGTCACTGACCTCGAGCCAGACATCCTAGAATGTGAAGTGAAGTGGGCCTTAGAAAAGCTGAGCAACAACAAAGCTAGTGGAGAAGACAGTATTCCAGCTGAGCTATTCAAAATCTTAAAAGGCGATGCAGTAAAAGTGCTACACTCAATTTGCCAGCAAATTTGGAAAACTCAACAGTGGCCTCAGGATTGGAAAAGATCAGTTTACATTCCAATTCCAAAGAAAGGCAGTGCCAAAGAATGTTCAAACTATCGCACCATTGCACTCATTTCTCATGCTAGTAAAGTCATGCTTAAAATCCTACAAGCTAGACTTCAGCAGTATGTGGATCGAGAACTACCAGAAGTACAGGCAGGATTTCGAAGAGGCAGAGGAACTAGAGATCAAATTGCCAACATACGCTGGATCATGGAGAAAGCTAGGGAGTTCCAGAAAAACATCTACTTCTGCTTCATTGACTATGCTAAAGCCTTTGATTGTGTGGATCATAACAAACTGTGGCAAGTTCTTAAAGAGATGGGAGTACCAGACCATCTTATTTGTCTCTTGAGAAACCTATATGCGGGTCAAGAAGCAACAGTGAGAACTGGACACGGAACCACTGATTGGTTCAAAATTGGGAAAGGAGTCCGGCAAGGCTGTATACTGTCGCCCTGCCTATTTAACTTATATGCAGAGCACATCATGAGAAAGGCAGGGCTAGATGAATCAAAAGTTGGAATTAAGATTGCTGGAAGAAATATCAACAACCTAAGATATGCAGATGATACCACTCTAATGGCATAAAGTGAAGAACTAAAGAGCCTCTTGTTGCAGGTGAAGAAGGAGAGTGCAAAACTTGGGTTGAAACTTAACATTAAGAAAACCAAGATCATGGCATCCGGCCCTCTCAATTCCTAGCAAATAGATGGGGAAGAAATGGAGGTAGTGACAGATTTTATTTTCCTAGGCTCCAAGATCACTGCAGATGGGGACTGTAGCCAAGAAATTAAAAGACGCTTGCTCCTGGGGAGGAAAGCCATGGCAAATCTAGACAGCACACTAAAAAGCAGAGACATCACCCTGTCAACAAAAGTGTGTATAGTCAAGGCTATGGTCTTCCCAGTTGCAATGTATGGCAGTGAAAGTTGGAACATAAGAAAGGCTGAGCGCCAAAGAATTGAGGCCTTCGAACTGTGGTGCTGGAGAAGACTCCTGCGGGTCCCTTGGACTGCAAGGCGATCAAACCAGTCAGTCCTAGAGGAGATCAATCCTGACTGGTCTTTAGAAGGCCAGATCCTGAAGCTAAAACTGAAGTACTTTGGCCACCTAATGAGAAGGAAGGACTCACTGGAGAAGAGCCTAATGCTGGGAAAGATCGAGGGCAATAGAAGAAGGGGACGACAGAGAATGAGGTGGCTGGATGGAGTCACTGAAGCAGTAGGCGTGAGCTTAAATGGACTCCAGAAGATGGTAGAGGACAGGAAGGCCTGGAGGAATGTTGTCCATAGGGTCGCGATGGGTCGGACACGACTTCGCAGCTAACAACAACAACAACATTAAAACAAATTAATGGCAATTCTTTTATAAGAAGTTGCCTCAAACAAAATGAGTTTGACATGCCTGCTCTTGATAGTTGAATGCTCCAAAATAAATTCTAGACCAGGCCTGTACATGCAACCTACCAAGCACCCTTGGACAGAGCACAGACTTTTTTTTATAGTAATAAAATCACCACCACTGCCCTGAAAGTCATGTTGCCTAGTGCCTCCATGGCTTACCATGGCCATGAACTCCAACACTGTAGATGCTCCTCTAGTCACCAAATCATTGATTAGCCCACCAGCATTCCTTTACAGACCACAAAGATTTTTAATTTATCACTGTGGGCCTTTCCCTTCAACAAGTTGTACAGACCTCTTCTGTATTTTCCTCTTGACTTTCCAAGTTAACTCCTTGGTCTGTCATTGAGCAAGAATTGACTTTGTAGGGAAGCATATTATCATTTGATGTATATTTAACATATGTTCTACCTTTATTTACCGATTATATAATATTTGTATGCAATCCACATGGTGAGGTTTGAGGCAACTTACAATATTTTTAAAATCATAAGATTAAAACATAAAAGCAGGGCTTTTTTCTCATAGAATGCTCAGAATGGCGTTCCAGCACCCTTTTTTTGCACACACAAAAAAAGCTTTTGCACAGCTATGCTATTCCCTCTATTGGCTTTCAAAAGCCTATTGGCTTTCAAAAGCCAATAGGAATTGTTGCTGAGCATGCCAAAAGACCTGGCCGGCAAAAGTTGCACTGGCAAGTTGTCTGCAGTGAAGGCGAGTTGGCAGGAACTTTGCATCCCTCCCTGCTGGCCAACTACAGCATCTCAACTAGGTAAGTAAGAGAGGACAAGGAGTGGAAGGTGGGTTCTGCGGAGTCCATGTGCACTCCTTTCTTGTGCTCACCCGTGGCAGCCAGTCTGGTGGCCTACCTGGTGCTGGACCTGTGTCACTGTCGCCTCGCCCTGCATGCCTAAGTGGCCACCCTGCATCGCCTGGCCCGCACCACCTCTGCCGCCCACCCCACACAGCCCCACCATATAGAGCGGGCCCCGCTGCTCCCACAGCACCAGCCGTGCCGGCTCTGGCCCCATGGGGCAGCCCTCCACCAACACCCCTCACACCTGTTGCCACAGCAGCACCCCCCGCCCCCCACCTCCTGCACCCACCAAGATGAGAGTTCCAGCACCTTTTTTTTTTAATAGAAAAAAAGCACTGGCTATAAGTACACTTAATAAAAATGACTTCAGAAAATTCTCACTTCACTGTCCAGGACCATCTGGAATATGAAACAATCTAATAATTCTAGGTTCTCTTTGATATACAAAGGCCTTGCAAAGGTATTATCTCTCTACTGACCTCTACAAAGTAGCATTAAATAATGTCCATTTGATTTGGTTAGCCACAGGCTATAGTGATCAAGAATATTTGCTCTAAGAATGTCTGGCACGCAAGAAGAATATTAGAAGAGAAATTTATCCCTGATCCCTTTTTTTTTCTTAGTTCCTCAAAATATATCACCTAACATGGAAAATATCAAACGATAATAAATATCTGTTATATAAGTTATGATTTTAAAAAGCACCAATTTCTACTATAAGACAATTATACTGAATGTAGCATTGAGAAACAAACTCTGCATATGATACCATGAAATAATAAGCATTTCTAAGATTGCTAAGTTATCTTAGCAATGAGCAGTTATCATGCTTTGTATAATAAAAGAGCTGTATTCCTGTCTTCAAAAAATCCATATTATCTTGAATGGAGAAATGTTAATTGGGAATGGACCACGAGGTCAAGAGAACAGCAATTTATTACTAAATACCCCCCCCCACAAACTTATCTTCCCTGCTAATGAAATAAGTCAATAAGACTGAAGCAGAAATTGATTTAAATCTTCTTAAGGCTATAACAATAATAGGTCGAAAAAGAAAACTCATTTAGAGTTTGGGTTTCCAGTTCTGATTAGAATTTATGACTTGTTATATATTATTTCCATATGTTTTTCTTAAAGCTATTTTAATTCATTGAAATAATCTGTTAAGGTAATCTTACGCACTTTGTGCTTTTCATATTTTATTGCATTAACATCAGTTTTTATAAATGGCTAAACTGACCCCGTACTGCAGTGGTAGGAAACTTCAGGCATTAAACTTAGAACATCCATCAAAAGGGTTAATGAGAACTCTTAGAGACAGTTTCCACCATTGCTGGACTGTTTATTTCGGGGCATTTATCCAATCACTGCAGAGCTGAAATCTATGTTTCTTACTGATATTCTTCTTTGATATCCCCTTATTACAATAGAAAACTGAAATAAGAATTTTACTTTTACTTTATGGTATTTCTTTATAATTGGTTCAATATATATCCCCAAAATAACTTATAACTTATCTTTAGGTGGCATTTCAGGATAGTTTCTTTAAATATAGAATTTAAAATTGCGGCAATATGCTGCCAACAATTTAGATACTTATAGAAAATATGCTACAAAGAGAGACTGTTGATTCAAACATGTGTAATACTGCTATCTTATCTCTCTCTTCCTTCAATGATAAAGTATTGGTCAACTTCTTAGAATAACAATTAGAGCCTTCATACTTTGTATGTAAAAACTGCTATGCTGCATTTTAAAGTATGTACTGTATATGTACTATCTTCACACCTTGAACACTTGTGTATCCATTTTTATTACCCAGTATTGTTACAAATTGTCAAACCGTTCTTTTTGTAATCTGCTAGTATGTCAATATACTGAAACTATCTTTGATTAACAATTTATTTAAGATGTATATAACCTTGGGACTCTTGTTCTTTACTCATCAGTGCAAAAGATCAGTGACTCACTATAACCTGCTAGCTTTAGAAAATAAAATGATTATTGGAGGTCTCAAATTTCTGGAATAATTTGTGTGAATTTTCCACAACTGTATTGAGATTTTTTTCCCCAATAGTCAAACTGTGTTCTATATGTTTGTTCAGCAAGTTGGACAAATAAATAACAATCCTGTTCAAATAACCATAGAGTGCAATAGACCACACATCAAAGCATAACTGCTATACCAAGTGAGAGGTTTTATTTTTTCAGTTCTGGCAAGACATTTAAAGACATTCTCAAACCAAGTAGTTTGATACCAAAATTAGAATTACTTCTACCTGCAAGCTTAGGCAGAGTGCTATTTCTTTGGAAGATGAAATTTGAGACTATAAGTTTGAGTCCTACCTTAGGCATGAAAATCAGCTTGGTGACTTTGGGCCAGTCAATCTATCTCTCCAACCCACTTTACAAGCTTGCTGGGAAAAATGAGAGGTGGGAGGAGTATTATGTATATTTGCCATTCTGAATTATTTTAAAAAATAATAATATAAACAAGCAAGTAAATAAACCAATAAATATTTAAAACAGCTTATCCTTTTTCCAATGTCTTCTGTTGGCTTTGTTCTAGAGCAGATGCCACAGTCTGTATTTCTTCTGGCCATAACTGATACAACACCATGTTGACAATGAACCAACAGTTTGTGCCACCTCTCCAGAAGGTTGTTTAATTCCTCTCTATAGGGGCTTTGACACACCAAACAATGATCAAAGCACTGCATTTTACAATTGATGTGTTACATATCGAAAGCTTAAATGTTATTTCAGTAAAATCTGAGTTTTTCCTCCCCAAGATAGCTCATTTTATTTCCTACTGTATCCCCTTATATGCCATATAATTTTATTTGAAAATTATCTCATCATTCAGCAAGTTTGTATGTGGTAGAAATCCGCCATTAATAGTATGTGTTTGGAAAGCTCCATTTAATTAGTTGGTTGTAAAATGTTACCTGTCCTCTACCTACTACCCAAAGTCAGATGGAAAAACAGAAGGAAACACCATAAAGAGCAATAGTGTATCTGCTTTATAAATAAATACTATTTCCATAAAGCTTTTAGACATTCTTATAGGTTTTCTTTCTCGATTGAACCAATGAAATCCTGTCATGTATATTGATGATCACAGCTTAATCTTTGTTGATTACTTCATATATTCAAAACAGGGTCAAATTATCTTAAGCATCATGCCTGCACATATGACCAATCCTTATGACATAATAGTGACATATCAGTGACAAACATTGAGCAATCAATTAATTATTCTTTAGTTATACATGAAATAATAAGAAAAATTGAAGTCACATAGTTTTGGGAAAAAAGTTTCATATTCTCATTTAGCATTAATTCTAATGAAGTTATAAGTTTACTAATTAAATCATTTAATATGAAATATGTTTGAAAGAGGCTACATATTAGCAGTTCGTTTATTCTGAAATTTAATCCATATGACTATTCTAAACTTGGCAGATTTCCCAGGATCTTACATTTTGGAAAGAGATTTAAGTTAGGTTATTAATTCTATACTGGATAAATCCTCCCATAACTCTATAGAAATTTATGTACCTATAAAATAATCCATCTTTTTATATAAAAATTGAAGTTAATTGATCCTGGGAAACTCATAAAAAATTGTAAACGGCAACTAAAGCCTGTTCAGTTTGGGGGAGAGGACCCCATTTCTTTTTTTTTTCTTTTATCCTGAAAATATTTAGGAATATTTTATCCTTAAACTCACTAAGAATGTTCAGATTATGTCATTGAAATAATAATTTCTAAAAATTTCAAGAGTCAAAAGTATATTCTCTCATTTCTTTAGGATTACAGTACCCAAACTGTGCATCACAGCACCATGTGGCACAAAAACAAACACTAGAAATGCCATTGGGTATTTTATTTTTTTTCATTAGTGAAGCACGGTTGTTCCACATCCATTTGAAATGTCATAGCTTTGCAAAACTAAAGGCTTTGTGAACAGAATAAATTAAGGAACTTCTGCTTTTCGGTGATACAAACACAAACAGAAACACACACATACACATAAAATTACATTTTGTTTGTATGTATGTATATGTGTGTGTAAATATTATAGTTATATAATAAATATAAGTAAAATAATTTAAGTCTCTATCATGATGACAGGCAATTTTGGAAGAGTGCAAAAAAAATACTTGACATTTTTGAGAACATATCATAAAACAATCTTACAGAATGGCTGGACTGCATGGTACTTGATAGATTTATAGACTGACTACCATAGTCATATAGATATTTACAAACTATTACATAGCAGACTAGGATTCCTCAGATTGTTGTTGTTGTTAGTTGCGAAGTCGTGTCCGACCCATCACGACCCTATGGACAACGTTCCTCCAGGCCTTCCTGTCCTCTACCATCTTCTGGAGTCCATTTAAGCTCACGTCTACTGCTTCAGTGACTCCATCCAGCCACCTCATTCTCTGTCGTCCCCTTCTTCTCTTGCCCTCAATCTTTCCCAGCATTAGGCTCTTCTCCAGTGAGTCCTTCCTTCTCATTAGGTGGCCAAAGTATTTGAGTTTTAGCTTCAGGATCTGGCCTTCTAAAGAGCAGTCAGGGTTGATCTCCTCTAGGACTGACTGGTTTGATCGCCTTGCAGTCCAAGGGACTCGCAGGAGTCTTCTCCAGCACCATAGTTCAAAGGCTTCAATTCTTTGGCGCTCAGCCTTTCTTATGGTCCAACTTTCACTGCCATACATTCCTCAGATACCCTACCCCAAAATAAATACCCATTTAAGATGATAAGATAAGATAAGATAAGATAAGATAAGATAAGATAAGATAAGATAAGATAATCTTTATTGTTATTTTTTTACTGTGGGCACAAGGGCACACATCAAAAATGAAATTTAGTTGCCCGCTCTCAAAGTGTGACACATACATGACACACTCCCAAAACATACTACATACAACATATGTATAAACCCATATCCCTACATATAGGTAAAGGTAAAGGTTCCCCCGCACATGCATGCTACTCGTTTCCAACTCTAGGGGCTGGTGCTCATCTCTGTTTCAAAGCCGAAGAGCCAGCGCTTGTCTGAGGACATCTCCGTGGTCATGTGGCCGGCATGACTAGATGCCAAAGGCGCACGGAATGCTGTTACCTTCCCACCGCAGTGGTCCCTATTTTTCTACTTGCATTTTTACGTGCTTTCGAACTGCTAGGTTGGCAGAAGCTGGGACGAGTAACAGGTGCTCACTCTGCTACGTGGCACCTGGGATTCGACCCGCCAAACTACCGACCTTCTGATCGACAAGCTCAGCGTCCTAACCCACTGAGCCACCGCGTCCCTTATCCCTACATATACATAACAATAAAATATTAAATACTGTCCATCTTGAATATATAACGGAAGGAGGAAGCCTGAGAGTTCACAAGGTTAATGCTGTATGGAATGAAACTATGGCTGAATTTGGAAGTTCTGCTACGGATACCACGAAGCCTCCTCCCAGAAGGTAACAAGGAAAACAGGTTGTGAAGAGGATGAGTAGTGTCCCAGATAATCTTACTGACCCTGTTCAAACAATGCTTCTGTGCTATGTCCTGGATGGGAGGGAGGGAACTGCCAATGATCTTTTCAGCCATCCTCACCACTCTCTGCACTGCCTTCCTGTCTGAAGCAGTGATGCTTCCAAACCAGACTGTGATGCTGTATGACAGGATGCTCTTGATCATCCCCCTGTAGAAAGTGGTCACAACAGGGGAAGGAAGATGTGCTTTTCTTATGCGATTCAGAAAGTGCAGGCGCGGCTGTACCCGCTTCACCAGTTTCTCCCTGTTGAGCGACCAAGCTAGCCTACTTGTTAGTTGCACACCCAGGAATTTGATGTTGGTAACTATCTCCACAGGTGAATCATTAATGCACAGAGAAGTGTGGCTGTGCCTACCTTTTCTGAAATTGACAATGATTTATTTGGTTTTACCGGTATTTAAAACTAGGCTGTTTTCTTTACACCAGTTCACCAACCCCTCAACCTCCTTGCGATAAGCTTCCACATTGTCATCATGAATAAGGCCCACTACTGTTGTATCATCTGTGAGCTTCATAATATGGTTGGTGGCAAATCTAGCACAACAGTCATGGGTCAACAGGGTGAACAGCAGCATACTTAGGATGCTGCCCTGAGGAGAACCTGTGCTCAAGAAAATGGTATTAGAGTTATTTGTTCCAGCTCACACATATTGGGGTTTGTTGGTAAGAAAATCCAGCATCCAGTTGCACAAAGGGGTGTTTAAGCCTAAAAGGGCCAGTTTGTATATGAGATGCTAGGGAATGATTGTGTTAAATGCCAAACTGAAGTCAACAAACAACAAACGCACATGAATATTTCTTTCCTCTAAGTGCTTCAAGCTCAGATGGAGAACAGAAGAGATAGCATCCTCCGTAGAGTGATTTGGTCAGTAGGCAAACTGAAGCGGGTCAAATGCTGGTGGGAGGCTAGATACAATAAAGTCCTTTATCAGCTTCTCAAAGCATTTCATAATGGTGGATGTCAGTGCAACCAGACGGTAATCATTGAGGCCTGTAATTGTGGACTTTTTTGGCACTGGCAAGATCATGGCCATCTTAAAACACAATGGGACCACTGCCTGCTGCAATGAGAGATCTAAAATATCTGTGAGAACACAAGCTAGCTCACCTGCACAATCTTTAAGGGCACGTCCATGGATGTTAGCTGGGCCTGCTGCTTTCCAAATATTAACTTTCCTCAGTGTTTTCCGCACAGAGGTGACATCAAAGCTTAGCACTTGCTCATCAGGATGGGGCACAGCTTTCCTAGCAGAAGTGCTATTTGATATCACAAATCTACCAAAAAATGCAGTCAGTTTGTTTAGGAAGTCTGTGTCGTCCTTGCTTCTCGGTGGTTTCACCTTGTAATCCGTAATGGTCTGGATTCCTTTCCACATTCACCTGGTGTTTGTAGGGTCTTGAAAAAAGTTCTGAATTTTCTGGCAATAGGCTTGCTTTGCATATTTTACGACACTTTTCAGATTTTCTGTGGCTGTTCTAAGTGCCAGCATGTTGCCAGATTTAAAAGCCACGTTCCGTGCTTTCAACATCTTGCGGACCTCATAAGTCATCTACGGTTTATCATTCGCCCTCACAACAATGTTTTTCAGGACACAGACATCATCTATGCACTTTTGGATATATGCAGACACCATGGTGGCATACTCCTCAACATTTGTATGTTGGTTATCAGTAGCTGCTTCCTTAAACATGCCCCAATCTGTGCACTCAAAGCAGTCTTATAATGCTTCTATAGCTCCCTCTGTCCAAACCCTCACCTGCTTTACTGTAGGTTTCACTCTGACTAATAAAGGTTTATATTCTGGAATAAGCAGCACTGAGAGATGGTCAGAGGAGCCCAAGTGAGGGCGGGGAATAGCTTTGAAAGCATTCTTGATGTTGGAATAAGCAAGATCCCTTCTGGTTGCAAAGTCCACATATTGATGGAAATGTGGCAGGGTAGCTTTCAAATCCACTTGGTTAAAGTCTCCCACTGCAATAAATGCACCCTCTGGGTGAGAAGTTTGTAAGTCACTGATAGTATGACAGAGAGCCTTCAGGGCCTCTTCTCTGTTTGCATCAGGGGGGATATACACAGCTGTGATAATGGTAAAAGAGAATTCTCTAGGTGGATAGAAGGGTCTGCATTTGATGGTCAGAAGTTCCACATCTGGGGGACAGAGACTTGAAACCACCTTGGCATTATTACACCATCTGTCATTTATATAAAGACCGACAACCCCTCCTCGGGATTTGCCACTAAGAATAAAACTCCTGTCCAGCCGAAATGTTGAAAATCCCATCAAGCTAACAGCACTATCTGGGACAGAGGGCTTTAACCAAGTTTCTCTTGCAATGATGACACAGCAATTAGTCACCTCCCAGTTTGTTGTTAAGTCCAGCCTCAAGTAATCCATTTTTGATTCTAAGGAGCGAGCATTTGCAAACAAAATAGATGGAAGAGACACACTGTAAGGGCTAGCTTTTAGCCTAAATGTTAGGCCTCCACGCTTGCCACACTTCCTTTTATGGTCACACCTCTTCCTTTTCTTACGAATATTAATATATTAATTTAAATTAATATATTGGGTGCTATTATATCCAGAATCTCTATTACAGCTTGTTAGTCTTTTATAAGGCTCTAAAGACTTGGCTTTTGGGTTGGATGTGAGAAGCCACAGACATTAAAGTCTTCTGAACAGTGTGTACACACTCTAGAAAACTTTAAATACATTTTTTTTTCAGGAATCAACTTTGTTTCATTTCACATTTTAAGGGATTTTAATCTTTTTAACTAACTTAAAACAATAACCATACATCAATCCATGAGCTTGCAAATATTTTTCTTTTTAATGCAACAGATCTATTTACAATGAAACTGAATCAGAATTATTCAACTTCAATAATTTCAAAAGTAAATGGAAACAAGAAATATTTGCTATGTGTCACTATCCATAACTCATATCAAATCTATCAAGCAACACAAACATCACTGAAATTATTAGAGTGATAACATACCATAATTAGATAAGTATAGGCATAAGTATTAATAAAAAAAATATCTAGACCATCTTTCCTCATATGATTCCATTCAGATGTGTTACTTCAAATCAATAATATTTTTGTAAATTACTAAATTAATGCGTTAGTATACGATTGAAAATGTCTACCTAGGAAGCCATATGAACATTAAGTCATCATATTAAAGTATGAATTTTCCTAAAAAAACTTTTATTATCTTAAGGCTACTACCATCAGATTTTAAAAAATCTTCAGAAGATAGTTATAAGTTCAAAGATAATGAACTTAGTGCATATAAATATGCACTAAAATATTAATTGACAAGGTTAATGTTTGGGGTCATCTAATCTATCTTTTAAATATGTATTGTTAGTCAAGCCTGAGAGAATTCTAGAATCTGTTTCTTACAGTAAATCTCCATGAGGATTACCATTATTGATCATTAGAGTCAGAAATGAAACCTATCCATATGATTCAAGAATCTCGACCTCCTATTATAGGCCTTCTTCCTCCTGCAAGAACTCATTAAACTATAACTTGTAGACTTTATATATATATTTTTTCCTTGGGAACCCAGTTTTTGCTGCCTCTTCTTGATATTAAAATATGTCTCTGGCCTAAAGAAGAATTCTATTCATTCCATTTCAGAATATTGTTTTGTTTCCTGTTATCTTTTATGAAGAAGGGCAAATTTAATAGGTTTTAAACAGCAGAAACTCATAAAGACCAAGAAATAGAAAAAAATTTAAATTAGACATTTGCTATATAATTCCTCAGACCTCCATCAAATGTCGCTGAGCTTTTGTTGCACATGTACTCAGAAAGGGATATGAGTCAGGTTTGTTTTGTTAAAATGTTCTCTCTTTGATGTGCAAATAAATGGCAAAGTTCAGATAAGGATGTTCAGCATGTTTGGTATGTATTTTGCACAAAATAGAAGAGGTTCAATTCATCTTGGGGATATTTTTATCTTAGAAAATGTCACCATGAAAATGTTAAATTATATTTAATAATTGTTGGAAAATATATTTTAATGGGATACTGCAACAATCAAAATTATCTAGGAAAGAACAAAAACAAAACAAAACATTTCTCTATTTTTTTCTAGAAATAAACCGCTAGAAAAATGTTGGTTTTGTTAATTCCAAATAAACATACTTTCATTTAATATGCTGATTTCAAGATGTCATCTTGTGCTTATTTAGAAAACAGAAGTCAGAGATACTTACGGTATATGGAGAAAAATGGATTTAATGTAGACCCTACTTTAAAAAAAAGAAACATACATACAGGGATACAAGGAGGAAAGCAACTGGCACAGAGAAGAGAAAATTAGTCAAGGATATATTCAGTATTAAGTAATTTATAGTCCAGGTTCACATAGGATCTTATTCACACAACCACCCATATATATATATATATATATATATATATATATATATATATATATATATATATATATATATATATATATATATATATATATATATATATATAAAATTCCATTTATATCCCGCCCTTCTCCGAAGACTCAGGGCGGCTTACAAGCTTAGCAGTAGCCTTCATTCTATGTATATGCCTGCTTATTAGGGCTTTCACACACACACACCCAAGCGGCATTATTACAAAGTCAGCTTAATTGCCCCCAACAATCTGGGTCCTCATTTTACCTACCTCGGAAGGATGGAAGGCTGAGTCAACCTTGAGCCTGGTGGGACTCGAACCTACACTAATTGCAGGCAGCTGGTGTTAACCATTCAGAAATCCTGTGTAATGACATGGCTAAGCTTGTAGAATGGAAGGCTGAATTTCTAATATCTCCTTTCCCAGAAACTCAATGCTCTTGAATGCACACTACCAATGGCTTGGTAGTTTATGCTTCCCGCACTAAACTTATCTGCTGACCTTCTCTGCTGTTCTCCTCCAAAGAACAGTGTGTCTATGTGACAGAACAAGGTATTGCCATCTTCTTTTTCTGAGTATTAAAAGGTAAAATTAGGGTGCATAAAAATTCTTAGAATGCAACCTATTATCATTATCACATTGTGAAATGTGGCTTTCCTTTTCCCACAATGAAACAAACCAATGTCATTAAAAATAAAAACACACTTAAGAAAAAAATGAGAGAAAGTCCTGGCTTGAAAACTTTTTGCAAATATACTTGTAACATGCCCTGTTATTCTGAATCTCTTCTTGTCTCATATATAATAAGGAGATTATATTGGAACCGGGTGTTTTATTTCTCTTCAGCTACTTAGAAATGAATGGACTGCAAGAGTGACAGTAATACAGAGAATGTAAACATTCAACTATTTCCAACAAGTGAGTGAAAAATGTATATGTCATAAAGAAATGCATGGGAAGAAGAGATGCAGTATTTAATTAGTGTATGTATATAAATATACAGGTGATATATAGATAGAAAATTTATTCAGAACTATCAATTGATTTATAAGGCTACTTTTCCTAAGTACGATGATGCCTAATTTTACACCAAGTTGTGCAAGTTCTTGTGGAATAAGCTTGACATGGACTGATGTGATATAATGGAAAAAATATTTTTATCTGGATTTCTTGATTTTGCTGCATATTTTCTTAATGTAAAGGTTACACATAAACCTCTCTGGTAAATAGATATTCCCAAAGTTGCAAGCTTTAGTGTGCATTCTCTATCTTTTTTTCTATTTTTTTATAAAGTTAGTATAACATTTCTCCTTTTTGCAATCTACAGATGCACTGGAGTGAAATAATTCAAATCAGCTTGAATTGCATACTTTGCTGCCTATTATTTTTTTAAAAAAGCAACCAGAAACTATGAATTTTCATTTTAAAGCAAGATAGCTGACATTGATTTAATGTTGTTGTTAAATCTCCTTAGGCTAGCTACTGCAGCATTTCTTTGAACTCAACAGTCATACCAAGTAAAGGGAGAAATTCTCAGTCTGATTTATTTTCTTGTCTTCCAAAATGAAAACAAATGTGAAATTAGAGAACAGCAATAATCTTCAACCACATGCTGCTATGTAATTCACAAGAAGCCAGCTATCAACTCATATCACAAACACATCAGTGATGGTTTATAATCCAGAGGCAAGAGGGGGAAAATATACAAAGAATGAAGTGTCAGTGCTTTAGGATCACTTCTATTCAAATGCATAAAACATTTTGAATCAGCACAACTGGGCCAGATCCAGATGTACCAGCTGATGTATGACTTAGCATCAGACAGCATAATTTAAAGTGAAGTAGTCCCCTTGGCCAAGAAACAGAAATGAACACTGTGCCGAAGAATCAGACCCAACAGACAGAAACCTTTACCTTTTCAGTCCCAAACATAATGTAGGTGTAACAGTAATATTTCTATATAACATTTTTTTAAAAAAAATAGACCTTTATGCAGTAGCTCAAATGAAGTAAAATATTTAAATTTTAGCTGCTCATCATGAAGAATTGAAAAAAAAAATCCAATTAGTTCAAACACAAATGAAAATGAAATGAAAATGAAATGAAATGAAATGAAAAAATATATATACAAAATTGAACGGCTGTAGACAAAGAACTGGACATTCCATTTCTTCATATGATTATAAAGGAAGATTGCATTAGCAGGCCCCACCCTTTCCTGAATATGACTTTTCTATCATTTATAGCTCTTTATAAACTCTGCATGTCACTTTTGAATCCTTGTTACATAATTTAGAATTCTCCATAAAAAAAGAGTATCTTCTTTTTTCAGCTTTTTGTCCTTTGGTTTATGGAAAGCTACAGATGAAAGGAAGGAAACTTACTGGAAAAAAAATGCCTGAGGTGAGATGTTTTCTGCATTAAAAATGAAAGTGTTCAAATGAACATATGAGTGAATTGAAGTGAGTGATAAATTTTATCTTGACTTGAACATATTCACAGAGTGTGTTCTGCCCTAAAAATTCAAGTTCACTGCCTACTTTTAAAGGTGAGAAATAGAATTACGCAGAGAGAGAAAGAGAGAGGGAGGGGAGTGGGAGAGAGGGAGGAAGGGAGGGAGAGAGAAAGAGAGAGAGAGGGAGAGAAAGCACTTTAATTAGTTACACATATTTCAATTTTAATCTCACTGACACTTTAGTTGCTATATGATGCAATACAAATTGGAAATCTATAAATAAATGAATGGGAACTAAAACTCTCTCATTTTCCCATTAATTTACAAATAATGCATGTTTCCAAATTTCACTACATACATTGATGATAGTATCCTATTCTGTGATTTTATTTTCATTTTGAAAAGTAGATTTGTATGTTATAGGAAAACATAATACCATGTTTCCCCAAAAGTAAGATCTACTCCCCAAATAAGCCCCAGCTTGATTTTTTGGGGGTGAGCCTAATATAAGCCCTACCCCCAAAATAAGCCTTAGTTTTGGGGTGAGGCACATGCCTAAAAATCAAGCTAGAGCAGGGATGGGGGAGTGGAACTGCCCCACATGGCCCACACCCACTTACCATTGCAGCCAGACCTCACATGAATGAACACCTGCCTCATCTCACTGGCCCACTTCTTCTGCAGCACCCCTTCCCTGGCCTATATTTCGCCATTAGAGGCCTTCAAGAAAGGCCTCTGACAGCAAAATTTAGGCTGGGGGATGCCTCACGCGTCAATCTGGAGCTCCATTCTCAGCTGCAGAGGCCTTTCTTTAAGCCGCAGAAGAAGTGGCCAGCTGGGCAGGGCTGTCAGGGCCGCCATCATGAGGTGAGACCATGGAAAAGACACCCTCCGAAAATAAGACCTGGCGCCTCTTTTGGAGGAAGAAAAAAAAAGACCGGGTCTTATTTTCGGGGAAGCATGGGTAACAACTTTCTGATGTTTATGCATCTAATTTACACATGAAGTACATTCCATTTAGACTTAGAAGCCACTTATTGGGTGCTATAGAATCCATGGTACACTGATTCAACTTTTCAGAGATATTACAGAATGACAGAATGACCCTGGGCAGATTGTTATGGTTTTAGTTTTTAAATTAAAGAAAAAAATGTCATTTTATTTTAAAAGAAGCATGTGTTGCAAGACAAATATAGATGCTTTTCATTTAAGAAAGAATGTATATGATGAAAAAAAAATGTGGTTGATCTGTTTAACAGAATAACAGAGTTGGAAGGGACTTTGGTGGTCTCCTAGTCCAACTTCCCTATACCATTTCTGACAAATTGCTGTCCAATATCTTCTTTAAAATTTCCAGTGATTGAGCACCCACAACTTCTGGAGGCAGGCAGTTCAATATCTTTTTTTATATTGTCACAACCAAATCTGGATGCAATATTAAAAATGTGGGCTCACGAAGGCATTACAGAGTGATACTAACACTTCACATAATCTTGGTTCTGTCCCTCTATTAATGCAGCTTAGGACTGTGTTGGCTTTTTTAACAACTGCATCACACTGCTGCCTCATATGTAAGTGTTTGTCACTAGGACTTCTAGATCCTCTTGCAATTACTGCTATTGAGCAAGGTATCACTTATTCTATACCTGTACATTTAGTGTTTACTGCCTAAGTATAAGACCCTCTCTCTTCCTGAAGGCCTCTACCAGCAAAATAGAGGCCAGGGTTGATGCATGTGAGCGGTGGTGAGTGGCCAGAGACAAAATGGGCCATTGGTGGCCACACGGGCTCCTGCTGGATGGGGCTGTTGGAACTGCCACTGTGAGGTGAGGCAGGTGTCGGGGTGTGGGATACCTAGCTGTGGCTATCCTGAGGTAAGTAGGTGTGTGGGGCAACCAAAAGACCCCAACACCTCCCCACTAGCAAACAGCACACAGATGAGCATAGATTAATCTCAAACATTTTCGGGCTCACAGCCGGAGGGAAGAAGAGCAGCTTCTGAATTGGTGCACACATGCACACAAATGGGGCCATGCGCACTGGCACAGCCCTAGCAGCTCCATTCATGCATGTGCAAATGGGCCGCACACACACACCTGGCACTAGCGGCCCTGTTCACACCCATGCACATGCGCAAACAGGGCTGTGGGCACTAGTGTGAGTGTGGGGAGTGCACGCACTTGGCAGCCATTTACAAGAGGCTGTGGCCCAGTAGTGGGCCACGGCCCATAGGTTGGGGACCCTGAGTTAGCCCATTTGAGACATCTTGGTTCAAAAAATTTTGTTCTGTGATGAACAATTTGCTCAAGTAAAAGTCATGGAAAAATGAGTTTTAGTTGTATATACTGTAGATACAAATGTTGGTAACTGTAAAAGAAATGTTTGGAAGGAAAATGAAAACATTAATTATAGGAACAAATTAAAAACACAGTCATATTCTGCAGGATTGAAAATGCAAATGGAAAAATTAGAAGCATTTCAAATTGTGCCCAAAGGTATCTGGAATCCTGCACAATAAAACCAAATTAATGTCAGATATGATTCTCACAGCCAATCTATGAAGAATATGCTTCTTTATTTTCTAGTACCTTGCTTTGCAAAAAATATGTTATATTACATATATATACCAACTGGATTGCGGGTTGACAGCAGCATCTATCACTGCAAAGTCTGGTGTACTAATTTTGTTCACTTTTGCAAGGCTGTGGTTTTTTTTGGGGGGGGACAATAGCATTTGAATTCATCATACAGAGTAGTCTTATTTATCTTACAGTAATTTCTCTAACGCTGTTTTCTGAAAATGAAGGAAACATACCTGCACACAGAAAACCTTCTTCACTATTTAATTCTGTGAAATATATCTTTTCTATAAATATTTGATTTGACCTAGTTAGCTGGCTTAGATTTGAATTCTCAGTTTTAATGTAAAGGTCTGGCCTTTTACAATGGAGAAATGAAAGACCTGGAGAAACTTCAGTTTACAAAGAAATGTGTATTCTTAGACTGATTTTCTTCAGGACCATTAAAAAGTCAGTATCTGATTTGAATTATTTCTGACTGAATCTACACATTTCTTATACTAGTTATGTTTCTGAGAATATACTTGTGTCCTTGTACCCACACTGTATATACATAATGTGTGTGTGTTTGTGTATGTGTGTGTGTGTGTGTGTGTGTGTGTGTGTGTGTGTGTATAAAACTATGGAGACTGGGAAAATGCAGAGAATAGAGTTTATTAAATACTTGGCTGTGGGATAACAGCTAGATGTCTGCTACTGCATACATGGAATTCCAGGTAAAAACATGAGGTTGGACAATCTAACACTCTCTTCATGGGGAAATTGTAGAAAGAAGAGGCTCTGTATGTGTAAGCGTACCAAATACTTCTTACAATACATAGTGAATTGTCAGAATGTTTCCGTCCCTCCAGCAACTAATTCTTATGCAACAAGTATAACTTCCTAGTTCTCTGGCCCCTATGCACAAAGAATAACAATTACTTTCTGACTGAAAGAATATTGACAAATATGTGTGTACTTCTAACTAACAAGATAAAAGCAAAGAAAGCAAGAAAAATTGAACCAATGAGAAAGCCCTTTCTTTTATAATGTACGATAAAGTGTACATTTATTAGTGATTCTAATCTCTCTCTCTTTCTCTCTCTCTTTCTCTTTCTATATGTGCAACACACACATGCTGGATCATCTCAAATTACATATGACCATTTTTTTAAAAAAATGAATATGTTTTGAGATGTATAGGTGTATGTATTTTACAGATGTTTGATAAATACCCATTTTGTGTGGTTGTGGTTGTATAGGTCTAGGTTATTTGAAATATGGCTACAAAATAAGCAAATCATGTAGTATCAAGATAATTTTATACAAGTGTAGTGATGCTAATATATCACTGAATTAAATTACTGAATTGAAATATGAGCTATTTCAGTTTATATCACTTTATACAAATTCTTTAAGAAAGAAACAACTAAATCAATTGTTATCTAAGTAAATATGCCAAAGTAACAAAAGTTCAAATTAGAAAGAATCTTGATAAAATAAATATCTCACATATAATTTCACAATTCTAATAAAACCATTTGAAAGATTTATTGTACAGTCATCATTAAAATGTATCTCCAGAGATATAAAATAGTCATATTAGGAATAGCTCAGTGTGAAGTTTCACATGTTAAATATGCAAAGTGTTTCAAGAAAATTGACTCAAATTAATTTAGGCTGAAGTTAAATATATTTCACATCAGAAGCTACCATTTAACCCATTTGGTTAAAAGGATTCTCTTAATGTCGAATCCTTAAAATTATCTTACTGATATGAATTTTAAAAAATCTGAATAGGTTTATTTTGCTGCAGGGTTACACAAGATTAGGTTTTTTTAAGACATAAATAAATGATTTGAACAGAGATGTTTTTCTTTATCTTGTTTTATTAATATAAAAAGCATTCTGTACCAGACCAAAGACATTCGTGCTTCAGGTTTCTATCGCTTCGAAGTAGCTGCTTCCCTCCAGAAGTTGTAAATGCTCCAACACCGGAAGTTTTTAAGAAGAGATTTGTCTGAAATGGTAAAGGGTTTCCTGCCTGACCAGGGCATTGGACTAGAAGACCTCCAAGGTCCCTTCCAACTCTGTTATTCTGTTACATGACGGCAATATTCCAGTATTTGAGGGGCTACCACAAAGAAGAGGGGTCAACTTATTTTCCGAAGCACCAGAAGGCAAAACAAGAAAAAATGGATGGAACCTAATCAAGGAAAGAAGCAACACGGAATTAAGGAGAAACCTCCTAGCAGTGAGAACAATTAACCTGTGGAACAGCTTTTGCCTTCAGAAATTGTAGGTGGTTCATCACTGGAGGTTTTTCAGACAGCCACCTGTCTGAAATGATAAAGGGTCTCCTGCTTGAGCAGAGAGTTCTGCTAGAAGACCTTCAAGGTCCTTTCCAGCTGTATTCTGATTCTGGTTCTGGGGTGTTGGCTCTTCCTGCTAGCTCTCCTCTGCAAATTTGATGAGTTCCCCTTCTATTCCCTCATCTAAATTATATATGAAGATATTAAAGAGTGCTGTGCCTAATTCAGAACCTTGGGATATCTCCCTGCTTACTTTCCTACATGTACATGTATTCAGGACCATACAGTGAGTGTGGTTGTCAGCTAGTTACAAATCCTCTGGTGTTGATGCTGTCTATCTTACATTTTTTTCCCTAATTTACCAAGAGGTAGGTTGTGATCTACATTATGAAATGTCTTACTGAAATCCAAGTATATTATGTCCAAAGCATTTTGCTGGTCCACTAATTTACTGTAGCTACTTTATCAAATATTTTATGAATGATGATCTTCATTACTCCAAATGGTTTAATAAACCTTACAACTTTGAAATGTAGCAAACAAAATGTTATGGGTATCATTAGGAATGCATATGCTTCCCCCTCCCACCATGCTAGATAATAACAAAATATAAATTTGATTTCCCTGAATCCCACTCTTAAAACAAGAAGTCTTAACTCAGGTTGCAAAAATCTAAATGGCACTAGATGGCAGCAGTGAGTTATAGCTTCAATTGCAATCTTGCAACCAATATGTAGTAGCCATAGTTTAAGACTCTACTGACCTGTCATCAGCCAGATTATTCATAGAACTTTTAGACTGATCCTAAAAATCTCTTGATATTCCTTGAACCAACAGACAAAAAAATGAAAGCATAGTAACCAAAAAAAACTTTCATTTTTTTGCACAAATCTAAAGTGTGTGTAAATATGAGAATTCAGGGAGCTCTTAATGGTATAGATAATAAAAACAAATAAATTCCCGTTATTTTGTTATCTTGGGGTTTTCTAATAAAAGAAGCAAGGATTTAAGTACCAAATTAAAAAGTAGATGGAAAGTATATTTGGTATGTCCTATGTTCTAGCTCAGGCATGTCAAACCCGTGATGTCTCATGATGCCACGTGACATATTACAACTTTTTCCCCATTGCTGGCAGTTTCAGCATGATGCATCCGGTCCGTGGGCTGGCAGTTTGACATGCCTGTTCTAGCTTAATAGGTTGAGAAACAAACCAACTTGTAATAAATCTATCCATGTGTTAAAGATATCAAACTGCAATCTAATTAACAAAGATGGGGAAATCATATTGTCAGAGAACATATTTCATAAATTTAATTTGAGCCATATTTAGGAAATTCTCAGCATAAAAAAAACAAAAACAAGGCCATCCTGGCTTATTTGCCACATACACTGAGATATAAGTCACCAAATAAATATTGTCAGATGCATGTTTAATTTTTTAATCAATCCAGATTGAGATGTATTGTATTGATTGTGATATATTTTGTAGCTGCCTGGTTAATGTTGCAGTTAATATTTTGTCATCCATGTAAACTTGGTCTATAACCGCAGAGTTGGTAGTGTCTTTCTCACATTTAATTACTATTGTGGTATTAGCTTCATAAAGTGTAAGTGGAAATATAGGAATTTCAAATGAGTCATTATAAACTTATAATAATACAGGTACAAATAATCTATAAACATTCCATACAATATAAGAGAAAAGTCAAATAAGACTCCCTCCAATTTAATAGCCTGAAATGTCTGTATAATTTCTTGTAATGAAATGGTTATGCCAGTTTCTTTTTATGTTTTTCAAAGCTTTTTCTTTTCATTTCAATGTTTTCTATGAAATGAATAATTTTCTATTCAGTTGCAGATGTCTCTACATTTTGTCCAAAATATGTCATGTTATCTATTCTAATTTGCATCTTGAGTGAGCCGTATCAGTTGTAAACACTTTTTACAGTCTCAAATATGGCTTTATAATAAAAAGCCTATGAAACCACAAAATGCCTTGGCCATTTAGATCAATTTCAGATCAATATTGAATTGAGAAGGATATAGCTTGTCCAGTTATTTCATTGAGATTTATGTCTGGTCTCACTTATAGTAATTATATATTTGCTACATAATGTATTGTACATACATTAAGTATAATGGTATATTACGTCACTTGACTTTGTTGTAACCCAATAAATTGAAACTGGCTATAGATAGTATAAAGTAATAAATACAAATATACACCTGCCCACATTCACATACATAGAGTCTCATAAGAGGACAGCTGTCCTATAAATATATTGATCAATTGGTTAAATTCTCTTAAGCTGGTTATCACAAGGAGAAATTTTCTTCAGGATACTTGGTCATTAACTTGGTGTGTTAGGTTTTATAGAGTTAAATGAACTGCTGTTCTATATAGTTCTTTGTTTTGTTACTGGGCATTATCTTTTGCTCTTTCCTTCATTTCCCCCCCCAGCAATATAGATTTCTCTTAGAACATGGCAGAGAACACCATTACTTGCATCTTTCTGATATTTACAGGTAACCATCATAGCACCTGGATATATATTTCAAGATACTACTATGCCAAGTGCTGGTCTGTGGCATAATTCTAGAGTGATTGTTACTTTTTAAAAAAATTTGATGGTTGATCCTAAAAGGCAGAACTTTGAAATCTTCCTTATGAAATATAAGGCTAGTTATTTACCTTTTGGGATTATTTTAATCTTCTATATATTTTAATTATAGTCTCATTTGTTCACTGTACTGGATGTATATAACTTCACCTGAAAGATTTTTTTTGCATTTTTGGCTATCAGAGTGGGACTAAAAAAAAAAAAGTAATATGCTTCTCTAAATTCTCTGAAATACAGATCCAGAAACCCTCAAGCATTCCTTATATTCCATAAGCTGGCTTGCTTTTCCTACTTCCCCAGTGTACTGAAAGAGGAAAACAAGAACATTCAAAAAAGTACAAGCATCAGGTCCAGGTTATGATTTAATACCCTATTTCTTCTTTAGTTGTGTACTGTCAAACACTTTAGTTTGTGATAGAAATAAATCACAATGGTCCCTACCTTTAATATCACAAGTGTGACAGCAACTTTCTGTAGAGCTGATAAATTTTATCAAGGTTTTTGACCCCACTTTCCTGGGAAACATTCTTTTCTTTAAAAAAAATGATAAGTTTTGTGCTATAGTTTTTGACATTATTGTTCACTTTCATCAATATTAACAGGCATTTTTATAACATTACTTTTATAAATTAATTTTACTCCATTGAATTAGATGGGTAATATTGGATTGTAATCTTGAATAGATGGTTCACCTTTTTCCAAATTCAATAGGAAGGATATATTATTTTAAAGTCTACATATACAGAGATATACATAATCACTAGAACTTATACATGCACTTTGAATATGATGATAGGTCTCTAATTGTAATATCATAAACACTTCTTTTAAAATTATATTTCTTAATGAATAAATATTGTTTTTCATAAACAATCACACACACAGAGAGACACAGAAATCAGACTGAAATCAGGAATCTTTCTCAGGATAAGACATTATTCCAAAATTGCAGATTTGAGCAATAACAAAAAATTATTCCCTAGAATCTACTCCTGATTTTCAGTATTCTGTATCTAATGAATGGATGGTACCAAAAATTACTCACAACACTGCTTGGAAAAGGAAAAGCTTTGTTGGTTTGGTTTGCTTTGGTTTATCTCTTTATGAGAAATTATTACTTCATTTTCTAAAAAAAAAAAATCAGATCCAAATTTTTGATGTGGCTGTGATTGGGGAGTACAGTGTAGAACAAAAATAGAATATTACAAATTTCCAAGGTGTAGCTTTTAAAAAGTATTTTATTTTTATTTTTTTAATTAACATAAAAACATCTTTCTGCCAATTCATTTAGAGAAAGTATGTCATGATTGTAAGACAAGTTGCAAAATTTTGGGTGGTAACTGAGGTGTCTTATATTAGGGCCTGTCTTTCCCTCCTGTCCTTAATTGACAAATAGGAATACTACTATCTCATAAATTTGTTTTATCCTGGTTATGGATGACATTGGATATTGTTTTAACTTCTGAAAAGAATCTCCGGCTTAAAATTTGAAATTTTAACAATTGGGTAAAATACCTTTTCTATAACTGATTCCAGGTTTAGTCAGGGAATGCTAATCAGTGTCTCCAAGGTGAAGTAGGTGCTACAGCTCAGTGGTTGAATTTCTGCTTGGCAACATGGAAAAAATTGAAACTTGGGAAAATTGTTGCCATTCAGCACAGACAATGCACCAAGCATGGCACGGAAGAGAAATCAAGCATGGAGTTACCTGGAGTCACTACACACTGCAAAAGGGGTGTGACCTCCCTAAGTTCTTTGGAGCCTTGTTTAAATGTTTCTAAGAATAGGCTGCCAGACTGGGGAGATTCCTAGGCAGACCATAATAAAATAATTAGCCTG
This sequence comes from Vipera ursinii, assembly GCF_947247035.1. Lineage (NCBI taxonomy): Eukaryota > Metazoa > Chordata > Lepidosauria > Squamata > Viperidae > Vipera > Vipera ursinii. The sequence goes on along the minus strand of NC_139514.1, from coordinate 47,440,627 downwards.
AACTCTGCATGTGCAGGTCTAGTTGTTCATGCATGACAGCTTCATGGCCTTTCTATATGGTACTTTCATTCAGTGCTTTTGTAATTTTGAATGGTTGCTGAACAAATGGCCTAATTTGAAGACTAGCTGTATGTGTATTTAAAAAAAAAACCTACAATTTTATGCAAGGATTTTTCCCAACCACTAAATCTTACTATGATTTTTATGTATGGAATTTTTTATTAGTTTTTTATGGATTTTATCTGTTTTTTTTTCTAATTTTGAAATTGCTTAAGATTGGGAATTTGCATATCGTTCAGAGATAATTTGTAATAAGTAGTATAAAACTTTTAATAATATTGCATTCATCTTTAGGTATTTTAGTTGGCCAGAACCCTAATTATGGTTAGTCTAGAACAAGGGTCTTCAAACTTGGCCCTTTTATGACTTGTGGACTTCAACTCCCAGAATTCCTCAGCCAAGCACGCTGGCTGAGGAATTCTGGGAGTTGAAGTCCACAAGTCATAAAAGGGCCAAGTTTGAAGACCCCTGGTCTAGAACATCTAATGAAGCAATTAGCATATTGGGCAAAAAGAAATTGAGTTTTCCCTTTCCCTTTAATTTTATGCTTATCTGATTGTCAATGAAAGCTATTAAAATTAATTTCATTACAAATTACAGAAAACATTTTATAGATGATATTTATCATTAAAAAAAACTTAACATGATATTGTCAAGGTTCCGATAGACGAGACCAAACAAATCAGAACTCCGAGACTTGAGAATTCCTCAAAGAACATGTTTATTGATTACATAGTAACAGCACAGTCAAAAATGAAACCAAGCCTGAAGTTCCCTCCAAAAAGAAACAATATTACTAAATTGAACTTTCCACCCCCATGGTATGCAGTCAGCTATGTTCTCCAATGGAATAGTTTGGCAGGCTTTTTAACCAAATGCTCATGCTCCCGTCTAACTGACAGAAATGACCTTGGTTCTCATGGGACAATAAAATATTTAGACTAGTAAAAATCCTCTTCACCCGCTCAAATTCTTGTGGCAACCTAGAATGAGCAAAATGGCTGCAGCCAGGCTTGTTGTAAAGTTGACAGATATATTCTAATATCAGCTTTAAGTTATATGAAATTATATGTAGATATCATGTGATAGTCTGGTAAATTTGTGTGGTATTCTTAAGTTGATTTTTTTTTAAAATAGAAAAACAGGACAGGCTGGAATCTACAACTGTAAATAATATCCTAAGTTGGCTTTTGTAAGTTTTTTTTAATAACCAAACTATTCCTTGGAATGTAAAGAGTCTTATTTCTTATTGCTTGCAACCATACACGTAGATTCAAGAGCCTGAAAATGTTTGAATATTTCTAGTTTGGTGGCAAATGTGTTTTTTTTTTCAAAAAAAAAAGATCACTGTAATAGAAAAGTTAACCAAAAAAAGCTATATCATTACAATAAGGAAGATTTTTTTTTCCTCACCTTTTTAAGCACATTACTTGCACTCTATAAAGATATAATTATTACACCCATTTCCCAGTTCCTAGATAATCTAATTAAAGTTATATGCGTATGCTTTTATAGTTACTCTGCTGTATCGTTAATTGTAATTAAATTTATTTTTTAAAAAAATAAAAGGAAATTAGATTTAGGTGGTAGAATATTTAGTGAGGAAAGATATAAGAGGGAGAAGATCAGAACTGTTCTAGTTTTACTGATTAAAGGAAAATAAAAAGCAAAATGTAAGCTGTCAAGAAATAAGATAGCAAGGAACAGAAGAATTGGCAGAAATTCAGGAACAGCTGTGAAAAAGAAAGGACACTAGGCCTATGACTCCCTCTGTGATCACTAAGAAACACATTAAAAGTGTGGCATGAATTACAAACTGTATGGTATATCAGTGTTGGAAGATCTGATTGTTCTTTCCTGAATGAAAGGATACACTGTATTGTTCTTGTATCAGTGTGCTCTGGGTTTTTGGATAAGAGTACAGATTGTGTGGAGACTGTGGATAAATATAGCAGTGGCATGTAAAATAGAAATGAAGCAGTGACAGTAGAACTTCAAAAGATGATGAATACCTGTAATCCAGCCCATGGATTACACCAAAAAATGTGATATTTTGCTGGGCCCATTGAAAGCTATGGAAATATATAATAAATTATCATATTGCAAAATAAAACTAACAATGTCTGTTGGATAGAGTGATTGTTTTACAGAACAAATAGGTCATTCAAATCACAACCTATTCTAAATGGCACACAATTCTTCCTCTGTGACTCAGATTAAAAAAAAAAATCAACAAATCCAAACCATTAATCACAATATAAAACCCTTGGAATAGTTTTGATCCTCACACCCAATTGAAATGATCTCCATTTCCATTAGAAGAGGGTGTCAATGCTGTAAACATTGGATATTCCCACTCTGACAACTGATGACAATTGCAGCTATTTCTGCTTTGCTTGGAACATGTTTTTTCTTCTGTTTAGAAATCAGGTGCACAAGAGGGGTTGGGATGAATGCTTGAGCTCAGCTAGCCATAATAATAATGCTGCTCTGTGGGAACTCAGGGACAAACTGATAATGGTTTGGTGGGCTGAGGAGCTGGAGAGAAAGCCCGCAATTCAGGCTAATTGGAGAATGTGATTTATGACTGCTTATTGGGGGTGGGAATTGCAATTTGTTACTTTGTATCCAGGGGAAGGGAATTAAGTTTTGGGTTCAACTATGTAGTGCCGATACTTTGTTTCCTGAATAAAATGTTCTTTAAGGAAGAATTCTTGCCTTGAAGTTCTTTTGATGGGTTTCATCTATCAGAACCATGACAGAGGGTCATCTAGTTAATTGAACCTTTCACAATTTGTTCAATTAGCTAAAAAAATCTAGATTTTTCTAAATGTCTGCAGGAAGGATTCAGGACAATGCTATTCCAAAAGAGGAAGAAAGCAGTAGAGAAGGCATGCTTCCCACAGTTTTTGAGCAAGGGGACCCAGAGAGACCCCAATCTATTTGACCACATCAAATGGCCAATATTGTTGGAAAAAGGCTGCTCTGCAAATATTTAGATACTGGACTGAATATTGACAATCAGTTAATAATCAAGACCTTATATTGCACACATAAGTCAATGGGTCACCAGTATAGCTATCAAAGTAGATCTAGGTAACTTTCAAAAGGGTATCTGGATGAAATGTTGCATACATAATAACAATAGAGATATTTTGCCACTCCTATCAACACGGCATAATCCCAAATATGGAATCTTACAAATCCTAGGCAGTTAAAACCTACTCTAATTTAGCAGAGTTTTTAAAACTTTTTTTTTAATAATTAGCTGGGCATTGGTCCATCTTGTTGTGATTCCTCGCCAGCCTGTGGTTCTGGCAGCTGACTCTGGTAAATCAGAGGAGGAGGAGGAGGAGGAGGAGGAGGAGGGGCCTAGAGTGCCATCAGAGTCAGAGGAAGGCTCTGATGAGCTCCAAGACTTACAATCTGATGAGGAGCCTGGCCCCTCCACTCGTGCTCAGGCTGAGACCCAGCTGTGTTGGGAGGATGAGTCAGACTCTGAGGATTTGCAGCTGGAAGACATCATAGATGCTTACAAACACTAACAGACAATAAGAGTTGGACAGAATAATGCAATGGGGGGGGCTCCAAAGGCAAAGGAGAAGGCATTAGGAAGCCACCCCTTGGGCTGCATAATAAAAGGGAAGGTGTGGGAGGTGCTGGTTGCTGAAGGCAACCGTTTGCCTTTGCCTTCGGACAATTTCCTGTTCATGAAGAAATCAAGTTTCATAGAATTGTGTTTTATTTGCCTTTGCCTATGGACATGTTTCAGGTCTGTAAATAATAATAAAAGGGATTTGTTTTTCCTGCGGTTCCAGCCTACTTGTTGGAAGAGGGGTTGCTTCTTGTAAGTTTAACAAGGAGTCAGGTAAGCTGGGACAGAACACATCTATGCTACTTTATGGTCTGTTTATGCTAATTTTTGAATTCTGACTAACAATAGATTTTCAGGTTTTAGGTATGGCTGAGCTATTGTTCTCTGAACTTTTTTTTAAAAAATCACTTTTTTAAATTCACAGACTTCACTGTTTGTCCCACTACTAAATCAATTTCAAGTAGTGTAAACACATTATTAGGTGATGCATTTAGAAGTAGCTGTTTTGATGTCAAGGTTCTGACTGACGAACCCAACCAAGCAAACACCTTCGAGACATTCCAATCTCTTAATGTAAAAATTTATTGAGTACATCACTTCGGGACAAATGAATGCAAAACCAGCTCTGGCAAGGCCCCTCCCAAATCCATATACTAAAAGCATTGAATTCTCTCTCCTCCTTCTGGGTCAGGTCAAGTTGCCCAATCAAGTGGAAAAATATTATTATGAGAAAGCATTTCTAGGTCTGGCTATACACCTGGTGTAATGTCCTTGAGTCTCATGGTCTGGCTTCTTAATCTTTGAAGTCTGCATTCCAAGCCTCTCTCCTCCCCCCAAGTTCATTGGCAGCTGAGAAACAATATTTGTCACATGAGCAAAACCGTGCTTTGAAATTTGACAGTTAGGTAGAAAACAATTTTTTAAATCCCCAAAATAGGTCCACTCTCTTCTAGATTTTTTTGCATTCAATCATGTCCTGATTTTATTCTTAGAAAATAGTTTTCTAAGTAATATGTTGTCTACACATGAGATAATATTTATTAAGACACTCCACCATTATTTTAAAGCCCATTCAGTAAAACAGTTTGTTATTCATGCCCAAGCTTAAAAAAACTTGATCATGAATGTTTTATAACTTACAGGAATGCAGATTATCATTAGAAAGCCTAGCTTTTGATCTCTATGTTACATTCCTGTTACAATTGAACACAGTCAGAGCATTGCCTTTACAATCATTTTGTTCATTCAGGCATTGTAGAGTTTCCGTTCAGATGAATAGATGAGATGAGGACAGATATGCTAAGTGATTGCAAGCTTCCTTTTAAAGTACTTTTAATATCTAAACATTGTAGCATGAAAAGAAGTTAAAAAATATTTCTGCAGGCATACAATAATAGATTATGGTGGAGGGGATATTTGGAAAGTGATTTGGTGTAATGGATTCTTTTTGGAAGTGGCATAGACCACAGATACAAATATGTGACCTTTTCTTTTAACATCTGGAACACAAGTGTTGAAGAACAGCTAGATGCCTTGAAGGCAGAGAAAAGCAGGGGGAAAGGAAGAATGGCATGCACTGAATTCGGTTCAGAATAACAGAATGGGAAGGGACCTCCAAGGTCTTCTAATCCAACCTCCTGCTCAGCAGGAAATCCTATACCATTTCTTTTCCTTTCTTTTTTCTTTCTCAGTTGGATAACTGTAGTACAAAAAGCAACCAGTTTAACCGATAAAAATAGGAAGTTTGGATATGCTGTATTACCAGCAATGAGAATCATTTTGTTCATTGTTCAAACTCTTCTTTAAAAATTCCAGTGTTGAAGCACACACAACTTCTGGAGGCAAGTCATTCCACTGATTGATTGTTCTCACTGTTAGGAAATTTCTTCTTAGTTGTAAGTTGATTCTCTCCTTGATTAGTTTCCATCCACTGCTTCTTGTCCTGCCTTCAGGTACTTTGGAGAATGGGTTGGCCCCCTCGTATTTGTGGCAGCCCCTCAAATATTGGACCCCTTAATCTTTTTTTTTTTTCATTTGACTAGATATACCACTGTTGACATACCACTAGACACTGTTTTCATTAATATTAGATGGCCATAGGTTTCCAATCCTTTTGAGAAAAATATAGATAGAATAAACTTCATGCAAAGTTTAATTTAGTTTGGCATTTGCAATATCTTTTATCTTGTCTTTGCAATACAGTACATCAGAATGATCCTTCTGAGAAATATCTGAAGAGGAAGGAAAAGCATATTCCAAGAACTAGGATTTCCATTCCAAACATATATATGTTTTCTTTGGTTACTTAAAAGCAGTGCTTTTTTTGTAAAAGAAAAAGGTGCTGGAACTCACACATGTCAATAAACCTGCCTTGCCTACCCTACAAGGTTTCATCCAAAAAAGGTGCCGGAACTCCGTTCTGAGCGTTCTATGAGGAAAAAAGCCCTGCTTAAAAGTGACAGTACAATTTAATGAGCAAAGAACAAACTATATTTGATCAAGCAGGGTAGCAACTGCTTTAGCTCTCCAAGAACTAATCATGCTTTATGGAAATTGGTGTTCAGTTGCCAAAAAATGTACTGTATCTCAACAAGAGCTCTATAACTAATGTATGAACGTCTCTCCTTTTGAGATGGTCATTAATCAGAAGGTTAAACAGAGTTAAGAGGGCAAAGGAGGACAAAGTCTCAGATGAGTCTTGCATTTAGTAACAGGAAGAAATTATGTTAATGTTTATCTTCAGGTAGCTGAAAAGTTTTTGTTTCTTGTCAAATGTTTCTTTTCAATGAGCATATTCATTGCCTGCTATACTAGGGAGAAATATCAATATTGGGCTATCTATACAATATAACTTTAACATTTAATTTCCAGTGTAACTCAAGTAAGCATAACAGTCTCCTTCTTTGAAATTTGCCATATCAAATGACAATGTTCTATTTATGTTGAATTAAGACTGCTTCAGTCTGAAATATAAAGAAGGAAGCATGTATATAGAAGAATAAAGAATCCACAACTAGCAAACTGAGAAAAGAGATAAAGGAAATCTCTTATTTATATATGCCAATTATCAAAAAGTTAATATCTTTTCTTTACTTACCATGCATATAAATTATAAGGTACTCAAAATAAAACTACTAGTATTAAATATTTCACATGCAGGGTATGTTATATAATTTTCCTTCATTGCTTTGATTTTAATATTTATTTCCTATTTCGAACCCTAATAAATTTTGAATCCAAGTATATGGCAGCTGAACAGTTGATCAACTTTGCATAGAAGACATCATAACAATGAGTCAATCATCTGCTTTGACTTCATCTGCAATTAACACAGGGAAAATAATTGACAATAAATAGCCACTGCATCATAGAATATGGAAATAAATATATAAAAAAAAACATTAAAATGTGGAACAGTTAGAGACCAAAATTCTTGTAGGTCTAGTTATTTTCCAAGAGTCACTGAAAATAAAACTGGTATAAGCGAAAACAAATTCAAAACTACCCATTAACAAATTCTGGTTTTATAGTATTACAAATAAAACTGGATCCATTTCCAAACCTGAGAGAAAGAATCCAAAATGTAGGCACCCACTTAAAATAAAGGAGCTTATTTCCAAGAGTATAATACTAGTACTAGTAATGGTGTTTAAGGCCCTACATGGCAGGGGTCCGGAGTACCTTAGGGAACACCTGCTGCCGGCATCAACTTCCCTCCGCCCTGTGCGTTCCCACAGAGAGGGCCTCCTCAGGGTGCCACCGGTCAGAGAATGTCGATTAGTGGCCCCCAGGGGGAGGGCCTTCTCTGTGGGCGCCCCGGAACTAGGGAACCAGTTACCAGTTGAGCTCCGGACGGCGCCCGATCTTCGCTCCTTTCGCCGCAATCTAAAAACATACTTGTTCGAACAAGCCGGCCTGGCCTGAGGGGGGATTGGTGGGGTTTTTACTGTTATTTTATTGGGGTTTTTACTATGTATTAATTGTTTTTTAATGGGCATGTATTTAATTACTTTTTAACTTTTGTAATTCTGTGTTTTTATTCTTGCCCTGTACACCGCCCTGAGTCCTTCAGGAGAAGGGCGGTATAGAAATATTAATAAATTAAATTAAATTAATACAAGTTAAAGCACGAGGATCAGCTAACTGGAAGTGGCCAAGATGAATTTTTGGGTAGTTTCTTTTATTGGAAAACTATTCATTTGTTCCTCAAAAGCATGCATACAAAATGTGCCCTCTAGGAATTTTCTATGGATATTCTCATCAGTTTGTATAGTCTATTTTATAGAAAACTGAGAAAAGAGACAAAGGAAATCTCTCTCTTATTTATATGTGGCAATTATCAAAAAAGTTAATATTTTTTGTTTACTGACCATGCATACAAGTAATACGGCACTCAAAATATAATAAAGCTACCAGCATTAAATTCTTCATCAAATATTTCACATGTAGAGTATGTTATATAATTGTCCTTCATTGCTTTGATTTTAATATTTATTTCCTACTTTGAATCATAATAAATTTTGATTCAAACTGGATTGGATTCTAGGAATTTTTGGAAACCATAAATAGCTAGACAGTCAACGAGAACATCTGTGGTTAGGCACCCTCTCATTTATTATTTCAACTGACATTCTGCTTAATTAACATTACGGTTAAAAATGGCAGTCACATGGTGGAAAAGTTATTTTATTTTTTGATGGGACAAATGTCTGGCATCCTGAAATAATGTTTTTTTTACCTGAATAGGCTGTCATCTTTTGTCAATTTCATTCTTTGTGTCTAGTTTGCTACCTTTTGTTTTAATGTAATTTCTCACTATTTTGTCCACCAAATGACTCTCAGATATGGACATGAGGAATGAGGGAAGGTTGAATGATAGAGAACATTTGATTTCCTTCCCACAATATCATTTGTTTCCAGAGGTTAATTTTATCCAAGCAACAACCTTATGAGATTTCTTGTAAAAAGCTTCAGTTGGAAAGATGATTTTTTTAATAAAAAGCTGAAAAGAGCAGTATTTTAATTTCATTTTAACTCTTTTCTTTCATTAGAAATGATCTTACCATCAATCTGTTGATGAGTAAGTGATCATTTTTAATTCATCTTTAGAAGATGGCAAGTGTGCAGGAGTTATTTTCCTGCACATCATTGTTGTCTGTCAAAAGGGGATCAGAAAAGTACAAATCATATCTAATTTTATCTAACAGGCTTGAATCTGAACTCCTTTTTCATATCTTTTAAATATACATATCAACCTTTGATGTCATAATAGCAGCTAATTCACTCACCTTCCTATTTTCTCCCATTTACTTTTGTGTTGATTTTAGAATAAATTTACAGCATTCCAGAAGCTGTTTGCTTTTGTTTTGCCCTTTCAATCTGTCTGCCCACAGATTAAGGAGAGCACTTTAGAACATAATTTGTCCCAGTTCTAATCAGATTAGATTAGAACTAGATTAGCATCTAACATCTCAAGAATTTGTCTGCCCCATCCTCATATCTCAGATGTCCTTTATTTTATAAAAAATAGAAATATAGAAATATGGCCTACAAATTGCACAGTGAAGTTCTGCAATACTTGAGATAAGATTTTGAAGTCCTTCAAAATTCACAGAGTGCATAAAAGCAGGATTTACATGCAGTTTATTAAGGAAACAGGCACAGTGTTGCTTTTGGAGTATCTTATATTCCAATTCATCTTCCCAAATGAATCTGTGGCAGTAGCATCTGTCCTAATAACATAGTAGAGCCAGGCATTGCTTTGGATTTAAAGCAGGGGTGTCAAACTGCTGGCCCATGGGCCGGACGCATCACGAGGAAGCCGCACCGACCCCATTGCCGGCAATGGCAAAACAGTCCCAATACGTCACGTGACATCGCGAGTTTGACATGTCTGATTTAAAGGAACCGTGGTGGTTCAGGAAATATAGGGATAGTCACATAACTCCTGTCCTTAAAGAAGTTGGGTCTTTTCCTGAGAATGTGTGGTGCTCTTTGCAGCTTCTGGGCAGTTCAAGGAAGAGGCATGTTTTATTTAAGAAGTTAAAATCAAGTACTATGTATGTACACACACACACACACAAACACACACATACAGAGTAGTGTATTACATACAACATATGCTTTAAAAATTCTTATTCAAATCATGATAGTGTCAAGACTAGCTCAAGATTTGGATTAATATGAGGGCAACTTGGATGTATCAGCCTCATTCTTTCTTCCCAGTTTCCAACTTGGTCCAATGGCAAAACAAAACTTGAGACAAATGAAGATAAAACTAGGCACAGTGGATGACCAAGATTTCTTCTTTGCCTTGTCATGCTCTTTGCATTCTACAATATGTGCAGAGCAGCCTTCTTGACTATTGGGCCTTCCATTGGTCTCATCATTCAATCTTCTGGAGCCTGCATGCACATGCTGGGATAGGCAACCATCAGCTAGCTTTAGATGCTTTAGCTGGCTGATCAAATGATTTAAAACGACTGTTTAAAAGATGAGAGACTGAAATAAGTAAAGAAAGTTTGAGATTTTATATTGACAGATTATATTTGGCTCTTGTGAAATATTGATTTCAGCGGGAGGGTGTAGATTGATATTGCAGTCTGAAAAGCCCTGCATATTTAAATATTGGACTTAGGAAATGCTGGTATGAGGGGTGTGTTCAGTCATGAGGTAAAGACATAGTATCGAGGAATGTGTTCAGTAAACAGTTAGAATGGCCACCATGGTGCATGGATCCAAAAATACAAAAGGAGTAAGAAAGCTGAAAATGAGTTTGGTAGATAAAATCACTTACCGGTATATCTAATCTGAATTCATAGACAATGGACAATATGCAGTGAGAAGGCAGAGAGGAGACTCTTTCAGACTTAGAGGGGAGATCCTGAATCTGTAACTCCTGAGGAAAAGTAAGATGGTTTTCTCTGGCCTTACCTCTGCTTCTTGTGGACTTGACCATGCTTCTCCTATATAGCTAGTTAAAAAGTCCATAAAAGACAATAGAAGACAGGTGCCAATATTTCTTTTTGAGAAAGGTGATACAGAAATCTTGAAAGCTTAAATATTACATTTTGTGAGTTTTTTAATTGATTGTTAACATAAATAAACAATACATTATTACTGTCCTTTCACTTGTTCACGCCATCAGTATAATGCATTTCCATTCTTAAAAAGGCTACACCAATACAAATTTACTTGGTGCAAAAACAAACTACAGTTTCTCATATAGTATATGCATTCTTGATTTTTTTTTCTTTAGTTGTGCAGATATGTTTCTATATTTATAATATAACAATTTCTTCCAGTTCAAAGGAAGCCAACTGAATGCTACAAGGCATTAGGGTGATGTTTGGAAAAGTGTTTGTGTGTAAATGTCATGTTGGAAAGATGGAATTCAGCTTAACAGATGGGAAACAAAGAAAACAAACACAGTTTGTCTCTGGTATATCTGGAACCTCAGATTAAGCTCTGGATTTATTGGATGCTCTTTTACATTCTGCTATGAACTCTGATTAATTTTTCATAATAACTTTGTGGATATTCAACCAACAAATTATTCATTTGTATTAAGTATGACAATGGTTGAGCTCACTGTAAAGGGGGGCAAGAACTTTTTTCAGTTGGTTGACAATAGAATTGTTTTCAGTCATTAGGAAAATAAATGGGTATTGCATTTATTACTCAGTTCTCTTGAAAAAAAAATAGTTCTTTAGAAGTTGTTGAAAGCTAGGGAGGTAAAAAAAATACACAGTAATTTCTATCATTCCAGCAAAACTAATGATATAACTTGCATAAACTTTAGCAAAGTACAAAGTATCAGAGATAAGTCTTTAGATTTGTAAGATTGCTGCTATTACTCCAAATAAGATGACCTTCTGCGTGGAGTACAGTTCTTTGCTCTTTCCTCTTAGGATAAAAATAATAAAGAAAGGAATAGGATCAGAAAGGAGAAAGAGAAAACACTAAATAAATGTATACCAGTTATGTAATCCCAGAAGCTACCCACAGCAAATTAAGTAAAGCAAAATAATAATATAAAAAAAATCAGTTTCTTTCCTGTGGAAACATTGATTTTTTTTTAAATTTTCTATTTCTAATAAACAAGCAAGCAGACTGTGCTAGCAGAAATAATTTTAGGTACGTATATTTGTATAAGAAGGGACGCAGTGGCTCAGTGGGTTAGGACGCTGAACTTGTCGATCGGAAGGTCGGCAGTTTGGCGGGTCGAATCCCGAGTGCCGTGTAGCAGAGTGAGCGCCTGTTACTCGTCCCAGCTTCTGCCCACCTAGCAGTTCGAAAGCACGTAAAAATGCAAGTAGAAAAATAGGGACCACTACGGTGGGAAGGTAACAGCGTTCCGTGCGCCTTTGGTGTCTAGTCATGCTGGCCACATGACCATGGAGACGTCCTCGGACAAGCGCTGGCTCTTCGGCTATGAAACGGAGATGAGCACCGGCCCCTAGAGTCGGAAACGACTAGCACACATGTGCGGGGGAACCTTTACCTTTACCTTATATTTGTATAACATTTTTTGTATCTCTACAAAAGATGCTGGTTATGCAAAATCCTGAGCCAAGTGCTCGTAGCTTAGTCCAAGACTCTACTGGCAATAGATAGGCTATTTATGGGTCATCATAATTATCTGTCAAAATACCATTTGGTGTTTTTCATTTTTTTTGTGGTGTGTGTGTGTGGGGGGGGTTTGCTGGAAAATAAATCTGGTAGCCTTATGTCTCCTTCAGCCAAAGTCTGAACCCAATATTCAGAAGTTAATCTCTATTTAAATAGGGTTACTACCAAGAGAATCTGCCATGCAATGTATTCAGCTGGCTGAGCAGACTTTTACATATTTTGGGTTTGAACTTTGTGACAAATTGTGCATGTTGAAAACTCTATTATTATTCCACTATCTGAAGAAATAGCAGGAATAGCAGAAAGCTATACCTTAGATATAACTGAAGGGTTCAAACAATAAGATATAAATGACTAGGAAGAAAGAGACTTTGAGGGTGAAGGAATATAACTAAGCAATGAATGATAAAAGTAAGAGCTACTCCTCTGTTAATCAGAGGAGATTAAATAATTAACAGACTAAATGGAAGTAGGTACATGACCATGTATTCCATAGGCTCTTGTGTCAAGGTTAGTGCTAGAAGCAATTTACCTATTGAAAATTCAGAAGTAACATTTCATTGTTCATGTTGATATCAACAGATTCACACAAAGATCTTTTTTTCTTCCAATCACTTTGCCTTTTGAATGCCAACAACTTAGGCATGACAATAAAGATTATCCTATTTCAAGCACATGGGTTCCTAAATGTACTTTCATGATTGCAAAGGCTGGTATTGCTTGAATCTGACTACTTTGATGTAAGAAGGCCCCCCTCCCCAGATTAAAATAACCTTTATTCTTTATATTAAAAAGAGGCAGAATATTATATTTTCCCAAAGAGGAAATAGAAAAAAAATCTTAACAAAGGCAGAAAGCAGCCCCAGTCTTTCTTAATAGCCTCAAGAAGAAGCCTCAAATCTTGAGAGATGGATATTTTGTGCCTATTAAGAAAGCCTGGGCCAATCTATTCATAAACAAAATGCCTTCAGCCCCCACAGCTGATGGGATTAAGAATTTACATTCCCCCACCCAAATTATAAAGACAGGACATAACCTTTAGGACACAATAGGATTACCCCAACTATTCAAACTAGCAAAAGACACAAAAGCTCATCTTATTGGATAACCCAGAAACATTTCCACTTCTAAGTCTCAGAACCCTATAAAGTTCCATCACTCATGCAGCCATTGCGTACAGTAACTCATGCACTCGTGACCTCTCGGTTAGACTACTGCAATGCTCTCTACATGGGGCTGCCCTTGAGGACCACTCGGAGGCTCCAACTGGTGCAGAATGCAGCTGCAAGAGTCGTGTTGGGAGTCTCCCGATACTCCCATGTTACATCTCTGCTTCGTGAGCTGCATTGGCTTCCAGTTGCCTTCTGGGTGAGATTCAAGGTGCTGGTAATGACCTTTAAAGCCTTACATGGCATGGGTCCGGAGTACCTTAGGGAGCACCTGCTGCCAGCATCAACTTCCCTCCACCCAGTGCGCTCCCACAGAGGGGGCCTCCTCAGGGTACCACCGGTCAGAGAGTGCTGACTGGTGGCCCCCAGGGGGAGGGCGTTCTCTGTGGGTGCACCGGATCTGTGGAACCGTTTACCAGTTGAGCTCTGGATGGCTCCTGACCTTCACTCCTTCCGACATGATCTAAAGACCTATTTGTTTGAACAAGCCGGCCTGGTCTGATGGGTTTGGGGATTTTATCATGTTTTTATGTAAATTTATCTGTTTTATTGGGCATTATGGTTTAATCTCTTCTTAATTTTTGTATTTTTGCATTTTAGTATTTATTTGCCCTGTTCACCGCCCTGAGTCCTTTGGGAGAAGGGCGGTATACAAATTAAATTAAATAAATAAAATAAATAAATTTTGCCAGCTGTCCCAGAACTGCATGCTGTTGCTGGTTCTGCTCAATAATTAAACAGAAACCTTCTTTCCTAAGCAGCCTCCATTTTATTTCCAGTGTCTTACTCCTGGCTTGGAAGTGGACCTGATTTTTCTTTCAACATTGATTTCATACAAATAGATTTATTTTTCTGTATTTACAATCTACTCTATCCCGAAGGACTTTGGGTGGTGTGCAACAAAAAAGACAAAACAGAAACAGAGCAAATTGAATGTCTTCTGAATAACATATTACTGAACCCAAATTTTCTATTTAAAACATAGCCAGTGCTTCAGCTTAATCAGTAACCATATACAACCAGTAACAGTTCTGTTGATAACTTTTCTTGGCTTTGTTTTCTTTTCAGATTAAAATAAGTACCCAACAACTTATTAACAATTACAAATTGCTACAGTTTTGAACTGGCATTTGATCAAGAATCAGAATGTGTTTATTTAACATCATACATTTCCTTCCTGCCATGTCCCCCCCCCCAATAACTGTATTGGCTTTAAACATTATTTTCAGTAGACATCACATTTACATATAGAATGCAGCCCCCAGAGCCCATGTTTAGATCAAAGCATTTATTTTGCTATTGATTCCCACGTGAAATAGCTTGACAACTTTGCTTTTAGAAAATAAGCATTTGATGCTAGTTTAAACAAATTTTAGTTGCCTCCTGCAATACTAGATTTCTCCAAATTTGATTTGCCCAAGTTGTAGTCTTATTGAGCGTGGCAGGTATAGAATAAGTAATCTAAGGGGAAATGACTGAAAATGAAGAAAGGTTTTTTAATGTCTTTTTTCCACTTAAAACACTTGCATACAATATTTTTGTATGTAGTCTTATCCACCACAGCATACCCTGTGCATTTAAGAATGCTTTTGTAGTAAAACAAATAATTAGTTTGATTAATATTGTAATAATTTTTGTAATGCATGCCTTTAAACTGTAAATTGTAACAGATGGTAAATTTGTCATGAAAATCAGAATCTTTCCACTATAAATATTTAAACAGTTTCCTAAAGAGACATAATAAATGTGAGTCTTTACAACACCTTAAATATTGTCAGTTTTGTAAACCAAGCTTTAACAATTGTGCAGAAAAAGTAAAATAAACTTTTATATTCCTCCTTAGCAGCTCTACAAATCTATCTAAAACTGTCCTCACTGGATAGTTATACAGCTGAATGATAAGTGAGGAGACATAAGAATTGGAGTAAATTGAATGGGAAGTACATCATCTTATAACTCTTTCTACATGATTAGAAAAATAACACAACAGTTAATAACACAACTGCCTTAAAATAACTAAACTATATCACAGAAAAATAAACTATTCCCTCTATTTAAATCAAACTAATTTTAGGTTTTGTTTATTGTATTTATATCCCATATTTTCTTGAGAGCTTAAGGTGGTATAAACTTATTAGGTAGGTGCCATCAAGTTCAGATTCAACTTCTGATGACTATATGGACATAAATTTGCCACCGCAACCTCTCTAAAATAACCAGTAGCTTTTTCAGGAACATCTTATAATTATTTTAGCCATTGCCTTTCTCTTTTAGTTCCCTTGGCTTTGACATCATCTTCTTGTATCACATTATCAAAATATGTCTTTTTTAAGGCTATGTATTTCTAATTCCTGATTATTATGCCTTGTGAGATGAATGAGTCTCTGGTCAATGATAAATTAATTGTTTTTTGCAATCTACGGAATTGGCTTTAACTGCCTCCAGATCAATCATTGGAGACAGTCACCATTATTTTCTTGCTGTTTCTCAATGATTATATTACCGTTGTAAAGACCATTTTAAAATTTGTATTTGTTATCGTTGAACTTTCCATAGATGTTCGGGGGGGGGATTCCCCTAACTTTGGCATTAACCCTCTACAGTTATTTTTTATTTTTATTTTTTTAACTTCTTCAGCTCACTCTTCATGTTTATCTATTCTTCAGGCCAAAAATTCAAACGTTCTAAAACTATTTTTTTCATAAGTTTTGGTGTTAGGATTTTGTGTTCTGTTGATGTTAATAATGTTATTATTTTAAAACAGTATTAAGTTTCACATCTATATATTTACTAGAGTTTCCTTGGGTTCAGATGCTAAATGAACAAACAAATAAGATAGCTGACATATTTTGAATTCTTAGTATTTAATAGTAATAGTAACCCATATTTCTCATTTGCCATGTTTACAATAAACTGTTCTAAATCTTCCTTATTTTTGGCTAACAAAGTTATGTCATCTGGGCCTCATATGGTTAGTGTGTCAAAGCTTTATTTTGATTTTAACTGTCATGTCTTCCAACCATCATTAAATGATGTTGCTTTTTCCATTTGATCCCCTTCTCCCTTCCACAACCACCATCTGTGAAAATACTTCCTTTTTCTATCCGGGCATGGCTATGAACATATTTTCTTGTACCTACATCACACCCAGATGTTTGATGTTATTTCCTAGTATGAGAATCCTTCTGAGATGGTTTCATAATCTGGCACCTGGATATACATCAAAATTTGATGTAATTATTTCTTCCAGTTGTTTCCTTTATCAGACCTGGAAAGCATAACCTGTCTAGCTTCATTGTGGATTACTTTTAGCTTCATTCCTCTTGCAACAAAGAACAGGATATAGGGAAGTTTGTTGAAGATTCAATGTGTGTGTGTCTGATGAACATGTTGAGTATATCTTAAAATGACATGTCAATCTTGAGAAAGCTAAAGAGAGAAAAGTAATAAAGGAGGACTGGGGGAAGAGATATTTGTCCATTTAGTACACCATTTGCTCAGACTAGCAACCAATAGCCATATATTCCAGAAATGAGTTTCTACCAAACAGAGAGCTTAATACTAAAAATCAAATCTTTCGTATCCTAACTCAATTGAAGCTCTTCTGGCTCTTCTAATTTTTTCACAAAACATCTGTGGTATACTGAGTTTGACATTTATTAAGACTGATACAACTTAAAGTAGTCCATGAAATATATTAAATTACTCTTGGGTATATTTTCATTGTCAAGGTTTCAGCATTGTAACCACAAACTTTCTCATATTGTAATATTTGAAGTAGGTTATGATTTTCGACTAATAAAAATAAATTTAAGTCAGTGTCAGAAAATCATATATTAAATCCTGCCCCATTTGTGCAGAGGATTTACTAGAATTATCTTTTGATGAGTCTTCTGCAGATGATGACAATAGTTCTACTGTATGTATCAGAGATGCTGAGGAGCTGTTAATTGACAAAGGATTTTTGGAGTGGGAGAGGAAAGATCCCTACTGAGCTATGCTATATGGATATATAGGGAAGTGATCTATATGTATTTTAAGGATAAACATATTCAGAATGAACATCTTATTAATGAAATTTAAGAATGAAAATATTAATAGTATTTGCCAGACTAAATGTCAGATTTAATTACTTATTTTTAAGCTAGATAATCTGGAGGTCTGTTTTAAATGGGAGAATGTTTCATGCAACTGAATCATATTTGTAGTAGCTTGTCCGTTTGCACTATTTGCACTATGTGAACACTGTTAAACTAACAATCTTTCTTTCAGTCTCTGTGTTGACCTGGAATTAGGGGACAGTACAGGAAGTATCAATTGCGAATATGTGCAGATGGGCCTGCTGTCTTTGGGCACTTGCAAAGTCCTGGATGCAGGGTCATGAAAGGACAGCAAGGAAAATACCCAAGGTCCTAACCCACCTGAGAACATACAATGTCTTTAGGGAAACACCCAAAAGTGAACATTTTTAGCTACTTCTGCTTCTCCCTTCTTATCTATAGTGTGCCAGACTTACTGGGTGAAATCTTTATTTTATGTGTGTCAGCTTTGCTGGGTGGATTGCTTATCTAATCAGAAAGAATAAATACAAGGATTTTTTTTGTCATTCAGGGCTTCTCTCTTTTAAAGGAGCCCGTCTTTGTTCAGCTGAATAAAAACATAAAGCTTGAACGCAACTTCTGGTTTCCTGTATTTTTTTTTATCAAGCAAAACCTCAGAACCTGCATGTACAGAATCATGCATTTCATTAAAATAAAAAAGTTTGATACTATGAGGACCCAGATTGTTGGGGGCAATAAGCTGACTTTGTAATAATGCCGCTTGGGGGGTGTATGAAAGCCCTAATAAGCAGGCATATACATAGAATGAAGGCTACTGCTAAGCTTGTAAGCCGCCCTGAGTCTTCGGAGAAGGGCGGGATATAAATGGAATTTAAAAAAATAAAAAAAATACTTAAATAGTTGAAAAAAATGTCACATTTCATCAAAAAAAAAATATCCTGTCCAATTCTTGCCTTTTCTACAAACATAACAATTCTTGATAAGACTGAAGCCAAACATTACTAACTTGGGCCATAAAGAATCTTGTAAGAGAACTGACCTTGTAAACCAAGATGCTGGGTTTTAAAGCATAATAATACAAATAGATCTCCCTATATAAAGTGAAGATAATAGTGACAGCCTATTTTCCTCCATGATCACTTAGATGACCAGTCAAAGATAGAGCAGAAGAAAGTAGTAAAACAGAAGAAATTATTTCACTATATTTGGGGGGAATATGAAGGAGAGATAACTGTCTTGTTAATTTCAAAAAAATAGTAAAAAAAAAATTCTATTAGCTTGTGATGAAAGGATACTTTATTACATACCTTGTGAAGTCAAATTAGTGTATATCTCACAAAATATCAAAGTGCTGTGAAGTAATGAGTTAAATTACACCGTAAAAGTCTATTTGTGCAAAGAAATTAGATGAGGTATCATAGAGCGAGAAAATCTAAAAAGCATGCCAGTAACCTCTATCAAAGCAACCAAAAGCAATCTAAACAAGATAATAAGGATTAACCATTTATTGCATATCTACCATGAAGTCTCACATTTCCTGACTGGAAACTGGAAAGCTGACAGTCAATTGAAAACTATTGACTATTCATTTTTTGTGATTTCACATTTGAGGTTGCAATGAGTTATCTTTTAATAAACACATCTCTTTTGTTGGGTTTATAATTTTGACACCCAATTGTAAAATTATTGTCAGAATGTATAATTTTCTTTCAGAGTGGAATTTCTGGTTCTAGGAAATAGTATCTATTGAACCAAATGAAAAGATACAGTGAAAGGCTGATGCAGATACCGATTCTTATAAGTCACAATTATATAGGTCATTATAATTGAATATTAGTTGATGATGAGGCTACATTCTTAGGAAAAAATGCCACATGACACAGGCTAAATATAATAGAACTCTAATGCTACAACTATTTACTACATGGCTTGACCAATTTGAACTGAATTTTCATACTGGTGGATAAAACCCAAATCTTTCAGCTAGGGGTTCTTGTTTTGTTTTGTTTTGTTTTTGGGATTATCATAATGAGCTATATTGTTAAAATGCTTATGGTACCACTGGATGACATCGCCAGGGCTCATTGCCTTGGAAGAGTGAGGAAGATTCTCAGGGATGACTCACACCCTGGACGGTATCTCTTTACTCTCCTACCATCTGGTAGGAGATATAGGAATATAGCCAGCCGTACCAACAGGCTGAAAAATAGCTTTTATCCGTGGGCTGTTAGGCTTTTAAATGGGACATAATCTTATGCAGAATTGACTTGGGAGGCCGGTGTGTGGTGCAGTTGGTTCACATAGTGTGGTGGGATGGAGGGTTTGTTGTCACTGTGTGTTGGGGGGAGAGAGCACGGGGGGATGCTCAGCTAATCTCAATGTACACATGTTGTACTTTGACAATAAAGGTTTATTATTATTATTATTATTATTATTATTATTATTATTATTATTATTATTATTATTATTATTATTATTATTATCACATTTAATGTAATAACTGATGCATACTTTGGTTCATTTATGGAACATAAATACTACATTCATACTATATTCATACTACATACTACATACATAAATACTACGTTCTGATAATAATTGCGTGCAATATTAGTAACAGAGACAAACATGTTACTTGCTAAGAAAGGAAGCCAAATTTAGCAAATTTTGCTCTCAGACCTATATAACAAGCTAGGAAAGAAAAGAATGGTTGTGACAACACAAAATACATTGAGATACTTCATGAATGAAAAGCAATAGAATCCTGAAATAGTTCAAGACAAGGAGAAGACTATTGAAAGCAACATTTCTGTTCCATCTCTGCAGACTAGAAAGTTGTTCTCATATGTTCCTTTTCCTATCAGAGTATAGTGGTTGAAACACAAGTTCAGTTTTGTCATCAATGGAAATAGATGCCATGTGAAGTCACAGGATAATTTTTTCCAGGCCAAACTTTGGAAGCTAAGGGCATATTTAGAATCATTATACTCAATGATTTTATATGCCTTTATCATTGAAGGATGTGAAATGTTTCTTCACTTGAAGATATTAGCCAGCGCACCAACAGATTTTAGTGGAAAATTCTTTTTTTTTTTAAAAAAAAATGTTTTTTATTTTTTTTATTTATTTTAATTCCATTTATATCCCGCCCTTCTCCGAAGACTCAGGGCGGCTTACAAGCTTAGCAGTAGCCTTCATTCTATGTATATGCCTGCTTATTAGGGCTTTCACGCACACCCCAAGCGGCATTATTACAAAGTCAGCTTAATTGCCCCCAACAATCTGGGTCCTCATTTTACCTACCTTGGAAGGATGGAAGGCTGAGTCAACCTTGAGCCTGGTGGGATGCGAACCTGCACTAATTGCAGGCAGCTGGTGTTACTTAAGGAGGCATTAGCCCACTGCTCCACTAAGGCTC
The DNA here is from genome assembly GCF_947247035.1 of Vipera ursinii. NCBI lineage: Eukaryota > Metazoa > Chordata > Lepidosauria > Squamata > Viperidae > Vipera > Vipera ursinii. Next base: position 47,419,693 of record NC_139514.1, on the reverse strand, counting down.
TGGGAAGCCTTGAAAACAGAATGCTGGTTGTAATAGATGCTTTAAAACAATATTTAATTTAAATTTTAAATTTTGATTACCGTCTTCATCTTTATTGCTAGAGGATAAAAGAAGTGAAGGTGAGAAAACTGTATGAGTTTCAATATTAAAAAGCCACAAAATTAGAATGCCTAAGCTGTAAGATTTCAAAATTAGGAAAAAAAAAGATTTCTAGCCATTGAAACATGGAGAGAACTATTTGTTTGCTTTTTTTTCTCCCTTACGTCCTATGCATTTATAGACAAAGAACCAGTGGTGGGATTCAGCTGGTTCACATGAGTTTGGCAGAACTGGTAGCTATTTTTTGTTGCCCAGGCCCAGAATGGACTTCCGGAAGTGGAATCCACACAGAGAACCAGTTGCTCACGTATTTGAATCCCACCATTGCAAAGAACTAAACTTTACAGTGCAAAAGGCTCTGTCATTATAGGACCTGAGGTCAGGAATACTGAGCACAGCGAAGAAATTATACTTGAACTAGAACACCAACCAGTTGGGAAATTGAACACAAAATATGTATTTTTTAAATTCTAATAAAAGAAGAACAGGTTTCCGAAACAAATTACTTCATAGCAATTGAAGGAAATTTTCCATTTTACATTCAATTACCTGTGAGAAATAAGATTGAAATCAGAAGAATCAATAAGAAGGTCAAAAATGAATTTAAAATATTATGGACTGAAGTTTGCATGCTTTCTCCAAAAAGTTATCTTTAAAGTTATCTTAATATGGGATATTCAATAAATTACGGTGGAAATTCTATTAAAATTCTGCCTTTCTTATTTTATTAGAATATCGATATCTTGAGTCTCATTGTGTTGGTAATCAATGGCTTTTTGTCCCAACTAATTCAAATTGTATATTTTGCATCATTTATTTATGAATAATATTAAAGACTGAAACCATAACTTGCTTGCGCTTTCTAAATTGGATTGTGGTAATGGTATTGATAAAAAGAGCTCTGTATGGACATTTTCTTGATTTAAGTACTCTTTTTCAAACTTTCTTTTTCACAGGCAAACTTAATATAGGCCCTTACAAAACAGCTTGGGAATGTCTATTTGAAAAAATACAATGTCTCTATTGTTATATTATAATTCTAGTTCAGTTTGACTAACAATTCCACACCCCTCACACATGAAAATAAAAGGACTGACATGGTTTTCTTATGACTTTTCTACATTGGACAAGGTTCAATTGTTCCAAGGTGAGAGTGTCAAGAACAAGCTTGAACTTTCAACTTGCATTGTTTTAAAAACATAATTAGCATGCATTCTTAAAGGAGGAAAAAGTAATATAGTTTTGAGATCAGCTAGTTTATAGTATTATATAGTTTGCTTATTTTTCTGCCCATCTTAAATACAGTATGGCTTTGAGCATATCATTATATTATAATGAGTTGAAAGATTTAATTTCATATAATTAGATTTCACACATATTGTCTTTAGTGAAATTTTTATAACACAGCAGAAGAAATCTTTTTTTTAATGGAACTTTCATTTTCAATTTGGAATTTAGCATCCTAAAATAGATTCATCTTTCTTTAAAAAAGTCATACCATACTATGCAAATGAAAATGAAAATGAAAAATGCTATCATTATGTCCAATTATTGGTGATACCATGGACCAGTTCTCGCTATATTTATTAATATTGTATAGCTTCTGTCAGTTATTTTAGGATATGGCTGGTGTCAGCTTTTAATGGTGTTTAGCTACCATACTTTTTTGGGGGGGCGGGGGAGGCCCATTTCCTTTTTTTTACTGACCATTCTGACCATAACTGCCTTTTCCAGTGAGTTTGATCACATGGCTTGGTCCAAATAAGTAAGGTGGGATTTTGTGGTTTATCCTTTCCAGTGATATGTCTGGTTTTATATGCTACAGTACTTGTCACCTTTGCTATCCAATGAATATGCAGGAGCTTTCTCCAACACCACAACTTGAACCAGTTGATTTTCCTCCTGTCTAATTTTTCCATTGTCAGTCTCTCACAACCATAAGTAGCTATGAGAACTGTAATAACACAGACTAATCTGCTTTTAGTTTCCAGGCCGATGTCCTTGCTTTTCTATCTACAATTCATGCTCATAAATGCTGGGTAACCCAGTGAGATTCAAGATTTTGTTTCTGGACTGCATTCATGAACCCTTGCACACATTTGATCTCTTCACTGTCAAATGTTATTTTAACTTTTCTATTCTTCACAGCGGCTGTGAGCTTGGTCTTTTTGATATCTAGGAAAAGCTCCAATTTATTTATTTTATTTATTTTATTTTATTAAATTTATATACCGCCCTATTCCCGTAGGACTCAGGGCGGTTTACAGGGAGAGTTAAAAACAAAGATACAAAAATTAAAATCAGATTAAAATTAATTAAATCAAGTCCCCAAAATTTAAACTAAACCCAATAAAATTAAAACCCCTCAGCCTGGGGGGTTTCTTGATTTCTTGTTTAAGTCTTTTGATTAGAAGTATCATCTGATGATAATCATAGTGGAACAAAGCTGTCATTTACAGGTCTCAATCTCATCTGAATTGTATGGGATTCATTAAACATCCTTCCCACAGGTCTCTGCCTCTTTTAACCCATGTCCCATGCCTGTCTACTTTTCCTTATGTTCAGTATTGATACTGCTAAACACTTACAGATATAGATAGAGACATAGATTTAATCTGCTGCATCTAAAGTTTGCAAAAACTTGAAAATAGAAGGTAGAAATACATTCAAATACATACAGTGGTTCAGAGGATTATGAAGATTAATATTTAGTAGACACCAAAGTTCTTCCTTTTGAGACTGAAGGAAAAACAGTGGGGGGAAAATAACAACAGTGGAAAAAACTGTGGAAAATAACCAGAGGAACTTTGTTTTTATATATGGTAACTACAGTGAGATTATTGTATGCACAAAGTTGGAAAGATTTGGCAATCTCTACAATGGAGGAATGGTTGATAAAGATGGTGGAACTTGTTAAGATGACCAAACTGACTTCTTTGATCAGAGAAAAGACATTAAATAAGTTTATTGCTGACTGGAAACCCTTATGGTCTTTTTGCATAAAAAGGAAATAAATGAACTTATGATTTCTGCTTTTTACAATTAGACAAGAAAGATTACAGGAGCAAGAGAGTCATTTACAGTATATCATGATGTAACTTTAGAAAAAGATAAATGTATAACAACTTACAATTGCTGTAAAGAAGATTGGAATCCATCAAATCAGAACATTCCTTTTTTTCTTCCTTTGCTATGTTTTATTTTTTTAATTTTTTTAATTAATTTTCTAATATTGCAATTAACATGTTTGAAAAGCAATGTGGTGGCTGGGTTATAGTTTTTGGGCATCTTGTTTAATCTCTTTTAATTTTTGTATTCTTGTCTTTTAACATGTATTGCCCTGTTCACCGCCCTGAGTCCTTTGGGAGAAGGGCGGTATACAAATAAAATTATTATTATTATTATTATTATTATTATTATTATTATTATTATTATTATTATTATTATTATTATTATTATTATTATTATTATTATTATTATTATTATTATTATTCCATTACATTTAAGTATCATCAATACAAATCTCAAAATATTACAACTAATTCCCTCTTTCCCCCTTTATTTATACTGTCTCATATTAAAGCCAACAAAGTTCTTATTCTATTGATCAAACAGCAAACAGCTTTCTAATATTCATCAAAAATCTTTAATTTATGTATATCTTAATTCACTTAACATTTCATCTTTTAGACAATGACCTAATAATTTTTCTTAATTTTGATTTCCCATTAATATTTTAAAATTAACATTTATTCTTCATCATTTCCAAGTTTTAAGTGACCCCAATTTTTATCACAATTCGCCCACAGTTTGAAGTTCTGAATACACTTCTTATCTATACAAACTTCTCTCTGTCTAATCAACCAATTAATAATACGGATGATATTCTTATTTTCTAGTAATTCTCAGGTTTCTTAAACGCTCCAATTTAATAGCCAAGATTACTTTTTCCACACTAATTTCATCACAATAACTTATATTCAAATCTTAATTGTTTTTAACATTCAATCTTTTAACCCATCAGTAACCTAATAAGCCTTTCCCAGTTTTATTTTCCCTTGATATTTAAATTTAACATTTAATATTTATTTTTCCAGATTTTTAATTATCCACAATTCCTTTATCTCTGTTCCTCACAAAATCTAGTATTTAAGATACACATCTAATATATAGGTTCTTATCATCTACCTTAACAAATTAGTAAAACAATATTTTTTTATTTTAATATTTATACTTCTGAATTTTGCATAACCAGAATTTTCTTTATCTCACACCATTACAATGTTTTATGTCCAGAATACCTAATTTATCTATTTGTATATATTCTACTTTAGATCTCATATGTAAATCAAAACCTTATTTTTTCAGTCTTATTCTAGCTTTTTTTCTTTGCCAAATCATCTTCTGTGTCTTTGCTTTTAAGTCAGGGGTGTCAAACTCAATTTCATTGAGGGCCGCATCAGCACTGCGGTTGCCCTCAAGGGGCTGGGTGGGTATGGCCAGGGTGGGCGTGGCCTACTGGGTGGGCGTGGCTAGAGTGTGTATGACCTACTGGGTGGGCGTGGCCAGCTCTACATCGCATCAAGGGTGCCTATGGGGGCCTGGGCAGGAATGGGGCAGATCTGAGGGTCTCTGGCAGAAGGAGGGTCTCTGGGCCAGGGCCAAGGCAGAGGGGGCCATTCTCTCACTGTTTCCAGGATGGCATCGTGGGCCGCATGAAACCACTTCGCGGGCCGGATCTGGCCCCCGGGCCTTGTGTTTGACATGTCTGTTTTAAGTCATCAAGCAGATTTCCTTGTGTTGTTGTAGTTATTGTTTGGCATTGAAAGGACCATCCACTTACCATTTTTTTAAGAGGACCAGCTGATCTGGCAGGTCATCTCCTTGTTTTCCCATCTGGATGTAGTTGTCTGAAAATATTTATCTTCTCTTCCATCTGTTTTTCTTTTGAATCTTCAAATTCCTTCTGATTTATAAGAAAAGTCCTTTCCTTTTTCTCTATTATCAATTTCTTTTCTGTATCTTCCATTATCTGTATTTGTTGAATAGTTCAATCTTTTGTCGTAGCATTTAATTGTTCCACTTTTTCTTAGACTTCCGTATAGATGATTCTTTAGTTGAAATCATAGTTTAAGTTTGAGTGTCCAAGATGCTTTCTTGTTTTTTCCTGCCATTTCTTAATTCATCTACAGCTGTGAGGAGAGTTTGGATAATCACTTTTAAGATACAAAGAGTTTGTTGCTGTTCTTCCTCTGTGGGAGAGGTCCATTCCTGTTTTTCTTCCATTATAGTATATTAAAACTGAAAGCTTACAGTCAGAAAGTCCAATAAATGAAAAACAGAGCTGAATTTCTTCCAGCTGGTATTTCAAGGTTGAATATATCTTATCTCTTCGCTAAGCTGTCAACAAGTCCCTCTTAGACAATAACAGGTTAAAATCTCAAATTCAGCCAGCAGATGTCACTTCAGAGCTATTTTGATCTTTTCAGTTTTTTCTTCTTTTTTAAAGGAAAAAAAAACCCCAAATCTTCAGTAAAAATACGTAGGAATAAAAATCAGAGAGCATTAAAAAATAGAAAATTGAAAAATCTTATAATCCACCAATTTTAGGAAATAGAATTCCAATTAGGATTTTTAAAAAAAATGTTTTAAACTCCCCTGGGTAACTGATCGCCGCTATTTCTGGAGGGTTAGGGTTAGGGACGCAGTAGCTCAGTGGGTTAGGATGCTGAGCTTGTCAATCAGAAGGTCAGCAGTTTGGCGCGTCGAATCCCGAGTGCCGCGTAACAGAGTGAGCGCCTGTTACTCGTCCCAGCTTCTGCCAACCTAGCAGTTTGAAAGCACGTAAAAATGCAAGTAGAAAAATAGGGACCACTACGTTGGGAAGGTAACAGCATTCCATGCTCCTTTGGCATCTAGTCATGCCGGCCACATGACCACAGAGACGTCTTCGGACAAGCGCTGGCTCTTCGGCTTTGAAACAGAGATGATCACCAGCCCCTAGAGTTGGAAATGACGAGCACACATGTGCAGAGGAACCTTTACCTATTTCTGGAGGGAGGGCTAAAATCCCCCTTCCCTCACCACAGGGGAAAAAAATGCTTTAGCAGCTTATGCAGGTAAATAAGTAATTAGGACGCAAGAGGGTTAGATCTTCCATGCTGCTTTAAGAATGCCAGATGGTAGCTGTGATTTCAGCTGTCTGCAGACTATATCTCTGTGGCAGACCATGTCTCTATGGTTGGCCTTTTGTTTGCCAATTTGCTAGCTCTAGCAGGAGGGTTGCCAATCTCCCACGATCCAGCAATGGCCCCCTCCTTGCTGGTTGCCTCTACAAGGCAACTTTCTACCCTTTTCAGGGTCCCCCACCAATCCGAAACTGGACGGGGGAAACAGAGCTCGTCTCCCAGACATCCATGGCGGCTGTGAGGCAAACCAGAAATCTTTATTTTTTTTCTTGGACTTTTAGCATTCTCTTTTCTTTCTTTCTTTTTTCTTTCTCATTTTATATAAATTTGTATTATTTTTAATCTTAATTTTATAGATTTTAATAAAATCATTTTTTAAAAAAATAAAGAAAGAAAAGAGAATATAGACGATAAATCTGTGACCAAAAGTGCCCCCCCCCCAAATTAATAAAATCATATCAGTTGGGCTTGGGCTTTAGGAAACTTTTAAAAATGAAATTTTCTTCTTTAAAAACACTCTGTAATCAAGAGGACCAGAACAGCATGCTCAGAATACACATATATACCAAAGCTTAATAAGACAACAATTTAAAGTTCTACTTTCAAAAAGTGCCCTTTGCTGGTTTGGCTGGCTGACTGATTTTACACTAAAAATGCAAAGATTGTATTCTGCCTGGGGTGAGCTTCTGGTGCTTATTGCACTCTATGTATTCCCTTATGCTTTGTTGAAGGGGAAAAGTCAGAGAGCATTTAAAATGCAAAGGCTTTACATTGCTCAATTTGATTTGATTTGATTTCAGTTTTAGCGTTGGTAGATTCAGCCCATGCATTTTGATGGTGTATTTTACTGTAAAGTTTTGTTTGCAATGACTGCTTCTCTGCCTTTTGTCTCTGATATTTCAAGCATTAAAAGAGATTTTTAAAAATGTTTAGTCTTCTAAGCAAAGACTAGGTGCATGCCTCACAATTGATTTTAGCTCTGCACGGCGGTGTTTTAGGTTATAAAGAGGGATGCAGACAGAGATGGCTTAATGTTTCTCAGGTGGAGATCTATAATATTCTCATTCCAACTAGAGGCAATCAGCAGCTGAGATCATACATCTGTGATCATACAGCCTCTTCCCCCCCCTTTTTTTGGCAAACATCCAACCACTGCTGGGCTGCCAAAAAAACATGCTGTAGTTGCTTCTTGAATATGCTAATTGCTCAGGAGTTGGTATGACATCCACAAGATAACCAAACATTTAAATTAAAAGGGAAATGAAAGAAATCCATTGCTCAGGTAGAGAGGGATTTGTGTCTGGATTACTCAAGGGAGTCTAACTTGGAACACACTGAAAAGAATGAGGAAGTGTACATATGTGCTTTTAAAAAAGAGCACAGTTAATTTCACTGTATTTCTTATAGTGCCTGTGACTTCTGGGACAGATTACCTAGTGCTCACAAAGGAAATCAATTACTTTCATAGAATTTGTCTTCAGTTATTTCAGAAATGTTGTAAAATTTACCCTTTCCCAAATGTCTTGAAATTTAGATGGCGAGTAGACAGAAACCGTTCCATTAACTTGTGCCACTGAAGTTTCAAGGAAAAGTCAAGAGATTCGTACCAAGTTATGATTGCTTTCTATGACCAGACCTTTGAAACACAGGAAAATTTGTTCTGCCTACTGAAGCTGTTTCAAATAATGTCCCATCAGAACATTTAAGCTCTTTTGAATCTTGTTCCAATATTAAACATCGATTTAATATTTTCCAGTTGAATGTTCTGGTTGGGACTACATTTTTCCAAAATCATAGTAAAATATTTTTTGTTTTGGGTTTACTCAAAGCCTTTTCCCAAGAAGACTTAGTTTTATGCAATATTATTCCATATATGTAGTTTATTTAAAGCCAAATAAAATTGTGTTAAATAACATTAATTGTCCCATTAAGTTTATGTAGGGGAAAGGAAGAGAATAAGTGCATTTTCCAATTCCCAAACTAGTCTAGAAGAATGCTATGATTTATAGTATTGAAGGCTACTGAGAGAGTAAGGAGAATGAAGATAGATGCTCCACCATCATCCCACTTCTCCTGAGGTTATCTAATGTATTAGTGCAATCTGAAATCTGACTGGAAGTTATTCAGATAATTGTCTTAATCCAAAGTTGTTTGTAATTGCTGTGCAATTTCATTAAATTTCTTAATAAACTTCTCTAAAATGGGAACATTGAACCCTGGATGGAAGTTGTTTAGCATGGTCACATCCAGCAATGGCTTTTGAAAAAACAACTTCATTGATTTTCAAACATATTAAAAAGATAATATTTATTAAAAAGATAAATAGACAAGGAAAAAGGTTTATTAAAGAGAGAAAAATAAAAAGAAGGAAGGTACACATGCAAAAAAGAAAGAAAAAAGTGATAAAAATAGAAAAAGAATGCCCTCCAGCTTTCTTTGGTAGTGGTATAAATAAAAAAATACATCAAACATTTTAACATTTCTCCACATTATTTTTATAATTACAATAATTCTAAACATCAAATACTAAAATCAACATTTAATTTCTTTCAGTTTCCCATTAAAAATCCAAATGTCCTTTTCAAATAGAAATAAAAATAATCACTCTTTTCCTTAATCAAAGAAGTCAGTTTTACCATTTCCACCAATTCTATCAGTTTCGTCAACGAGATATCTGTGTAGAAATACCTCTACTACCCTCTCTATGTGGTTTACAGAGTCCGTATGTTTTCCCCAACAAACTGGCTCCTCATTTTACCAACTTCAGAAGGATGGAAGGCCATGTCAATCCTGAGCTGGTGAAAATCGAACTGCCAAACTGCTGACAGCCAGCAGTCAGCAGAAGTAGCCTGCAGTACTGCATTCTAACCACTGCTCCACCATGGTTCATAGAACTATTCACATTATATTTCTAATGACGGTAAAGGCAAATTAGAACATACCGCAGAAACTAAAAGTCAGAGCCACATAAGAAGTCAGCAGAACAGCTAGCTACAGTTTAACAAAGAGAAGAGTGAGGGGTGACATGATAGCAGTGTTCCAATATCTCAGGGGCTGCCACAGAGAAGAGGGAGTCAAGCTATTCTCCAAAGCACCTGAAGGCAGGACAAGAAGCAACGGATGGAAACTAGTCAAGGAGAGAAGTAACCTAGAACTAAGGAGAAACTTCCTGATTAATCAGTGGAACAACCTGCCTCCAGAAGTGGTGAATGCTCCAACACTGGAAGTTTTTAAGAAGAGACTGCACAGCTATTTGCCTGAAATGGTATAGGGTTTCCTGCCTGAGCAGGGGGTTGGACTAGATGACCTCCAAGGTCCCTTCCAACTACTTCTTCTTCTTCTTCTTCTTCTTCTTCTTCTTCTTCTTCTTCTTCTTCTTCTTCTTCTTCTTCTTCTTCTTCTTCTTCTTCTTCTTCTTATTATTATTATTATTATTATTATTATTATTATTATTATTATTATTATTATTATTATTATTGTAAAGAAGACTAAAACAAAGCATCACTAACATTCAACCATATCTCAATTATCAGAGCTGCACAGAATCCCAAGGTGCCTTGTGCCAAGATAAAACCTAAAATAAATGTGCATTCAAATATAAATAAATATGTCATGTGAAATGCATTGATTCAGATGAGAATCAGAATCATATCAGCATATGATCATTATGCACAATGAAGAAATTAAGCTGTTGGGTTGGATTCTGAGATCCTTGGCTGTCAACACAATGTTCCTGCTGTGATTCAACAGAACTACCTAATTCTTCTTGGAAAGACATAAAAAATATCCCAATCAGAGACATCTGCTATGATTATTGGATGTTTCTAAAAGCAGCAAGGGGTAAGGCTACCAGTGATTCATCTATTCTTGTGTAGTTATAATTTGGAAATAATATCTGATTACATAGAAGTAAAGAACACATTCAGAAAAAAAATGTCCTCTTAATGGAGGTTGGAACTTATGCTATTTACACTTGAAAACTACTCACATCACAGTATGGATCCTTTTTTTTTGAAAATGTTTAAAATAAACATCTGCTAAACTCAGTAAGACTCCCATCTCTCTTATGTTAAAACAATTTCATAGGTTCCTAATCCATTTGTGAATATATGCTTTGGCCATTAAGATCAAAATCATTCTTGTTAATAATATTTTTAATGTAAGTTGCTTGGTAAATACTATTCTGTAGGAAGTATAAAATAAACAAATGCATAAACATATTCAAGCAATCTGTTCCAATATTATCATAGGTTATTCAGGCATTCCAAAAGCCTTTAGCCATAGGCCTTTCACTGTGAAAAAAATGGCCTTAATGAGTAATAATTAGTTATATTACCAATTTTAAAACAATTGAAGTGGCTTCTTGGCAATTTCTGAACACTGTTATTAATTATAGAACTAGAATAATGGAAACAGAATTTTATTAAGAGAAAGAAGAACAGCAAATTTGGTCCTTCAGAAGTTGCTGACCTTTAATATATTCTAGAGCAGACATGTCAAACTCGCGACGTCACATGACGTCTTGCGACATATTGGAACTTTTTCCCCACTGCCGGCCCATGGGCTGGACGTGTCATCTGGAAGCCGTGCCTACCCCATTGCCAGCAATGGCAAAAAGGCTCCCATACATTGCACAACATCACGTGACATCGCAAGTTTGACATGTCTGCTCTAGGGAATAGTGACATTTCACCCTACCTGTCATAGAGATATATAGTCCTTAGAATAAGCAGAGTACTGTATATGTAGGATATAATCCAAATTAACTAATTTGCATGTATGTTGCTTAGCAACCAGATGGAAGTTTGCTTTTCACATTTATGGTCATTATGTATTACCAGTATGTTCTTTTATGAGTATTCAGTTTTGCCAGATATTCATATTTTAACATTCAACTCTATTATTTATGGATCCATTTTTTTTTCAAATTTTCAACACCTGAAAAGTTAGTTATGATAAATATTGATATAAAGATTCTGTAATCTGCAAGGATAGGTATAAATTATATCCGCGGTATGATTTTTACACCAATCATCTTATTTTATAAATTTTACATGAAAAAAATTATACTCTTGAAATTTTCTTTTAATTTGATTGATTTTTTTTGGTGATAGAGTTTAAAGTAATTTTCTCTAATAAATGTTTTGTGTTCTCTTCTAACAATTATATAATCCATTTTTGAATATGACTTTTTAATAGAAGAATTTCACTATGAGAATATCAATACGGTGTACTGGTTAAGAACATGGACCAGTACTAGGAAGATCCATGTTCAATCAGTAGGCATGGAAAAACACTGCCTGACTGTAAAATAGTCGCTTTTCGTCTTAAGACAGCCTACCTCACAAATATGTTGTTATGAAGAAAAAATAAAGGAGGAGATGCTATAAATGTTGCCTGGGCACCTAGGAAAAAAATTGGATATCAGCCTAATACATATTTAAGCATATGGTTAAATTTTTATACTGATTTGAAAAGTGGAAATTAATGTGTGCATTAAAACAAATCAATAAACAAACTTTTTCCATTGCAGCATAACACTGTATAAGATCACATTTTTTTGAATTGCAAATACTGATAGAAGCCACATTTATAAATTGAAATGCTTTTTAGTCTGATGTTACTATTTTTTTTAGTTTTTAACTTTTATTTCTTATTTTAATTCACTTAACAATTTTATCACAGCGCTTATCTTCTGTAACTTGATTTACATAAGGAGGGAAGTATTAATCGCTATTTTATTTTGTTGTGAATTACTTCAGCAAGTCTTAGAATCCTAAAGCAAAGTCAACATTTAAAAATAACATATGCTTTTGCTAGTGTTTCTGGATTATGCACAATTGAAAATAATCAGTAAACTCGTATGAGCTAGGATCAGTACTCCACAAAGTCAGAGGGATTTTATTTTGAGATAGGTAATTAGTTGAAGTTGCTGAATTCTTGACTTTAATTTAGGAAGTAACAGATGCTTTTCCAGTTGTTCTGAATCCAATTCCTTATGAACCAAACGTCATGCAGCAATTTATGAAAAATATGGTATAAGGTTTTTTTAAAGTTTGTATTTCATTACAAGAAAAGTGAGTGAACTACAATCCAAGATTTCTGGAGCAATTTGCTACAGGGATAAAAAATTATCAGGTGAATTATTCATTGCCATCTAGTCATCAAAAGTTACCTTAAAACAGATGGCACTTCTTTTTCATCTTTTGGTCCTGCTGTGACCACGCCAACATTTAAAAGAATCATTTTTCTGACAAAATGCAGGATCTTATATCATACAGACTGAAATCTTCTAGAAGCAAAAGATTTCCTAGATTCAGAGTATCATTATTATATTCTATATAATTAAAATATATGAATATATGAATATATAATTATATCCCTTCTAGACTCTAGAAAAATGGAAAATAAAGAAAACAAGGAAAGTAAAAAATGCCAACATGTACTAGAAGTTACCTTCCCGCTATGGTGGGAAGGTAACAGCATTCCGTGCACCTTTGGCATCTAGTCATGCCGGCCACATGACCACGGAGACGTCCTCAGACAAGCACTGGCTCTTCGGCTTTGAAACGGAGATGAGCACCGGCCCCTAGAGTTGGAAACGACTAGCACGCATGTGCGGGGGAACCTTTACCTTTACCTTTACTAGAAGTTAAATGTATACTGGTAGGCAGTGTAAAAATAATTATAACACATAAATAAACAAACAAATATGGAAGAACCATTTTTACTTCTCATGTGTTTCATTATATATCACAATAATGGTGATGTTTGGTAGTTGATAAGAACAGAAATTCCCCATTAAAGTAATTCCAATTCATAAAGAGTTTCAAACAACTTCATCATGTTGAGAACTAAGCTTGACACATAGCCTGATATAGCTACAGACTTTCACGTATAATGTGAATCAGGTTCTATATATCTGAAACCACTGAGTCATTTTGTTTGCCAAGCAGGCATATTATTCTGATGAGCAACATTCCTTCTGGAATGTTATTATCTAGTTATCGCACATCTGTGTTTAAACTTATGCCAGGGTGGATTTTATGGCTAGATAAATGAAACCAAAAGAGCCTTTTATGTTTTGTAATTCAGTATACAGAATAATATATTTCTTGTATTCAGTGACATACTCAATATTATATCACATTTTTTATAACACAAAGGTCTGCTGCCTAGATGAGCCTTGGTGGAGCAGTGGGCTAATGCCTCCTTAAGTAACACCAGCTGCCTGCAATTAGTGCAGGTTCGAGTCCCACCAGGCTCAAGGTTGACTCAGCCTTTCATCCTTCCGAGGTAGGTAAAATGAGGACCCAGATTGTTGGGGGCAATAAGCTGACTTTGTAATCATGCCGCTTGGGGGTGTGTGTGTGAAAGCCCTAACAAGCAGGCATAGACATAGAATGAAGGCTACTGCTAAGCTTGTAAGCCACCCTGAGTCTTCGGAGAAGGGCGGGATATAAATGGGATTAAAATAAATAAATAAATAAATCAGTAGCTTACCACATGGAGTCTGAGTTCCAATGGTGGCATATGTGATTGCCCACCAAAGAGCCTTTGTCACACTACAGATCTGGAAGGTTCAATGATTTACTGAGGAGCTGTAGGACATGAAGGAGCAGAAATGGTACCTTGAAAAATGGTGGTAGTGGTGGAATACAACTGAACAAAGGTATAAGCCAAGGCTCGGATAGACAATGTTAAAGTAAAGTTTCCCCCGCACATGCGTGCTAGTCATTTCCGATTCTAGGGGCCAGTGCTCATCTCCGTTTCAAAGCCGAAGAGCCAGCGCTTGTCCAAGGATGTCTCTGTGGTCATGTGGCCGGCATGACTAGATGCCAAAGGTGCACGGAGCGCTGTTACCTTCTCATCGTAGTGGTTCCTATTTTTCTACTTGCATTTTTACGTGCTTTCGAACTGCTAGGTTGGCAGAAGCTGGGACAAGTAACAGACACTCACTCTGCTACATGGCACTCGGGATTCGATCCACCAAACTGCCGACCTTCTGATCGACAAGCTCAGCATCCTAACCCACTGAGCCACCGCGTCCCTAGGCAATGTTAGCTGATAATAATAAATACTCAGTAATTCTCAGCTCTAGATATGCTAACAGAATATCTTCTGACAGCACAATTTGAGGAGGCTCAATCTCAAAGCATAAGACTATTGGCAAGAACATCAACTGCAGTCTGAGAGTTGGCTAAATCTGAAAATAGATCTAAAGAATGTCAGAATCCTGTATAAAATAACAGATATTTCTCAAGCACCACTAGAGATGCATCCAAGATTTATAAGCATCCAAATAAATTAAATATGGAAAATGTTTATAAAATAATGTACCAGTTAGCAAATAATTTGAAATTCTATTCCATGGAATAATGTAGGATAATATAATATCTATTGCCAAGTATCATTTCAGAACTGTTCTGAAAAAAGTAGTAGCATGTCAAGCAAAACTTCAGCACATTTGTTATCTCATATGGCATGACCTAGAAATCCTTTCACCAATAAATAAAGCTGTGAAAGCCTGTGATCCATATTCAATATTTCTATCCAACAGAATGTTTGCATAGATGGAAGAAATCTATTAGAAATTAATTCCTTACTGTAACTAAGAAATTGAAAACCTAATGTGTACAAACCGATCCTTAATTAAAAATTCTTTGAGGTCCTTGCTGCTATGCTATTTTAACAGTCAAAACTATTTTTCAGAATTTTAAATACTATTCATCAAAAGGTCTAATTTAGTTTTTCAATGCTTTGAGAACCATAACAAAAACATTATTTTCCTATAATGTCCCATTTTATAAGTTTCTGGGAAAATGAATGATACTAGAATTGATGCCCAACCTTTAATATTTCCCAAAATCTCCAAAACATGAAAAACATTAGTAGCTATGAGGCTAGAACTATCAAAGATAATATGGTGAGTTCACTGCAAAACCAATACAAATTGAAATGATTTTGATCAGTATAACACAATTTTAAAGGATATGGGGGAATGGTATTAAAACTGCTAAAAAAGAAATGAAGGGAATTTTACATTATAATTTCAATGTTCTGTACCTTTCTTAATAATTGAGAGAGCTTGCAAAAGAGGTGTTAAGGTAAAGGTAAAGGTAAAGGTTCCCCTGCACATGCATGCTAGTCGTTTCCGACTCTTGGGGCTGGTGCTCATCTCCGTTTCAAAGCCAAAGAGCCAACGCTTGTCCGAAGACGTCTCCGTGGTCATGTGGCCGGCATGACTAGATGCCAAAGGCACACGGAACGCTGTTACCTTCCCACCGTAGTGGTCCCTATTTTTCTACTTGCATTTTTACGTGCTTTTGAACAGCTAGGTTGGCAGAAGCTGGGACGAGTAACAGGCGCTCACTCTGTTACATGGCACTCGGGATTTGACCCACCAAACTGCCGACCTTCTGATCGACAAGCTCAGTGTCCTAACCTACTGAGCCACCACGTCCCTAAAGAGGTGTTAGATGATATTAAAATATATTTTAAATTTTATACATAATATGATAATAGGTTGTTTGATCTTTAGAATATTGATTGGCCTTTAAAAGATCGAGAAGCTGTCCAGATCAATATTACAAAAGGGTTCAGGGGTTACAGAGAATAGAATAATAGCTGGAATAAGTTTTATCTTCTTTCAGAAGTATTTCTCAGCATTTTTCAGTATTTCTCAGTATTTCAGTGGAGAGGAAAAAGAAAAAAAAATCATTGCAAATATCAAATCATGATTTATGTCATGGGTTTGATGGTTGCAAACATTTTTCATATAGCATAAACAGCTAGGAATCAATAATGCACAGAAAGGCTCAGAAAGTTTTGAGCTGATCATGCCATTGAAACCCCCCCTTGTTTGGTGGGATATGGGGTTATAGGCTATTACAGCCAGAGTTTAGAAAAATACAATAGTCTATTTACCAAGATAAAAGAAACGTAACGATAATTCAACATTTATTGGTTGGCGTGCAATGCTGCATGCATAATGCATAATTATAGAAACAGGGTTAAGAAATTTGGGTTTGCCTGAGAGGCTGTTGGCACTGGAACAAGAATAGTCTTTGGTTATTCTTAGACAAAAGATCTTGGATAAAATGGAATTCTAATATCAGCTGGAGTACAATTGGGACACATGAAGCTTCACTTCAAACTGGCCCATGTTGGCTGAGTTGTAGCACATAAATGTTAAAGTTACTGAGACAGAAGAAAATGGGGAAATTCATTCTATTTTACTCAAGAAACTAGGGAACACAATTACAATCAGAATATTAAATAGGGTTCACATAATTGTTTTTCAAGGAAAGATAGCTAACAGGCTAAAATTAATCTGAAAACTGCTATGAAATCTTCCCTTGTTGCACTGGTAAATATTTATTCCGATTCACGGAACATAGATGTGCATTAATTATTTATTCGTGGGAGAGCAATAATAATCTGTTTTATGAAGGGTTTTTTTTGTATGCATCAGAGTTTGGCACCTATAACAAATTTAAATAAATAAAATAAATACATAACATTACAAATACTGTAGCCCATAGTTGCTTCACATGAATAACTAATTTTCTAATAGTAGATTTTCCCCAATAGTTTTAATTACCTGAAAATAGTCTAGGATGGATAATATATATGTTTGGATAATATATGTATTTTATTACCAATCATCTGCATTAAAAATAAATAAATAAGAAGACCAAAAATATTATATCTCTCTTATACCTTAAAATAAAATGTAATAAAATATGATGACTAATCCAAACCATAGCTTCTTTTTTTACTTTTTAAATATATATTAAGAACTAAATAAAAGCAAAGACATATTTTTCATGGGATCTTATATGAAAAACATATGCTCTTGTATTTTAAATATTTGCAAGAAACTGGTGAAGTAAAATCATTTTATGAGTTTATTTTCTTCATAAATAACTGTAATTGTAATAGTTAATAAAAAGCATTTATCAGACTTGTGGCATTTCAATGTTTAGAAGCAATTAAATTGCATGTGTAGTAAAAACTTATATAACTTCCTTGTGATAACTACAGCAAAAGCAATGAATGCAACATTATCAGTAGCTCAATTATATTATTCCTCACAAAAATAATTAGTCAAAATATCCTGGAGACTTTTTATTTTTTTAAAAAAAAATACACATTAATTGGAAATTAATAACTACATTGAATAGTATTTATTTGTAGGATTGTTCTAAACTTTAGTCACAAGGATTTGGCCAGGTAAATACAATTCTTTAAAAGTTTATATAGGTATGATACTTCTGTTTTTCTTATTGATTTTATGGAAGATTCTGATTAGTTGCAAGGCTCAATCTTTGAATCTTCTTTAAAAACAATCCTATTTGTTAGCATATACAGTATTCTCTCCATTAAAACATAAAATTTTCCATGTAAATATACATAGTGATATACTAAAACAAAAGCAAACAATTTTTTTATTTCATATTTTTAAACTTTGATCATGAATATTAATAATTAATGTAGCTGAATATTTTTCTGCCCAGTTCAACAAATCTATGAAAAAAGGAAATCTGAAATGTATTATTCATTGAAACAACAAAACTTGATATTTTAGTGCATTTATTTATAGTTACACATTATAAAAAAATCTAAGCAAATATTTATTGTGAATTAAGCTGTATGTTATGCAAATACAGTTTATTTTTACATATTATGTAAGAATCTGATTTACATGCTTTTTATTTATGAGAGACTGTTGCAAATGTGTATAAACCTAATAATACATATATACTTAAGTTCAGCACTATATTTGCCCCTTGTATTTCTACTTTTTAAAACATAATATATTTTTGTACTGAACTCAATATCTTTATTAATCCATTGCATAAATCATTAATATGGTATTATACACAAATAAAAAATACTATTTGGTTCATTAGAACCCCAGAGTTTATAGTAACAAAAGAACACAATCTAAAGGCAAATTCTCACATAACTTAAATGTGTTTAAAGAAAATTGTGACTAATAATGTCAAAAACTCTGAAAAACATTTGGAAGTGATCACAGAAAATCAAATAGAAGGGTATCCAATTCAATAGAAGAATACACCCAAATCAAAATGTAATGGTGGTCCCATATTCCCTAAAGAAATACTAAAATCAATTATCTTAACCTATAAAAAGCCAAATAAATCTCTTATTTTCATTAAAAATGATTCATACAAAGGTGTTGGGAATGACATCATTCTGACTTCAAATAAATATAATTTAATTATTATATTTAACATTCTTTCAAATTGCATACAAACATTTCCTGTACTGAAACATCAATCCATATTGTGGTTGCTTTGCTTAAATTGCTTTCCATTAGCTACTGCAGTTTATACAATGACCTGATAATTGTAAATAATGCAGAAGTCAGGAAAATCCAGTTTAAAAAGTATGCCAAACTGACCACCCTGTTTTGTATTAATTATATAGCTGAAAGCAAGAGCTGAACATTTCACCTGCCCACTCCTATATGAAGACTCAAATCAGTAAGAATCCATGCAGACAGTAATTATACAACCCTGTATCCCAAATTTCCATTACAAATGGAAAGGAAGAATTTCCTTTGCTATCTACTCAACAGACACAATTGGATAATCTGGGGAGGAGTGACTGCTCATGGTCACTCATGCTCTTGTGCCCTTCACGTTGGACTATTGCAAAGAGCTTTACACAAGGCCACCTGTGAAGAGTATTCAGAAGCTTCAACTGGTGAAGAATGTGACAGTGTGAACAGTTACTGGTCCCAGTAAGTTGGTACACATAACATCATTGCTATATGAGCTATATATTTCAATGTGTTTCTAATGTGTTACAATTGAAGATGCTGGTTATTACCTTTAGAGCCGTTTATGGTTTTGGATTGGGTTACTTACTGGTAACATATTGGGGTGTCTCTCTCCAGTATCCCATTTTATCCAATCTGGCAGAAGGAACAATCCAGCAGGAGGGCTCCAGGTACTGTTAACTAAGAATTATTGGGTGGTGAGAAGGAGACCCTGCCCTGGCATCTGCTCTTTGGAACTTCACCATTCTCATAATTAGATTGGTCCTGTGCCTTTTGGCCTTTCATAAGGCCTTGAAAATTGGGTTTTGTGCCGAAGCCTAAGTGACCTGAATGTGGGATGGACCTTATACCCTGGATGATTGTATGGATAATGCTTGGCTGCCATATGTTTTATTTTTATTTTCTGTATTGTCTAGTTTATGTATTTTGTTTATTTTATTGTAAGCACCACAGTCCCATAAGAGTAAGATGGGTGGCTATATACATCAAATGATTGGTTGACTGAATGAATGACTCCATTCCGAATATTTTCTTTGTGGTACTGAAATTTTATATATTTGCTCAATTTGCTTGAAAAATTAATAGGTTTGTGGACCTAAGCTGTTTATATTTTAACAACAGTTACAATTACTTGTAATTACATTCACATTAGGAATATCTATTTACTAATATTTCTTATGAATGTATTTCTAAATCATATAGTAAAAATGTAACACTTTTATTTAGGAGTCTATGGGTAATTTTCCACTGAAAATAAAAGCAAAATAGCAAGTGTTGTCTCAGGTCTGAAAATGTTCTTCTCTTACAATACTATTGTAACACTATTCTTGGTTATATATTTTGCATTTACATTGTTGTATTTGTTGCTTAGTCCAGTTTGATATCAAATTATTGTACCTATGCAGCAAATGAGTTTTCTTAATCACATGACATCAAATTTAAACATTACTGTTATTCTAGTTGTATCCTATATGTACGTCAGGGAATTTCATGAATTTATGAAGTTGGGGGATTAAAATAATTTTATTTTAATTATTTTATAATTTATTTTATTATATTTTATAATTTATTTTATTATATTTTAAATAATATTACACAAATGAGAAATTATAATGTTAATTCCCTCAGAGACTAGAGAAGTTATAAAAATATGTCTATATTTAAATAATAGTGAAACAGTCATCTGGTTCTGGGCTGTACTTCACGTATTATTTCAGTGTAACGAACTGGACATTTTCCGTTTCATCCCAGATAGATAGATCAGAGTGGAATAAGAACTGATAGAGAACAGCACACATATATTCCCATAATAAGATTTCAAGAAATATCCAAATTAAAAAAACATGTTGTGATAGCTTAATAAATATCATATCAAAATAAAAATTATATATGTATAATTTTTATTTCGATATGATATATATATATATATGTGTGTGTGTGTGTGTGTATGTATGTATGTATGTATGTATGTATGTATGTATGTAGGTGTTATGTATCCAGGTGCAGGCATCTGCATAGCAGCGGACAATAGGGGGCGTTGGCCTGGACGGTTTTGGCGGGAAACCCAGTTTTGGCCGGAAACCTAGGGCCAACCCCATTGGCTAGCCGCCTACCTGGCCAGGTATATAAGGAGGCCAGGTAGCCCTTGTTTTCCAGTACGCAACCCCCCCAAATAAAGAGCTGAACACGTACTCCGGCTGGCGTCTCTTCCTTGCGTCGGACCCACTAAATTACAGTATGTATGTATTCCGTTTTGCTCTTCTGATCAAGAATCTAAGTGGGCTGAAAAGCCAGCCCACTTTTCCAAGAGCACATGTTTTTGCTTGTGACTTTATCTCAATTTCTGCATCCTCCATTTTTTTATAAGTGCTTTTTTTCTGGCTGAGATATCATTACTATTAAGTCAAAGAGTGAACAACTAAATATATTTGGTATCTGTGAATTAGGAAGAACATATTTGTTATTTCTTTTCCTAATAATGAAATACAGATGTTCCTGGTAGCTATTCAAGTATGTAGTATTTGTTTGTTATTATCACAAACTGAAACAAAGGAACAAAAATATAAAATCTCTCATTATTTATGTTGCATGCTTAGGTCTGGAGTGAAAGTAAGTAATTGGTTGCACACCTGTAAGAAAGATTTTATCCTTTCTTTCTTGCACATTATTTCCTATTGCATGCTAAATATCTTTTAGACTGAGATTAAAAGAAAACCTGCTCAATATGGTGGTATGAAAAAGGGCCAAGTAGCTTTCTGGAAATGTGCTTTGGGAGTATTTATATGTTTTCATAAAAGTGATTCTTTTTTTCTAAATGAATGAAAAGAAAGTCTGCACAATATTATGTTTTATAACCACAACTGAGATAACTCAGTTGAGCTTGCATTTATTGTTATAAGAGTTCTTTGAAGCTGAGAGCTATGGTCATAGTCAGGATTCTTGGCTTTTTTTTTTACACAAAATAAGTTTTGACATTTTTAGCTTACACACAATTTTTCAAACATAAATACAAAATATCCGAAGCACTGAAATTTCTGTGGACTTTGAAGTTAGGATATGTTCAATATTTTCATCAAAATAGTTCACAACTTGGTTAAAATCTGTACATCAAACCTATGAATGATTCATTCTCTTTAAGAATTGATTTGAAGTACAAGGCTAATACCCTGAAAACATTCAATCTACTCTTATGTAAAGGGTCAGCTGCAATCATCCAGCCACATAAACCTAGTTTATATCTGACATTTATATATATTTATATAAAGGCAACAAAATCTTTAAAATTGCAAACAAATATAAATTTCTATGGCACTTTCTCTCATGAGTTAAATCCCATTAAAAGTAGTACAGCTATCTTATGTAGAGTCTGTGACTAAGAGGGTATCATAATATTTGATAAATAATTTCAATTTCATCAGCAATAAAATAAATTACAGTATTTATATTGGTTGACTTGCTTAACTGAGACCATGGTACTGATGTCGCCCAGGACGACAGACTAAACTATTGAATCAAAATGAAAATAGACAGTCAACAGAAGTAGACCAAACTACTTCCATTAATTATTCTTCAAATGCCAAAAAAACCAAGGTCAAATGTAAAGTTTTGGTCACAGATTTATTAGAATCCACATGCCTTTTTGCCCCTCTAGATAACTGTTGTTGTTTTATGCTTTGCTGTCATCTTCTTTTGACAGGATGATATCATTGGATACTTTGATCTCTATAGTATCTGAACTTAAAACTTCTTTTCCATTTTCTTCCTTTAATGGTAATTTCCTAGGATAAATATAAAACAAAAGGCATTACAGTTAGAAACTAGTGTTGATAGAGAATGCATATTTCATTTGGCAGCATATTTTTTATAGATTACACTGCTGCACTTGTCACATACTGTATATTCCCTGTATATATTCGAAATTAGATCAGGCTCTTTATTTTCTAACATCTACAGATAGTTAAAAATATACTTTTAGGCAAAGATCTGCACCTTATTCATCTTTTATTAACTTCAGATTAAGTTTGGATCTTGTCTTTAGACAAAAATTATAGTATAAACCTAAAAATTCTGGCATAGTTAGTCAGCTGTTTTCCTAAACTCAGTGAGAACTCTAGTGTAAAAGTTAGATGCACTGTGAGGGAATATTACACTAAGCAAATTCTCTGGTGGCCAGTCTAGTTTATCATCTCCCAGAATTGAAGGATGGGTACCTTTAAATCCTCCTATATGCACATAGTGCTCTGTTGTCATCTTAGACCCTAAATGCTTTAGAAAACTTTATGAACTTTAATTATATAATTTAGTAATTATATAATTTGTATAATTTAATTATGCAAAACCCAAGGTACTAATATTTGTTAATCTCCCTAGTATTCATACTTGGCAAGTGAATAAGAATGTGATTGAACAAATATTTCAGGGAATGCTCGTCTGATTGTTTTCTAGGCAGAATCTTGTCCTCTCTTTTCTCAGTATATTCATTATATAATTATGTATATTAAAATAAATGATGATAAAACAAAGTGGCAAATATTAAACAAACCTATTCAATTGTTCCATTCAATATGAATACCACTTTTGTCCTTCCCTTCTATCCAGACTTGAAGGTGCATTTCATGCCTATTATTTACACTTCCATAACTATTAACAATTGCTAATTGTGTGAATGGTCTTGCATAAATAGATGTACTTTATTTAGAAAGTGCACATTTAACCATATTTATAGACATGCATCTCCATAGGAACCTGGAATGTAAGATCCATGAATCAAGGAAAGCTGGACGTGGTCAAACAAGAGATGACAAGACTAAACATTGACATCTTAGGTATCAGCGAACTAAAATGGACAGGAATGGGTGAATTTAATTCAGATGACCATCAGGTATACTACTGTGGGCAAGAATCCCTCAGAAGAAATGGAGTAGCCTTCATAGTCAATAAAAAAATAGGAAAAGCAATACTGGGATACAATCCTCAAAATGACAGAATGATCTCAGTTCGAATCCAAGGCAAACCATTCAATATCACAGTAGTCCAAGTCTATGCCCCAACCACCAGTGCTGAAGAGGATGAAATTGACCGGTTCTATGAAGCCCTACAGCACCTTATAGAACTAACACCCAGAAATGATGTCCTTATCATCATGGGGGATTGGAATGCTAAAGTAGGAAGCCAAAAGATAACTGGAATAACAGGCAAGTTTGGCCTTGGAGTACAAAATGAAGCAGGGCACAGGCTGATAGAATTTTGTCAACAGAATACGATGGTCATAGCAAACACTCTTTTCCAACAACCCAAGAGACGGCTTTACACATGGACATCACCAGACGGTCAACACAGAAATCAGATTGACTATATGCTCTGCAGCCAAAGATGGAGAAGCTCTATACAGTCAGTAAAAACAAGACCAGGAGCTGACTGTGGCTCAGACCATGAGCTTCTTGTTGCAAAGTTTAGGCTTAAATTAAAGAAAGTAGGGAAAAGCGCTAGGCCAGTCAGGTATGAATTAAATCATATTCCTGTTGAATATACAGTAGAGGTGACAAATAGATTTAAGGAATTAGATCTGATAGACAGAGTGCCTGAAGAACTATGGACAGAGGTTCGCAACATTGTACAACAGGTAGCAACCAAAACCATCCCAAAGAAAAAGAAATGCAAGAAAGCAAAATGGCTGTCTGAGGAAGCTTTGCAAATAGCTGAGGAAAGGAGGGAAGCGAAAGGCAAGGGAGAAAAAGAAAGATATGCCCAATTGAATGCAGAATTCCAAAGAATAGCTAGAAGAGATAAGAATGCCTTCTTAAATGAACAATGCAAAGAAATAGAAGAAAACAATAGAATAGGGAGGACCAGAGATCTTTTCAAGAAAATTGGAGAGATGAAAGGAACGTTTCATGCAAAAATGGGCATGATAAAGGACCAAAATGGCAGGGACCTAACAGAGGCAGAAGAGATTAAGAAGAGGTGGCAAAATTACACAGAAGAATTATACAAGAATGAGCTTAACGTCCCTGATAATCACAATGAGGTGGTCACTGACCTCGAGCCAGACATCCTAGAATGTGAAGTGAAGTGGGCCTTAGAAAAGCTGAGCAACAACAAAGCTAGTGGAGGTGACAGTATTCCAGCTGAGCTATTCAAAATCTTAAAAGACGATGCAGTAAAAGTGCTACACTCAATTTGCCAGCAAATTTGGAAAACTCAACAGTGGCCACAGGATTGGAAAAGATCAGTTTACATTCCAATTCCAAAGAAAGGCAGTGCCAAAGAATGTTCAAACTATCGCACCATTGCACTCATTTCTCATGCTAGTAAAGTTATGCTTAAAATTCTACAAGCTAGACTCCAGCAGTATGTGGATCGAGAACTACCAGAAGTACAGGCAGGATTTCGAAGAGGCAGAGGAACTAGAGATCAAATTGCTAACATACGCTGGATCATGGAGAAAGCTAGAGAGTTCCAGAAAAACATCTACTTCTGCTTCATTGACTATGCTAAAGCCTTTGATTGTGTGGATCATAACAAACTGTGGCAAGTCCTTAAAGAGATGGGCATACCAGACCATCTTATTTGTCTCTTGAGAAATCTATATGCGGGCCAAGAAGCAACAGTGAGAACTGGACACGGAACCACTGATTGGTTCAAAATTGGGAAAGGAGTCCGGCAAGGCTGTATACTGTCGCCTTGCCTATTTAACTTATATGCAGAGCACATCATGAGAAAGGCAGGGCTAGATGAATCAAAAGTTGGAATTAAGATTGCCGGAAGAAACATCAACAACCTAAGATATGCAGATGATACCACTCTAATGGCAGAAAGTGAAGAAGAACTAAAGAGCCTGGTGTTGCGGGTGAAGAAGGAGAGTGCAAAACTTGGGTTGAAACTAAACATTAAGAAAACCAAGATCATGGCATCTGGCCCTCTCAATTCCTGGCAAATAGATGGGGAAGAAATGGAGGTAGTGACAGATTTTATTTTCCTTGGCTCCAAGATCACTGCAGATGGGGACTGTAGCCAAGAAATTAAAAGACGCTTGCTCCTTGGGAGGAAAGCCATGGCAAATCTAGACAGCACACTAAAAAGCAGAGACATCACCCTGTCAACAAAAATCCGTATAGTCAAGGCTATGGTCTTCCCAGTTGCAATGTATGGCAGTGAAAGCTGGACCATAAGAAAGGCTGAGCGCCAAAGAATTGAAGCCTTTGAACTATGGTGCTGGAGAAGACTCCTGCGAGTTCCTTGGACTGCAAGGCGATCAAACCGGTCAGTCCTAGAGGAGATCAACCCTGACTGCTCTTTAGAAGGCCAGATCCTGAAGCTAAAACTCAAATACTTTGGCCACCTAATGAGAAGGAAGGACTCACTGGAGAAGAGCCTAATGCTGGGAAAGATTGAGGGCAATAGAAGAAGGGGACGACAGAGAATGAGGTGGCTGGATGGAGTCACTGAAGCAGTAGGCGTGAGCTTAGATGGACTCCAGAAGATGGTAGAGGACAGGAAGGCCTGGAGGAACATTGTCCATAGGGTCGCGATGGGTCGGACACGACTTCGCAACTAACAACAACAACAATCTTTGTTGCTTAGATAATAATAAAAATATATTTTTTTAAAAAAAACTTCTAGATTATGGCCTTCAAATATAATATAATGAAGTTTTATGTGACTTAAAATAACTGTTT
Source organism: Vipera ursinii (assembly GCF_947247035.1). Lineage (NCBI taxonomy): Eukaryota > Metazoa > Chordata > Lepidosauria > Squamata > Viperidae > Vipera > Vipera ursinii. The sequence goes on along the minus strand of NC_139514.1, from coordinate 47,393,417 downwards.
TCTAATAGATTAAACCAGTGACAGATATTTATAGTTTATATTTAAGGTTTACAACACAGATTTCAAATTGATTTGACACTTAGTGATAGATTAAAATGAAATACATTAATTTGATGCTTGTCACCCTATTAGTAATTTAATTTAATTAATTTAGTTAATTTAATAGATACAGGGCCTTTGAGAATTTGTTATGTATTATTTGAAATCTGTAGATCTAAAACCTTTTTCTTAACCTAAAGGCCACACTGGCACTTCATTAGTCCTAAATGTAAAATTACTAAAAAATCTCAAAATGCATACTCTGGTTCTGTTAATGGTGTTGTTTCATTGGGCTCATTTACTGGGCTTCCATCTTCATGACTGGTAATTCTTTCATCCTCCGTTCTCATTTCAACTATTGGTTCTTTTGATCCATCTTTCCTAAGTAAAAATAAAAGTAAAAATACTTAATGCACTAATGTTTTAATTTAAAAATGGCGAATATTTATTACCCCATTCCATGTATGCAAAGAAGTATTTATGAATTCTCCAAATGCCACCAGAATCCTTGCTGACATATCAAAATATTATTAATCGGACAAATTAATCAGATACTAAAATTTCCAGACAGGATATTTCAGAATATGCAGAAGAGTAAATACAATGCATTTTTGATGTGAAAAGCTACGTCCCTTTTTCACATTTTTCCACAAATCTGGGGAAAAAAAGTTAACTGCTTTCATCAGTCCTATTAAAGTCATGGCTATTTTAATCAGTTTGCACACTAAAGCAATACTTTTTCAGGCTTAAGTAGTAGCCTAAGAGAAGAAATGGCTATTACCTCCAAGCAATCTTTTCAAAGTTATATTAACATGTACATATTTTTGCCTTTGCATCACTTTTATACCTTGTCCAACTGAAAAGATATTGGATGAATTAAAAGAAGTTAAAATTATAGTATCAACAATAGAAATAAATTAAATATCTATATTATCTATTTTTATCTATATTTATTATTTGTAATAATAAAACAACCTTTCCATGAGATGAATTTTAATAAAAAAAATAGTTGTGTTAAAGAGACCTATCATTTATCACACTATTCTGTCGATCATCATCTTCAGAGAAATCAACCCAGAGTTCTTACTCGAGTTACAAATGACTAAGCTCATATTATCAGACTTCGGGCACGTGATGTGACAACAAAGCTGCATGGAGAAAGCTTTAAAGGAGGAAGGAAAAAGAAGAGTAGGACCAACAGCCAAAATAGATAAACTCAATTGTACTGGTGATGGGTATATTGTTGGAAGACCTAAGGACCAGATTATGGGCAAATCATGAGAGTTGTCATTAAGAGTCAACACCAACTTGATGACACATTTTCAATCACCCAATTAATCCAACTCTATTAAATAAAGCTGAACTTAACTATCATGAAAGGTAACTGAGGAAACAGCTTTATGGAGTTCTGGAGAAAAAAGAGCTCTAAAGTGTGCAAAAGAAAAGTCTATTATATTATTTCTGTTTGTGTCATTTCAGATAGAGAGAGCTTTCTTGAGATGTTCTCCCTGGATTCAGTTCTGGAAAAGTGATATTTGATGAGATTCATTCTTATATCATTTTACGCTTTATAGATCATTGCCAGCATCTGAACTGGCTAAAAGCTTATTGGTAAACAGTACAATGACTTTAGGTGAGGTATTCCTGTAGCTTGCAGTGATGAAATTGTTCTGCTGGACCAGTTGTTCATTCTGTATATCTTCAAAGACTGCCCTATAGAACAAATTGCATCAATCCAGCTGAGTGATACTCAGTTTATAAATTACCAAATTTGAGCCAGAATTATACTAACAACCTTCTTGATGTCAGCTATGAAGAGAAAAGAATATGACAAACCCAAGCTATATGTTTCAAATTTCTAATTTCTGAATGTTTCTCCAACAATAAAAATATTTTAATTAGGCCTCATTAAACATTCGCTGAAGCACCCAATATATACAAATTTTATTTTTTTTATTTTCCTATTATATTGTATTTTAAGATCAGAAGGAACTAATTTCTATTAGAAACTGTTTAAAGAAGCCCTGCATTAATCTTGAACTTCTTATCAAGAAAATATGTGACATGAATCTTAATTAATTATTCTAATCACTATAGATTTCAAAAGTGCAAAAGCATTTTGTTCAAATAATCCAGAAAACAAACGTTGAGTAGTCTGTCTGTCAACAAATTTAAAGAAAATTAAGTCTTCCCCACAGATCCCTTCCCGCCAAATTAATGTTTAATATATCATATCAAATCAAGATTTTAAAATTTGGAGAAATTCAAAGGAAGTCAAGTTCAGAAAGCCATAACAAAATCTTTGTTAGTATCTTGTTCTTTTAAGTTAAAGCAAGAACATCCCTTGTCATAATCATTCCTTTCTTTCTAAGTGCACGATAATTAAAAAAAAATCCCATATCTTTTGAAAAAGTAGCTATCATGGTCCTAACATTCAAATTTATCAAATATATAGATCTATAATTCGAACATATAATGAAATCCCTTGTCTTCTTTAAGAAAAACCATGATGTTAGCTTCATCACAAAAGAGAATGATTTCTTTCAAAAGCTTTCCTCTAAGCCTCTAATAAAATAGGACAGATAATAAGAGCTTTTTTTAATAACATATATATACTTCTTCTAACAATTGCTGGCAAGAAGGATAGAGATTTTCTCCAGATTTCATAATAGTGACAACTTTTTGAAGGAAAAGATGTAAAGTAAAATTAATAACCAATCACACAATTGTGATCTATGGCCTTCCCAGCTGGCTTCCAACAAGCAAAATCAATGGGACTGACTGTGATTCACTTAAGACCACGTGATTCACTTAATGACTGCAGTAAAAATCCTTGTAAAATCAGCTCTGGCATATGATGATTTGCTTAATGATTGCATTGCTAAGCAATCAAAATATTGTCCCACTTCTGGTTGTAAGTTATGCAGGTACATACCTAGCATACAGTATATAGAACATACATGAAATCATCTGTTGATACATAATCTAAACTATACAGTTTAGAAGTGATTTATTTTCCAAACTGATCTGGAATATGTACAAATATATCAGAATAGTTGGTAAAATAATATGTTGTTTCATTTTGTTAAAGTCTGGAAGCCAGTAACTCACTATATTTTTTTAACTTTTATCCAATGTTGTGCATTTGTGTATTTTTTTTCCCACATCAAGTCTAGTCCTGAACTGTTTAAAGAGTTATCCTACCACAAGATATTTCTACTTCAGTAATCCTTAGCAAATCTGCCAATCAAAAATTTCAACACTTCTTGTTCAGCTGGATTCCAACTCTTAAACATTAAATTTTATTAAGGAGAAAATGAACAAGGAAAAATGGCATATAGCATATTGATTCATTTCCTCTCTGATCTGGATTGTATCAAAATACCAAGCTTTGCTTCCCAAAATGATAGAAAATATATTCTATAAACATCCCTACACAATGAATGCTTAGGGCAGAAATCATGGTTCAATTATCTTTTTTTAAAAAAAATTGTGATAATACAAACAAGATAATATTACTGATACATATCTCTGTATCAATGTATTATGTGCAACTGCAGTCCGGAGAACTCAGATGTCCCACTGTGTATGTTTGTGGAGTTTTGACTGAATAGAATAAAAATACAAATATGATTTTTGTTAAGGTCACATCTGAATGATTCTCAAACTGTATGTGTCATGATATTTTATTAGAGTTATAGGTAATAAACAACATTAAGTAAAAGTTAGAGAACATTTGTTGAATCACAATCCTAAAGGCTCATGGGATACAACAGTTTGCATGTTATTTGCAAGTAACCAGTATATATTATTTTTCTCAAAGTATTGTGACCAATACTCACAAATATGCTGCTTTTCCTTCTTCCAGCTCTTTACTCTTCCCGCTGGACCCACTCTTTTTCCCACAGATCCTTCTAGTGATGCACATTAACAATCCACACTGCCGTACAAAGAAGCAGCTGACATCAGTCACAACAAGTATTAGCAGAAGAGCAGCTACACCCAGTCCAATGACTGCACCAAGTCCAAGTCCATTAAACAATGTACCTTGAAGTAAATGAAATAGACAGCGTCATAAAAGCTAACTTCGGCAGAATTTAGGTTAATCCCAGAAGAGGAAGAAATGGAGGAAGGGCTGGGATGGGGGAGGGAGGGAAACAAAACTTAAAGGAGGAGAAGAAAGCATTATCAGGCTTTCAAGATTTGTTACTATAGTCTGAATTAATAAAGTGGACTTTCAGGCATTCCTGCTGAATCTCTTTTTTTGACATAGATTATCTTTAAATTGTAACAGATCTTTGTTTCATGTGACATGCCCCTCCCCCCCATAGCAGAATCATATTTAACAGAATAACAGAGTTGAAAAGGACCTGGAACGTCTTCTAGTCCAACCCTTTTCTCAGGCAGTAAACCCTATACCATTTCAGACAAATGGTTGTCCAGTATTTGTTGAGTGGAAACCACATTTGCAAAATTCCATATCTATGTTAATGTACAAATTGGTTTAGAAAATGTGACATAGGCAAGTTTTCATATTATTAAAAGGTGAATCAAATTTCTCTTCAGTCTCTGGCCACTTCTATGTGTAAGAATTAGATTATTTCTGTTGTTGTTGTTGTTAGCTGCGAAGTCATGCCCGACCCATCGCGACCCCATGGACAACATTCCTCCAGGCCTTCCTGTCCTCTACCATCTTCTGGAGTCCATTTAAGCTCACGCCTACTGCTTCAGTGACTCCATCCAGCCACCTCATTCTCTGTCGTCCCCTTCTTCTCTTGCCCTCAAGCTTTCCCAGCATTAGGCTCTTTTCCAGTGAGTCCTTCCTTCTCATTAGGTGGCCAATTTGTAGTGTAGCTTAAATCTACTGAATGTTTTCTTTGAATATGGTTCTCTACAAGGATATTTAAACACTTTGTCAAACATTTACCATTGCTAAAGCAAAGAAATTTGGAAAAAATATTTGCATAGAATGGCTCAAGGCCTTGTCTGACCATCTGTCTGTCAGCAATATATCTCTGATAAAACAAAGTGGAATGAGACCAAATTTGGTGTGGAGGGAAGACTGCAGCTGGATCAAGATAATCCAGCTCAGAAAAATAGAAAAGAATATGTTAAAATATTCCCCTGAATCTATGCTAAGCAGCAGCTTCAAACGCTGCCAACTGTTCCATTCTAGGTTTTCCTCTATACTTTGGGTCACAGTATTCATAGTGGGATATATGTAACATCCTTTGTGTTCCACAGTATACATTGCCTTATAAAAATATCTAGACACAATACAAGGGAGAGCAGAAACATGCTAAAAATGCAACACATATGCAGTGGCCCTGATTAGACCGCTACATAAACAGAGACAATATATATGTACCAATCTCTACTACACATTTTTTTTATTTTTTATTTTAAATCTATTTATATCCCGCCCTTCTCCGAAGACTCAGGGCGGCTTACAAGCTTAGCAGTAGCCTTCATTCTATGCATATGCCTGCTTATTAGGGCTTTCACACACACCCCAAGCGGCATTATTACAAAGTCAGCTTAATTGCCCCCAACAATCTGGGTCCTCATTTTACCTACCTCGGAAGGATGGAAGGCTGAGTCAACCTTGAGCCTGGTGGGATGTGAACCTGCACTAATTGCAGGCAGCTGGTGTTACTTAAGGAGGCATTAGCCCACTGCTCCACCAAGGCACACATATGTGCATACATATATGCACATATGCAAACATGTACACAAACTTGTGAAAATAAAAGGTGGGGAAAAAAATCCATGCTTTTCCTGACTTTTTTAAAATACAACTTTCAGATAGATGAGAGAGAGGGAGATGGAGAAAAGCAGATGTGGTGATAAACCACTTAACTCATCGCACTATATTTTTATTTTCCAAACTTCTATATTTTCAAACCAATATTTAATTGTTGATGGTGTTAAATGTTACTAGTTTAAAGTAAATTAACTATTTTTATTATTAAAATCCGAATGTACTATTTGTATTAATATGAACAATTTTGTGTGAGTTTCATTGTGACTTTTTAGGTTTAGATTTTTTTTTTAAGTCTAACTTCTTGTAATGAGAATAAATAAAATTAAAAGTAAAATCACTGTACTTCTTGGACAAAGACTGGAGTAGTCACCTTTAATATGAGCAATTAATAAAAATCTGAATAAAAGTAATGTTTTGCACACACTTACTGCAGCTTTTAAATCAGTGAGCTATTTTTTGAAATTTTAATTTGATTGATTTTGATTTCTAAGCATCCATTATATGTTTTAAAAGTGAATTAATCATAATAAGTAATGCAACAATTTTTTGGTCACTTCTGTGTCATGTTAAAAAAGTCCAGTAAAATATTTGAACAACTCTGAAGCTTATCCATTCCTATATTTTTAAGTACAAAATTTAAACTTCGGTTTGAATTGAGAATAATTCTTAATGACTGTGGATAAAAAAGATAATTTTAACTTCTTCTTCCCCTACAACTTTTATATTTCTTGCAAAATTGGTCTGAGGCCTAGAAGCCTCTGTGAAACATGAGAGACAATGGTAGGCAGACTGAAGGGAGGTAAGTCAAGTGAGACTTCCAATGCATGGTTGCTACTAAGTAATCTATCTTAAGGGATGCGGTGGCTCAGTGGGTTAGGACACTAAACTTGTCAATCAGAAGGTCGGCAGTTTGGCAGGTCAAGTCCCGAGTGCCGTGTAACAGAGTGAGTGCCTGTTACTCGTCCCAGCTTCTGCCAACCTAGCAGTTCGAAAGCACATAAAAATGCAAGTAGAAAAATAGGGACCACTACGGTGGGAAGGTAACAGTGTTCCGTGCGCCTTTGACGTCTAGTCATGCCGGCCACATGACCACGGAGACATCCTTGGACAAGCGCTGGGTCTTCGGCTTTGAAACGGAGATGAGCACTGGCCCCTAGAGTCAGAAACGACTAGCACGCATGTGCGGGGGAACCTTTACCTTTTACCTTTAATCTATCTTGGCTATTCACAAAATAGTCTTCCCAGGTCCATATATTCAGTTAATTATTGTTCACACTAGGCAATATATTTCATAGCACAGGAAAAACATTGTGCCATGCAATACTGTGTCTGATTGAACAATAAATTAGTTTACATTAAAAAAAGAAGAATCATTTTATAATAATGGCTATCCACAGCATTTCAAAAAATTCTAAAACTTTTGTTTTCCTGAAAGAAAAATGATCCTGAATTCAAGATGGTCTTTTAAAACGTGTTCTTATTATATATGTTACATTTATATCCCACTTGTTTTGCAGGCATAGATTTTTCATCAAAATATTCTGGTGAAGTAAATTAGACTATGAAGAAAGTAACTGGCCTAAAAGTTACCCAATAAGCTTTCCATAGCTGGAGTTCTATTATAATTTGAGTTTCTTAGCTCTCTGTCCAATTTTGTAATCACTCTCTCATGCTATATCTTTCCACTTTACCACATTGAATAGGCATTAAAACATTCTTCAGTAATAACTAACCTCCTACTTATTAGTCTGGAAATGACATGTGAGTCCTGAAGATACTCCCATTCATTTACAAATATAAATGAATGATCAAAGATTTAGAAATGTCAGGAAAGCTATGGTTTTCCAATAAAACATCATTACTTATAAATAGGCTAAATATAACTATTCACTTCTAAACTAAGAATCAATGTCAAGAATTGTCATTAATGCAGTATACAGTAAAATTATAGGCTGTAAAAGTCAATCCATAATGCTAAAAATACTTTTGATATCTTGTGAATTTAAGAATATGCCTAGAGAAACCACATTTTAAACACTGTAGTCTACGAATAGTTTCCAGCTCCAGACTTTCATATGAATTGTGTGTCAAATTTGCTTTTGAGATACAATATTAATCTAAACTTTGATATGTAATTCCACAGCTAAAGTTGTATGTTAGGTATAATTGCACATTAGGCAGTTGTTTTTAACCTCTAGGCCACAAGCTCTATCTCACTTTGTTAGCTGAGAAGCAAGGGAGATATGTGTTAAATGCTTGTTACCTATTTAGATTACCTTGCTAGGCCACAAACATGGGACAAATCTTTATTTCCTGTTTCAGCCTAACCGAAGGCCATCGACAGGCAGTAGTCACAACAGTGACAGCTCATATTTGTGTAATTTTTTTAGATTGCTAACAAAGAATTAAAGGGAGACTGATATGCATTTCAAACTTATTTGTTTTCATCAGTCAGCCATACCCTTCTGAGATTCGAACCTGGGCTGATTGCACATTAGGCAGTTGTTTTTAACCTCTAGGCCACAAGCTCTATCTCACTTTGTTAGCTGAGAAGCAAGGGAGATATGTGTTAAATGCTTGTTAACTATTTAGATAAGTTTGAAATGCATATCATCTAAATAGTTAACAAGCATTTAACATATATAACATAAATATATATGTTATATATAAAAATAGTTGAAGAAACAAATAGATCTATGCTTGGGATAATACAAATCTTAATTGCAATCAAAATATCTGTGTTCTTATTGGGATAAGTTAATAATGGAACAAAGAAATGATAAAAAACAGTTATTTGCTCCAACTTTTTTCAGTTCAGAATGACCTAAATTCAATTTCTTTATATAAATCTTATTGAATATTTCAATTACAATTAAAAACTGATACAAACTATTTATAGTGAAATAACCAAGAGGAAAATTACAAGGAAAGAAAATGTAACAAAAAGAAAGACAAACAAAGGGGAAATGTGAAATAAAAAGAAAAGAAATGTATAGAGAAGTGACTTCCAATCTTCAACCGAAATATAAATATAATATAAACACATTTGTGTTTATATTCGTTCTCTGTGAGAGTTGCAAACAGATATATCTTCTTTTCATAATATTATCTGCAAGCAAATCTATAAGATGTCAACTTTTTACAGAAAGTTAGAACACTTAAAAAAATAAATAAATTCAGGGTCCAGACAAATTTGGAGTATTGAAAATAATAGTATCAGTTTTCAAAGCCAGTTTTGTGTAGTGGTTAAGTTTAGAAAACAGGAGACTGAGTTCTACTCCAGCTTTATGCATGAAACCACCTGGGTGACCTTGGGACAGTCACTTTTTTCTCAGCCTTAGAAAGGAGACAATGGCAAGCCACTTGTGACATACATATCTCCCCAGGAAGCTTTTTTTTTTTTCTTTTTAGAAAAGAAATGGTGGTGAGGCCAGCCTGGTGAATTTTTTGTTAAATAATATCTTCCAATTATGGAGATCCTATTCTCAACTCTAAAGATGTGATAGAATCAGAAGATGTGTTTTCCATTTGTTTACATTTTTTACAATTGAAAGGAAGATTTAAACTAGACAAAAAGAGCTATGGATTTCATTTTGTGAAAAATTATTGGAAATCCTACTGTGTGATAGAGATGAACACATTAACGCTAAGGTTTATAAATTGTTATTGAAATTAAACTTGGAGAAAGTACGTAATGCATTGTATGGTTCAGTGGGTAAAGAACTTTGGATATAATATAATGCTTGAACAATAGGAGAATATGTGGACCAAAGATCTAAAATTCACATTCAATTATAATTTAAAAGAAAACATTTATAAGATGATGTACCGTTGGTATCTAACAGCAGACAAATTGTCAAAAATTGGAACTTTGTTGTTATATATGTTAACAGCAGCAAGAATACTTTATGCACAAAAATAGAAGGATAATTTGATTCCCACAATGGACAAATGGATGCAAATTTGATGGAGTTGGCTAAAGTGACTGCTTTGATGAAAGAAAAGAACACAATTAATTTTGAGTTGAAAACAATGAAAATTGCTGATTGGATAGGTTTGCTGTTATAGAAATGGCTAGTATATATTATCATATAAAAGTAAATATTGATGTTTTATGTTCCTACCTTATTCTACTGCAGTAAAAGCCATTGGAAGTCAATGCTTTTCTTTTTTCTTTTCCCCTTTACCCCATACTTTTCTCTCTTCCCCTTTTTCTCCCTTATTTTCGTACTATCTTCATTTTTCCTTTGTATTTCAGTATTTTATATTTTGATAAACTAACAAAAACATTTGAATCGATAAGCCTCTTCTGACATCATACATACATACATGCATATACACATACATACATACATACAAAACAACTTTTCATCAGAATATACTCAATTAATTTTCTAAGCAAACTTTTAATAAAAAAAGATGTCTGGTTATTCAGGTATTGTTTTTAACCTTACTCAAATGCAGACATGTCAAACTCGCAACATCACATGACGTCGCACAACATATTGGGACGGTTTTGCCATTGCTGGCAATGGGGTGGCCGCAGCTTCTCCATAATGTGTCCGGCCCATGGGCCAGCAGTTTGACATCCCTGCTCTAACATAATTCTGGGGCAGCATTTCTTTTTTGAAAGAGATGTTTTAAAAATGTCAGAAGAAATATTAATTTATTTGCAGAAGGTGGCTTTTCACATGGCATTTCCATAAACATTAATAACTTGAAGAGCAATATTTTATAGCTATCACATTCTACTCACTCTTTTTTACAAATACTTCAATATTCGTAAGTTCATAACCTATGACTTCAGTCTGTGTTGAAGAATTACTTCTACCTGTATTTACAATCCGAAAGACAAATCAGAAAAACTGATTCACAGTTACAAATACAATTTGATATTTTATGTCATTATTATTACTATATATAGACCTGAGAACAAAATGGCAAATGCAAACTATTATTCTACAACATCACCAATAGGTGTTATTTGTCATATAAGTAGGTATGAAGGACATGCATGATGTGCATGGATTTTGGAATGAAATATCTGTCTTTGTCTCTACCACTATCTCTTTCTCTATCTCTAATTTCTGCCATCATTTACAACCAAGACTTTCTGATGAACACAGTGTTTAATGATACTGCCTTTCTTAATGTTAGCATGGCATAAGCAACTATGTATGATATCTTATATATGATATGAATCCTGGAATCTACTAAATGTTCCACAATATCTACCATGGGTATGTTTAATATAATTAATTGCATAATTAATGTGTGCTTTCATATACTGCTTTGCATATAAGCAATATGCAATCCATTATTAGTTTAAAGCTTAACTAAAATACTATTCATAGTCTCTGTAAGCAGTACTTTTTTGCAAACAAATAATAAAAAATAGGTAGGTTTTTCTGCCTGAATTTTTTGGCTCATGTGATCAACAGTTGTTAATATTTTGTATATTTCCTTAACTGTAAAAAAAGCTTCATTGATTTTAGAAATTAAAATCATTGGAAGCCTGTTGGACCTATGTGCAAGTACAAGAGTTTTCTGGATTGTTTTATGATTACTGAATACTGATTACTACATGCATTTTAGATGAACTGTTTATGAATGGTTTATTTAGTAGGCATACCAGGTTTGAAGTGTATCCAAGTTTTCCTTGTAGTATGTGATCTGTAACTTTATCCTTTACTTAGAGTTGTATCATTATTACATGAAGAATAGTTATAAATCAGTCTAAAGCAAACAGTACTTATAATTCTATCTATGGGTCTTTCAGGAACACTGCTGTATTTATTTAGTGAAGACGGATGCATATTTTAAAACTATAGATGTGAGGGTAGGAAGTGGAAGCAAATAGCAAAGTATGCATGTGACATTGTGAGACAAATCCTGCCCCATGTGCTTGCATACATTATAATACAAGAGAAGAATATAGTAGAGAAGAACATGTATTTTATCAAAACACATATTCCATCATTTTAGCATCCATAGAATATTGAAGATAGAAGTTTATGAAAAATAATCTGAACACTGTCATGTAAGGGTAATCAGAACAATACTGTGATGAAAAGATCAAAATCACAAATTCCTCAAGAATTGTCACTCATTGCATTACTATTATAAGTAAATGACTTTCAAATAATTAAAAAAAACCTTTCATCAACTTAAAGATAAGTACACTACAGCATAGGTCTTTGTGGAAAACAAGTCAATATTTTATGATTTCCACGGCAGTAAACAATACAAGTGTACTGCATATAAAAAGTGGATTAATCAAATTTTTACTTTGGACATGAAGGTGTTGTTATGCATTTTATTTGGTGGATATAATGTATATTTTACATTGATAATTGTAACAATTTCCAAGTAATGCAAGCACTAATGGAGAGAACAGAAATGTTGGCTGTGTGTGAACATGTAAATCCCCAATCCTCTTTTTGTTGATCAATTGGAAGCAATCAGTGACCACCCTTGACAGGATTTATGACTTCACATTTTGAAGATTTTTTTTTTTCAGTGGTGGGATTCAAATATGTGAACAACCAGTTCTTTGTGTAGATGCCACTTCCAGAAGTCCATTCTGGACTTGGGCAACAAAAAATTAGCTACCGGTTCTGCCGAAGTGGTGCGAACTGGCTGAATCCCATCACACTGGTTTTTTAATGAGAAACTAATATGCTGCAAAGAAAAGAGTCAGCCTTAAGCATAATTATAATTTTTATTGGCAAGAATGTTTGGTGATCCACATAAATTACAAAAGGATAGACATGTAATATGTAAATAGATATAGATAAGAGCAATAAGAATGGGGGGAAGAGGGAGAGAGCTAAAAAGCAAGAGAGAGATTAGATATAGATGAAAGATAAATGATAGCTATAGCTAATATAAAATTTTAATATATAGTATAAAATATAAAAGGGACAGTCTGGACTTTGTTGGGAAATGTATTTCTCTCTGCTCAGAAAATGATATGGTATTGAATGTTGGCAACAGTGTTAGTGAAAGTAACTTGATCTGCTCAGCTTCTACTAAGCACCATTTTATGAGTAACCTTATACTGCTGAACAGTTACTTCATCAGACTAGTCATGTCAAGGTATGTTCTTTCTATCTTTTTAACTTTGTATATTTTATATGGTTTTTTATGGTCTCTTTAATTGTAAAACTATACAGAGTCTGTTTTAAAGTGAAATGGGTGGTGTATAAATTTGGTTAATAAAAATCAACATTCCAAATCATAGTACCTGTTGGCATAAAATTTTAGGAATCTGTGATCTAGGAAATAGGAGACTTATACTGACTGATCTATGGTTTATGTTTATTGGCTCACAATACCTCATTAAGACACACAACACAAGTTGAGAAGACAACTAATCTGCCTAAAGGATACAGCTCGGAGGTTTTAATCTTCAGGTAGATGCAATCTTTAATTATCAGTCAATGTTAGGATCATTTTTGAAATCACAAAAAAGATTATTTCATTTGATAGGATACATAATATATTATAATAAAACAATATTTTAATATTTTCTTAATTATATTTTTGGATAAAACAGGATTGATCTTGATACTTATTATTATTTTTAAACGAATGTTGCAAATTAAATGTAATGTGGATAAAATGTGGAACACTACCAATATGTGGTATCATATTTTTTTAAAAAAATGTACTGGTAAACAATGTTATATCACATTTATTGATCCAAATTAAAAAGGTTACATAAAAGAAAAGTAACACCAAGCAAGTATGCAATGAAAAATATGCACAACATTACATATATTTTGACATTACACTTAGGAAGAGGCTATTACATATACAATTTGCACAGCTTTTAAGAAAAATAAGATACATGACATTAAACATTTGTGATTGTTAATAACACAGAATGACATGGACAAAAATTAAATGAAAATGTACCGTTCATAAACTACTTTAAATATACATATTCTATATTTGGAGAATTTTGTTCTTAAGTAATATTTTAGATATTTGTTGCGATCTGTTGTCTTTCACTCATTCCCATTCTCACATAGGCTTCTTTTTCAGTGTTAGTACATACATGTGAATCTTGGATTTAAGTTTGACTGCAAGTTTCTTTCTCTTTTCTCTTTGTACAGATGAGAGGATAGAGGATGCTGGTGGTCTCATGCTAAAAGAAACCAGCTTCAGACTAAAATTAGCTTCAGGGAACTGACATTATAATCAAAGTTAATTTAATAAATTCAAGACTAAAATGTAACTTAAGTCAGAGTTCCCAAACCTTTCCAGCTTTGAGGACCACTGGGGGGGGGAACGGGAAGTTCCTGCACAAATGGCAGGCAAGCATGCACACAGCTCCATTTATATAAGCTATGGGCACGTGCTCCCACTGCTCGCACATGGAGCACATGTGCACACGCTCACCCACTGTTTGCCTGCTGTTCAAGCAAGTGGGGATATACACATGTGTGCAGTCGCTCACCACTTCTGCAGCCCAGTTCTGAATGGTTTACGGCCCAGTAGTGGGCCACAGCCCAGGGCTTCGGGACCACTGACCTAAATGCTCATTTGATTCAGGCCCGTATTTTTGTTTTCAAAAGACTGGCATGCTCTGCAGTCTTGCTTTGGATTAAGACCAAAATAACACTTAGTGACTGAAAGCTACATTTAATGAGATTTGCTGTATTTCAGGATTTTTTAAGGGTTAATAATAGAGGCAATGAATTACTAGAATTAATTGAATTACATAACTCAGAAATAGCTTCCAATGCACACTACATTATACAGTTTTTTATTAAAGCTATGCAACAGAGTTCAGTCCCAATGAATAAGTCACCTACTAATTAAAATGTTTTATTAAATAAATTGAAATTCACCCATTACTTTTTTACTGGCAGGAAACTGTTTGCGGCAAGGCCAAGAAAAATATGTGCCCTCTTTATGTCTCTTCTGTTTCAAGTCTTTCTTTTCTTTTAACTTTCTCCTCCACATCTACATATTTCAACTCCCATCTTACCTCTCAATTAGCTTAGTGCTCTGATCTCATATTTTCAGACTTTCTTTCTCATTCCAAGAGCTGGGCCAGTTCTTTGCTATTATTAAGCGTTGTCTTGTTTATCATTGGATATGCCAGGGTTATAGGTAACATAGGTGCCAGAATGCATGTGATATACTATCCTTTTTTGTTCATAATATTCTGATAGAGTAATTTTTCTGGTCCCTGGATGCCTTTAGAAGAAAACTATGTGCACTGAGACATTTTAGCAACAGCTGCAACATAGACTCTTGGACAATGCCTTTGCAAATGTGCTATCCTCAAATAGTTGACATTGAACATGTATGTTTTTGTGTGCCTGTGTACATACACACACACAAACACACACACACACACACACACACACAGAGAGAGAGAGAGAGAGAGAGAAAGAGAACATCAAAATACATAAGGTACAGATACAACAATCATCTTTAAAATAAAAATTGATTTCCTTTATTTCCTGTTTTTTCCCCCCTGAAAATACAATTGCTGCAAAAACAATTGTCTCTTTTACTAGCACAATGGTTATAACACTTGCTCATATGCCAGTCAAAATGTAATATTGGTCTAGAAAAAGGAAAATAAGACAACAGTGCTTGAGGTTGTCCATTCCTCTCCTGCAAACCATGTTTGCAAAATTCAATTGGGCAACCTGGCAATGAGGATAAGCACTAGATCTTGTTTGCTAGTTTCCAGTATCAGATTAAGGGTAGGCTGTTTTATACTGTTCCATGTCACTTTTAAAAATGTTTAGCTACAAGTGTCATGAGTAGAGTGATGGGAAAGCCATCTGATGGTTATGGAAGCCTGAATACCTAAAGCCTGCTACCAATAAATTTGCCATGGTGAAGATATAAGGTGAGCAACCTAATTCAGGTTCTTTGTGTTGCAATTATTTTTTTCAGTGGATGTTTCCACCTAGCCACTTTCTCTGAAAATTAGAAGAGGAAGTGATTACCAGCGATCAATAGTCATGAATTAGCATTATCTGGGACGAAGATGGATGAGTGGAAGTGAGACATATTTGGGAGCAGAATTTCCCGTTTTTTATAGATTCTACTTCTTCCCTGAAAATATTCAATACGGCGATCCTAGTCTGCAGTTTTTAGAAATCTGTCTAATATTGTGGCTGCTACCTTATTACCTAAATTTTTGTTAAGGAAACATGCACATGATAAAATAGAATTATAGCGCTGTTTGAACACTTCAACTTCTTGCTATTATGAACTAGTTACGTTTTCCAAAAGTAAAAAGTAAAATCCTATACATAAATTGTGTGCAATATCTATCAGGTATAATCTGAAATAGGTTAATGTTCTCCCCAATACCAAACATATTTATTTAATTTCAAATCTCTCAATTTAATCTACCTTTAATATAAATACAGTGCAAGTTTGTGTCCATGGAAATTTCCCCAAAGTTTTATATTAATCAGCTTTATTTTCTTTGTTTCTCTTTTTTTTAAAAAAATGCAACCATAAATTCCTTGAATTACCAAAATTAACAATATGTTTCCACCGAAGCAGAACAATTCTATGCATATTTAAAAGCACTCTAATTCATTTTTAGAAGCCAGCTCCATGGAATTCAGTGGAATTTGGTGTTTTTTTTCCGAAGTACAAGAAGTTCTTGCATAACAACCAACATTTAACAACTAATTGAAGTCATGATGGTGCTGAACAAAATGACTTACGACTGGTCCTCATATTTATAATAGTCAGTGTCCCTGTGGTAACATGATGATTATTTGAAACCTTGGCAATCATTGCATATTTACAATGATCACAGCATTTTATAGACACGTGATCATCATTTACAACCTTCCCAGCCAGCTTCTCACATGCAAGTCAATGGGAAAACCAGCTGAGAAGTTTGAAAGTCATAATCATGTGATGTCTTAGTTAACCATAGGGATTTTTTTTAAAAAAGCACAGCAAAAATGTTAAATTGATCCATGTGATGCCTCCTTTAATGACTGTGCTGCTTAAGAATGACTTTTTCCCCTCCCTATTGTAACTGTTAATCAAGGACCATCTATAAACACAAAGTGTGGAGGTTTGAAGAGAACTGCACCTTAAGTAAGAAAAAGAAAGGAATATATTTAGAACTAATGTTACAGATGGTCGCATTTTAGTTTTTAAATTCATAAACCAGTTCTGAAAATTGTGACCTGGCAGCTTAGCGATGACAATGCTTTTTTTGAAACTTTCCTTTCCTTAAGTCACTGTTAGAAAAGAACAATTTCACAAATTTAAGTGGAAGCCTAAGCTTTAACTTTTATTTCTTTTAAAGAAAGCAGCAAAGCCGTAATATTTATTTTTACTAAAATGTTGTGGTGTTCAACGACTATGTATGTATGCATGTATCCATTTATGTATGCATTTACTTACTTACTTGTTTGTTTGTGTTTGTTTGTTTGTTTATTTGCCAGCCTAATAAAGGAATGAAATATTGTGAGTCATTGCAGCTCATGCTATGCTGGTTTTTATTCCAGCAGAATGGAATAGGTAAAAATAAAACTTTTTACTTTAAAAAAGTAAACTTACAAAGTTATGTATTTTTAGTTAGATTCTCAGGCCAATAGGAATTTGAACATCATTCTTCCAATCTCTGTAAAAGATCCAAAAAAGGGGGGAACCCCCCCCTTTATAGAGAATACTAGTGTCACAGCTGGTGTAACTAGGCAAGACTTGTTGCAGGTTTTTTATTATTATTTATAATTAAATTAATGTAGAACTATTAGAAGCATGACATAGTCTAATTATTCCTATTATAGACTTGTTGCAGGTTTTTTATTATTATTTATAATTAAATTAATGTAGAACTATTAGAAGCATGACATATTCTAATTATTCCTATTATATAACTTCTATTTTAAATAAACCACATTTATTCTCAGGTTTTGATATGGGAATTACTTTATATTATTAATATTACAATTTGCATATATTGATGAGAAGAAAAAAAAAACATTTTTAGGCTACAGTCCTATACCTTGGTAGTAAGAGTAAATATGTTTATGTTGCTTAAAGTAATACCTTTACAAGATCAATAATCTGACATCTTATATTTTGATTTGCAATGTATCTGCACGCCATTTTATCAGTAACATTGAAAGATACCTTAAAATTTAATGGCATTTGAAATAAAGGTCATGATGACATTTAGAGGATAGCTGTAATATGAGAAAAAGTTTTTTGTTTGTGTTTGCATGAGTATGCATGGATCAGACTGTTTTAGTTTATGGTTGCATTTTATATTATAGTAATATTAATATTATTATAATATTTAGATGATTTAATTGTGATAAGAATATAAAATAAATTTATTAGGGGAAGTTACCAGAACTTTAGAATAACAAAGCAGTTGTTTGTGGAAAAATTACAAAAATCATGTGGTCCAAAAATCCATAAGCTCATGGACCCTATATTTTCTGGCCTTCCCTCTGACTTGACTGATAATTTGTAGTGTCTTTATTTGGTATTGTTTAAGTATAAGCAAAGTACAATCTTTTAAAAATTATTTATTTAATGGCAGAGATCATCATAGATATATTATAGAGATGCATGCAAAACTCTATTTAACTAGTTTACTAAGTGAAGGCTGAATTTTGCTATTTTTTTTTTAAAGGAATGATATAATAAGGAAGAAATCACATATAAACACATTTCCATAAAGGCACAGCAATATGCATAGTAGTTTAGATGAAACCAAATGTTTAATAATAAAGCTCCGATTATATGCAAATCATAACATACAGGTAATTTCATAATCCTATTAATAACTGTATATTGACTGGCAAAAAGTTAGATGAGAAGAAAATATTTTACTGTAAACCACACTACAAGCAACCAATTAAATGGAAATGTATACGCTGATGAACCAAGGACAGATTTTAGCTTGGTAGGTGTCACCTTTGAGTTATAAAATGTTTCCAGGCAATGAAGCCTTTACATCAAATTATACCTATCAAAAAGCAAAAAGCAAATTGTGATTTATGTTTTTTTTTCACTGAAAAAAAACCACTTGTAAGAAATATTCATGCAGAATTTTCCATTGTTGTAGTGTTAGTATAACATAACAAATATTTTAAAAGAGCGCCAAAAATCTAATTTTATGCATATTATTTTAGATTTAAAAAAATACAGAACAAATGCTCCACTATGGGCTTGGTTCACCACCAGTATTAAAAAATACACAATATACTTATAACTATCAAGAAAACAAAACCAGCAGCATTCAGCTGCAGTGATTGACTTCCAATTCCACCTTTATGGGCTTCACAGCAAGTATCTGCTTTGATGAAAATTGACATAAAATTGGATTGAAAAGTTGAAAAAAAAATGAGAAAAAAGTATGTGAAAAAATAAAAAGAAAAAGAAACAGTGAGAGTGAGAAAGAAAAAAAAGAGAAAAATAATTAATGCAATATTTACACAATGCCAGTCAGTTACTTAAAGCAATCATTTTAATATAAAATGCTGAAACTATAGATAAATGAAAGGCTTTTAAAAAGTAGGATGAATTTCAGATTAAACAGTGATTAAAATTTATGATAATTTCCAGCATAATTTCCTCTGTGAACTATAATAGAGAGATCAAGATCATTAGGCTGCTGTCTTGTACATGAACAGGAATATCATATTATCCCATTACTGCGCTTGCTGTCATTTAATCATTACAGTTTACTTACATCTTAAGCTAGTTCATGTGGTATGTTCAGCAAGGACACTGAAAATGTAATAAGAACACTCTTCAACTCACCTGTACTGAGTATCCAGATAATTAGAAGTGACAACTAAAAGTGACAATATTTCACTAGACTCACTCTACATATTACTTATTCTCAATGATTTACATTCAGTTACATGGAGTTAATACAGTATAATACATCTATAAAATGATTTACCTGCAAGCAGGAAAATGACAGGATTGCACATATTAGCCCTGCTCTATGAAATATTAAATTTGCATATTAAGTTGCTCAGGAATATCATAGGCTAACAGTCAATGTTAAGATTAGGAATTTTAATCCCTGAGTTTACTAGAGAATTGGTGCTATTATTGTATTATCTTAATGTCTATTTAGACCACATTTCAGAATAATTCTAGGATTATTTTAATCACCATTGATTAAAATACTATTGATGATATATACTCTGCTTTGTGCCCAAGTTGCTAAATGATAACCAAAATCATTCAGCTTTTCAAAATATCATTTTACTTACAACACTATCCATATATATTTTTAACTAAATTCATTTCTGTTATTAACCCTTACTTCTTTTTGTAACTTTATTTACAGTTTGAGTTCTGTGTGTCAGAATGAAAATGGTTTGCTGAAGAATGTGACAGGGCGCTATGTATAAAGCACACAACTTTCAAACTGCTGATCTTTGCAAGTGTAGGAATTGTAGGTTTACAGTTAGGGTAACTTATTGCATTTAGATCACTGCTTCAGATCATTGCGACATGCGATTTTTATCCCTGTCATACAGTCCCATATATGACTTCTTTTAAAAAAAAATTAAACAAGGAAATGCAATTTGTTCAGGACAATGAACAGCAAAAACAAATAAGTATCTTTGTATGCAAATCCAGAAAATAACATTCAACAGATCTGTATAATAAATGAAAGGCTTAGATAAAACAGTTATTTTATCAAATAGTTTTCATGTACAATAATAGCTTGTGACAACAGACTAATTCATAGCATAATGAGATAGCATAATGAGTCAACCAGCCAAATAGAAAAGCAAAACTCTCAGGTCTGTAGTATCCTAGAACTTGTGATGTAAGTTACTAATGAATCAAAGTTCTGTCTTTTTTGAGTGCAATTCTGTCATTAATTAGTTTAATGAACAGATGGAAGTTGCATTATCAAATTTGTAGACGATAATAAATTCGTTAAAACAGTTAAGCTACTAGAATATAGGGAAATATATTATTTTGTCAAGCTGGAGGAATGGGCTGAAAGTAACAAAATGAATTTTAAAAGAATCAAGTGCAAAGTTTTCACTGAGAGAACAAAAATCAGATGGCTCAGAGACCAGGTGGGGATATTAGATTTGGTAACGGTATGGTACTTGTAAAAAAGATTTTGAAATAGTCACGAGCAAGAAGAACAGAATGCTTTCAAAAAACAGAAATGCAATTTGAATCTGCACCAACAGTATAATTTCTAAATCATGGAAAGCTATCATTACATCCTGTTCTGTTCTGGTCAAAGCCCTTTATGCTCAGCAGTGGGATGCCCAATCACAGAATTTTCAGAAAAGCTGGAACATATTCAGAAAAAGAGCAATAAAAAATGATGAGGGCAATCTGTATCTTTGAGAAGATGACTGATAGGAAATATGATAGCTCTCTTCAAATATCTGAAAATGGTGATGTATTTTTTATCCATCCATCTGCAGACTAAAAGAATCAAAGTAAGGGGTTTTCTGTATGCTTGTTTTTGTTTTATTGGTAGTCAGCCTGGTTTGTAGCTTAAGTCACACAAATACTCCTTAAATTACGTGCAGGGTATGTATGCTCACCATTTGTGTCAAGGTTTAAAACAGGGGTGTCAAACTCAATTTCACTGAGGGCCGCATCAGCATTGCGGTTGCCCTCAGGGGGCTGGGTGGGTATGGCCAGGGTAGGCGTGGCCTACTGGGTGGGTGTGGCTAGAGTGCGTATGGTCTACTGGGTGGGTGTGGTCAGCTCTACATCGTTCACATCAAGGGTGCCTATGGGGGCCTGGGCAGGAGTGGGACAGATCTGAGGGTCTCTGGCAGAAGAAGGGTCTCTGGGCCAGGGCCAAGGCAGTGGGGGCCGTTCCCTCCCTGTTTCCAGGATGGCTTCCCGGGCCACATGAAACCACTTTGCGGGCCGGATCTGGCCCCCGGGCCTTGTGTTTGACATGTCTGGTTTAAAAGGTACAGGTTAGGCAGGTAGAATGTCCTCCCCTACCCCCACCCTAGAATCACAGAGGATAATGTTGATGAATAGGGCTGCTGAAAAAGTTGAATATTAATGGCAAAAATGGGGAAAAGGATCAACTGACACAAGAAGAATGTGTGATGGATGTAAATATTCCCAGGAAGAGGAGGAAAGAGAGTTGGGCTAGAAAAAATAAATAAATCCAAGCAGGATGGAGGAAAGATGCCACAGAGCAAGAAAATACTGAACCAAAAGCCATGCTAAATGGTACAGTTGCTAACTTTTCAAGAGGTCACTTGGGAAATAATCCTAGAAAATAATCACAATTGTTTAATAATCAAAAATAATAATCCTAAAATGATCATTAAATGAACAAGCTAACCATTTAAAATATTGAGATGTTTCAAGCATCTAGAACAAAAAAAAAAAAACTATGGAGATTCTCCGTCCTCCAAGTCATGATTGTCTCAAAGGTGCTTTTTCAAAAGGCAACTGGACTTGTGAAGTGAAGAAGTGAAGATGTTTCACTTCTCATCCAGTAAGCTTTTTCAATTCTGAACAATAGAAGCTTCTTGGATGAGAAGGGAAATGTCTTCAAGTCCAGTTGCCTTTTGAAAAAGGTCTTTTGGACAATCTTAGAAAAGCTT
Source organism: Vipera ursinii (assembly GCF_947247035.1). Classification (NCBI taxonomy): domain Eukaryota; kingdom Metazoa; phylum Chordata; class Lepidosauria; order Squamata; family Viperidae; genus Vipera; species Vipera ursinii. The sequence continues at coordinate 47,371,025 of NC_139514.1, read as the reverse complement.
TATTAAATTTATATGCATCTAACATTGGCGAATGAACTCTGTTGAGCATATGAATACCTATTCTTAAAGCATTTTAAAGAAACTGGGGAAAAAAATGAAACAGGTTCCATTAATTCATAAGAAGAAACGAGCCTCCCTTGAATTCTTTAATATCATCTATCTACAGGTGGTCTTGTTAATTGAATCCTGGATCACTCTGCTGCAAGGAACGTGCAGACAGTAATAACATTTGGCAGGACAATCAAGATTTTTCTCTATTAAGGTCACAAAAAGGCTGTATAGCTAGAGAAGCCAGCATGAGTTCTGTAATGTGTGTAGAGTGATTTTCTTCATCATCAGCCATCCAAAATCTTCCAAAGGAGAAGAAAGCCATCTGTCATGTATAGAATATAGATTCTTATGAAGACTATAGAATTAATTTTTTTTCTTCACATCAGGCCATTCCAATCAATAAAAATTTTGACTGAGGACTGATTGAACAAAACAGATATCTAGGCATCCCAAGCATTATCTTATTTTTCTCCTCTTCAACTCTTGCAAGGCTTTTTTTTAAAATAATAATTATGAAAAACAGTATCTCATCCATAGTTAATATTAGTTAACAATTAATACTACTAATGCTATTGCTAGCTAATTGCTGTTATATAGTATGAAAAATTGTTGTTTCTGATCTTCCATAAATTTTCTGTAACTGCTGTTCTGTTTATTTCTGGAACTTTAGTATCATTTAAGGAAATATGAACATAAAACCAAAATAAAAGAAAGACAGGAAGAAAATTCACAAGGAAGGACAGTTTAATTTATCTGAAAATATCCTTTCACATATCAAAATATCTTTTTGACTATTTTATACCCTTGACAACGTATTGTATATATTCATGTAGAAATGTTCTACGCAGTCCTGTATTTACCATTAGCTAATGTTGCTAGTATCTTTTCAGAAGACTCTAGAATTTCTAATGTCAAATAATAAAAATGATAAAAAACATGGCTTTTTTTGTCAAAGAACTCTCAGAATGGAGTTCCGGCACCTTTTTTGGATGGAACCTTGTAGGGTAGGCAAGGCGGGTTGTATGACATGTGTGAGTTCTGGCACTTTTTTTTTTTTTTTTACAAAAAAAGCACTGTAAAAAACTATCTACGGTAGTCCTTATAGAATATGAAGTATGTGTTTAAATGATCAGATATTGATCTGTCCAATCATTTTCTGAGAAAAAGTTCCTGCTGCAATTGTATAGATAAATGAAAAATATAAGAGCATATGGAAATATTAACTCACTCTGAACGATGTAGAGAGTGAAATACAGGTAGTCCTTAACTTACAATTACAATTGGGGCCAAAATGATTTTAATTTTTAAATCTATATGGTTAACATTTTTTCAGATTTTGATTTACATGTTCGGTATATGAATATCAGTTATGTACATTAATGAGATCCCCACTCTTTATTGACTTTGTGATTGGAAGTAAAATGTCTTGCCAAAACATAGATAACAAAAGTAGTTGAGACTCTATCTAGCTCAGATATTATTGCAAGTCAGCAAAAAAGCAAAGAAAAATCAAAGGAAAAAACCACTATGCCTATTAAAACTGAAGCCTGTAGCACTGAAGCCTACATCTGTCCTGCAAAGAATCCTAAATTAACGTAAAGGGTAGGGAAAAATATATGGGATCTCAAATTTATATTATAATATTGTAAAGAGCTCTGCTGGCAATATATTTAAAGGAAGTGAACAGGGAAGCTAGAGAATTAGACTGAGCAATTCTTCATATATATTTTTTCAGATTTACAATATGTTGCTACCGTGGTAGCAGCATCCAGTTCTTTCCATAAGAGTCTCTGTGTATAGCTACTTTGCTTTTCTGAAATAAAAACAAAGTAGAACAGTTCTGCATGCCAACACATATATAGACAGCCAGAAACAGCTGTTGAAGCAACCACATAATCCTGGGGGGAAAAGATGAAACTGTTTTAATTATGAAGTATTCCTTCAGAAAATTTCCACAAGTCTTCTGCACAACAAATGAAGGGAGGCAGGCAAGCAAAGATATAGTGCAAAATATTAATTTTTTTAAAAAGTGCTGCCCAGTGAAAATTAAGCCAGTTGTTTCTGGCTGATCTCACAACATATCAGCTAAAAGACAAAAGAAGAGGTAGATGAGTAGGATTAGACTATATCCAAGTTGTATCTGGACTGAAAATGGTCCAGAGTGCTAACTAAAAGTTGTCCAGATGAAGTCAATGAGCCTTGGTGGAGCAGTGAGCTAATGCCTCCTTAAGTAACACCAGCTGCCTGCAATTAGTGCAGGTTCGCATCCCACCAGGCTCAAGGTTGACTCAGCCTTCCATCCTTCCGAGGTAGGTAAAATGAGGACCCAGATTGTTGGGGGCAATTAAGCTGACTTTGTAATAATGCTGCTTGGGGTGTGTGTGAAAGCCCTAATAAGCAGGCATATACATAGAATGAAGGCTACTGCTAAGCTTGTAAGCCGCCCTGATTCTTCGGAGAAGGGCGGGATATAAATGGAATTTTTTTTTAAAAAAGTAAATTCTAATCAAACTAATGCCAGTTCAAAATAACTAAGCAAACAAATCCATCAGTCAACCTCTCCTTTCTGAAGTTTTGAGATTTGTGCAGATTTAGGCATCTTAATGTCAGTTTGGTGTGATATTTTCTACTTTAACTACTTTTGGAAGAATAAAATCTTTTAGCACTTCAAAAATTAAACTTGTATTAGCCATTATTATCACAATTCACCTTTTCACAACTGCTGTTCAAATCTGCCTCAAATTCAGATGAGGTATTTTAAATTTCACAATATATCTTGCAATTAAAATTAAAACACCAAAAATGTTTGTCCATTGCAAGATAAACATAAAAAGTTAACACTGTCCTGCCTCTAGCAGGATGCTGTTGAAATTTAATTTACACTTCACGTCTAGGATTTTGTTTTTTGTTTTATTTATTCATGAGAATGTGTCCTTTTTTTCATTTCAAAGACCTAGTCTAAATTTTGTAAGTAGCATAATTAATTTAGAGGCAAAGAGGCTAATACTGTATAAAGAAATTTCATTAAAAGATCATATGTGTCAGGCACAAGCAACCACAGGTGAATAGCTGAAATCAGTAACTTTATATTTTATCACTTAATGGTATAAGAGTACTTCCCTTCCCCTGGGAAAAACAAAATAAAGCTTCATGGCTCTTGGGGAAGGCATTTTTCCAATAATATCATGCTTAAAATACCATGCAGCTATTTTAAGCAAAATATGTCCACCTGAAAATATTTCACATACTGCTTTCTGCATTAATATTACTTCATGGAGAAGAAGGATACTCTATACAAGGGTTGTTTTTTTTTCTTTCAAAAACTGGTAGTAGTTGCATATTGTTCTCTCCAACTCTGGAAAAATCTCTTTATAAAATTCATTTATATCTGAATGCCACAAAAATTGTTCTAAAATGCTAATGTTAAAAAAGGCTATAATCAGTAAAGTATACATTGATGATTTAGGCCTTTGTGATATATATTGATCCACATGTAAAACACAATAAAGAGTTATCTGTTTATTCTACCAGTAGCCAAAAACAAAGTTTACAGAAATAATTTAAAAAGGAATTTAAAAAGCATATTAATCTCTATTAAAACTAAAAGTAGATGTAACTGCTAGATAACATATTAAAATTAACTTACCTGTGATAATATTGGGCTTTGGTGGCATGATGAACTCATATAAAGTTGGTTCAGAATATCCCAGCCTGTTTATAGCTGTAATTTGCACTTCATAACCCATTGTCCACTGCAAGTGCTCAAGAATAATGAAGTCTTTATTACCATGAACCTTTTTTTCTTGCCATTGTTCTTCCTTATCTTTCTGTAAAGTTTGAATAATAGTTGAAATTATGGTGAACTAAATACTTACAATGACTATTTTTAATATTGATTTGCAATTATTTCAAATCAGGCATTGTGACTATTTTCCTCTTGGACACAGAGAATCAAATAATATTAAATCTTTATAAACTGCATTTAGAACTGGGGTATAAAAATGCAAACTCTTTTTACTTAACCATTTAATCTTGGAACAAAGTGCATATTCTCTGGCAACAAAGCGGCTATGTATGTATACTGAAATTACAATATTCCTGTGTCAAATATAAAGTTATTTGTACACACAGCAAAACAACTTTGTAGGTCTCATCTTTAATTTATTACAAGGTGTGTGAGCCACTGGTTTATATTATATTACCTATTATAATGAACACATTAAGGATTACAGAGATAAACATTGTGAAGTGTTTAATAAAATGCAAATCTCAATTTTTGGTTTTCATATTAAATATATATCAGATCACATTACTAGGATACCTTGGCAGGTAACAAATCATTAGGTTTGATAACTTATGTTCAATAGGTCTTTAAGAATTCAAATATGAAAATGTTAATAAACTGGCTAAAAAGAAAATACTTTATATCTCAGTTAAGTAGGATTAGAAACTAGTACATTATCCCCCATTTTTTAAAAAGAATCCTGCCTTATCCGTCATGGGAAGAGCCCTTATAGGATCCAAAATATTGAATGAGATATATGTTGGTTGATTTGGTTACTTCATTAATCATTATTTATGTCTATTCCACTATCCTGCTGTTTTAATATTTCAAAGGCTGATATGGTATGATTTTATGCTATTATATTAGTTGTTTGTTCTCATGTCCCTCCAGAATCAATAAACCAATCAATAAACTTCATCTGTGCATGATCTAGATAATTACATAAAACAATATTATTCAATTTTTAAGCAAATGGTAATAGTAATGAAGAATAATCTGCAAATATTGATCTATAAGTTATTTTGTTAAGAAAACCTATTTTCAGTAAAAAGTTATACCTGATGCATGGCAAACAAATACATATAAGCATAGACACAGAGATATTTTTATCAATAAATAGAAAGACAGCATTATAATACTGTCTTGATTGATAGAACAAAGATATTTGATTTTTATTTCATAACACTTATTTTATATCACTACATGAAAATAGCATCTATGGAAAGGAAGAAATTAATTCATACAAAAGGTCAGACTTAGGTAATGGCAAAAATATGATGCACAGATGTCAGAAAGCACAGGTGGCAAATATTACTCAACAATTTCTGGTAAGCAATTGTACTACAGATTTATTATCATGTGTATACATTAATTGAAAACACTTTATATCATATCCTTAATTCACCTTCTCAGTCCTTGAGTACTATTTGTTCTTTGATTACAGAAACATGATTTATAATTATTCATATGCTGCAATATAAGCTGAGAAGTATATACATAGAGAAGAAGATAAATTCTCACCTCTATTTCAGAGGTTGCAAAATATTTACATTGCTCAATAATAAATCCTGTTACTTTGAAGTCTCATATCTTCTGGTAACAATTACTAAATACTGTGAGAAACCATATGTTACCACTGTGGTGCTATATTTACAAATCCTATTTTCATATCTAAAACTCCAACATCAATGTAAAACTGCCGTTATCATTACCATCACCTTCAAATACAGAAAGTACGAGGATGTATTTTCTAACTAATGAAAAGGACAGACATGGAATATCATTCAATTTACTTTCCCATCCTTACCTACCTTTGGTTGGATATTGGTGATACTTAAAAACCCAACCTGACCCATCAGTACTTTAAATTGTATCTACAGGGCAATCGGTAACTAGATCTTTTAGTACAGGCATAATGACTCCTGAATCTCGCCTCATTTACAAACCCAATCACTACATTTTGCTTCAGTTGAAATGTCAAGGAAAGTACAGTCCTTCATCACATGCATATAATAATTTAGCTGGTTCACAAATGAAGCAAAAGGCAAGCATTTTTTTTGCATGCAAAGCTGACTAAGTTAGCTACAGGAGCCATTCCTTACCATGGTTAATTCCTGAAAGCAAATCCAGATAATAAATCTACTTAAAGAGCACTCCTAACCTGGGATCCTGATCTTTTGGGAGAGTGTAAAGTGCCAATTGCTTGACACAATTAGCAGTAAAACTGCCCTAAGGCCCTTGGCTCATTTTAGGAAAGGGGAGGAGGAGACTATAAATTATGAGAAGGCAAATGACAGGTATCCTAAAACAGCATTAAAATCCATAATTAGAGAACAGATAATCATAAAAATTAACAAGTGAAACACGTTAAATATTTAGATGTTTCAAGTATCTAGAACAAAAAAAGGTAATGAAAATTCTGCTTCCAATATGGCCAATTATGCAAATTATGCTTCCAATACATGACAGTATAGTTGCCATTTTCAAATTTCACTGAAACATTTTGTTCCAGATGCTGCCTAGCTATTGTGCTATGGTTCCAGTTTAATTTCCAACGAAAAAAGTGCAAGCTTTCTTTCTATACCTGTTATGACACCCAGGCAACCCAGTGCAGAATTAAGATTGTGGGCAAGAGTATCCATAATTTAGGTCATGATTTGGGAATCACATGGCTAAATGACTGCAGGTTTGCACTGCAATTTTTTTTTTACTGGTATATGGGTCCTTTCCTAATCTTTCTTTAATGCTCTCATGTCTGCTATACTGAAGGGCAAAATTGACAAAAATCCAGTTCAGAGGCAAGGCTCATGTGGATTAAGTAGCATTGAATCCAGGCAACATGGATTTTCTCTGAAGTTTTATACATTTGTGCATTATATTGTAATTTAAGATTACAATAAATTAGTCACCATTTAAATGGTTGAAGTGGGACTGAACAATTTTATAGCACTTACTTATATCATTTCCATTACAAAATATTGCTACTTCACAATACACTTACAGAACAAAATGACCAACTGAAGCAGTAACTGTGCTTAACCATCCAGAATCATTGGGAGTCAAGTGGCATGTAACTTTAATGAATTATTAAATTCTGTCAGTCAAATGGTTTGGACTGGATTTGGCCTTTTTTTCTTTCTATCAAGTCCTTTCCCTGGACTTGGGATAGGCATATATTATAAAATTAAAGGTATCTTCATAGAATGTAAGTCATGGGTGTCACGTCACATGTAAGCCACGTCACATGACATGTTGCAATGTATTGCAACTTTGTTTGCATTGCTGGAGCTGGGGTGGGTGCGGTCTCCATATGATACAACCGGCCTGTGGGCCAGCAGTTTGACACCCCTGACGTAAGACATTTCAAGTAAAGCTGCAATTGATTGTTGATGATTATGTCAATGCTAATAGTGTTCAGTTGGTCTTTTGACATTTAGAAAGTGCACCCATGGTGCCTATGAGTCTTGGTATTATCTTTGCTTTCTTTTGCCACAGTTGTTCTACTTCTATTTTCAGGTCTTTGTATTTTATGATTTTCTCCAGTTCTTTCTCTTGTAATCTACTGTCTCCAGATATTGCAATGTCAACAATCTAGACCAGGGGTGTCAAACTTGCAATGTCATGTGACGTGTTGTGACGTATCATGACTTTTTTTCCATTGCCGGCAATGGGGGTGGGCGTAGTTTCAGCATGACGCATCTGGCCTGCAGGCAGGCAGTTTAATACCCCTGATCTAGACCTTTTTCTGTCTTCCTTATTAATAATTGTTAAACTGGGGATATTGTGCGGTAGATGATTAACTGTTTGAAATCTGAAGTCCTACAGTACTTTAGCTTTTTTGTTTTCTATTACTTGACTATTTTGTGGGCTTACCAGTTTTTTGCCTGCAGGCAGGTGGTATATCTCGCTGATATTCCAAAGCATTGTTCTTACTAATTTGTCTTGCTGTTGTTTATAATCAGTCTGTGCAATCATTTTACTGCAGGTAATTAGATGGCCCACTGTTTAAGCTTTTTGCAAAAACAGTATTTGCTAGTCATTGCTTTCTTCTTATTTCTAACTTAGTATGCATTTGTTCTGAAGGGTTTCTTGTGCAGGCCCACGGTCTCTTTCTTCAACTTTCCTGCTTTTATTCATTTCCAGGTCTTGTGGTTATAGGTTTGCTTGCTAGCTTTTTTGTGTAGTGGCCATGTAGTATTTTACCTTGTCATATCTCTTTCCCATGCTAAATTTTAGGTTAGTTTGGTCTCTTTGGAATTCAGTAAGCCTTCATAATTTACTAGCTTCAGTGTATCTTCTTCCTGTCTCTCAGATATTCTTGCTCTTTTCTCCATCATTTCTGCTGTTATTACAAGTTCTTTCATTTCAGTTTTTTTGTTCCTTCTCCATGTCCATTATTCTTGCATTCTTTCTTATTTCTTTGAATGGATGAGGAGGTCTGAGGAAGAGTCACCAGATTGAACTAGACTTTGACAATATAAATCTTTTTAGAGGAAAACAAAGACCTAAGGTCCTTATCTTAAGTAATACAAATTACTTAACTATTATAGTTCAATTTCTAAACTTTAGAATCCATTAGTAGGAAGGCCTTAGGTTCCTAAACAAAAAGCATTCCTTCCTGAATGGAATCACCAGCAATATAGTGTTAACAGAGCAGGAAATTAATGTAATATTGCCAATATAGTGCTCTAAAATTCCTCTATCTTTGTTCCTTAGTCATGAATTAAAATGCATAGATTTGGAAGACATGGATAAGTCAATTGGGCATTAGAAACTTATCAATACTGGATGTTAAAACACAGACAAATTGAATCTGAGCATTGCTTTTCATTACAAACAAGGCTACAACTTTTGAATTTTAGAACAGTTGTAACTTTCTAATGAATGTTCTGCTAAACTGACCACTAATCAAATTGAAAAGTCATGCCTGATTTTTTAAGCAAAAATGAAATTCTATCTCACTTCTGAGAGATATGTGTTGTGTCCAGATCTCTTCATTAAAATGAATTTGTAGATATTTAGATTTCGTCTGGTCATACTCTACTTCCTTTCATTGTCCTATACTTCCTTGTCAGAAAAAAGGGAAAGTTCCAGATCCACTCCCATACAGTCATATTTTTATTATTCATCCATCCCTAGTTATGATAACTATGTATACTTCCTGAAAGTGCTGCCTTTCATTAGCCTAGTTGGAAAATTCTACAAAGACTAGTTCCCAAACTTGGTTAAAGAGCAACAAAATAATCAAGATATGTTATTTATTATTATTAATATAATACTTACACTTCTATATTTTACAATATATTCTAAAATAGGTGCTCCTCCATCATCTTGTTTTGTTATGCTAAGTTTAAAGCTTTTCCCACTACCTGGTTGTCCATGAATTGATGGAGGACTTGGTTCACCTAAAAGGAATCAAAATAAGATGTGTATTTATAGACATTATTTAGAGAATGGAGTTGTTCACAACCAGTTTAGTGCTGGCCTTAAACAATATTTATTTGGCAATACTGAAATAATTCCATAATTTATAAATATATTCAGAACACCCTTTATTAAAAATACAGTTTCCTAACAACAGTCCATTTCTTAAACTTTTTGTAGTCAAAACAACATAGAGTAAAGATGATAGATAAATAGATAGATAGATAGATAGATAGATAGATAGATAGATAGATAGATAGACAGATAGATAGAAATAGATAATTTTCCTCAGAAAAAAGAACATACTATCGGAGGCAAATAACAGAAGCATCAACTTTTATCTTTGAAAGTGACACAAATAGAAGAAAAATTGAAGAAAAACAGAATAAAAAAAGAATAAAAAATAGTAACAGAATTGTGTGCTCTTACATAGAATGAATGTCTATTTATCTATATGCAGGGTGGGGGGGATTCTCTGTAAATCAGTGAACTAAAGAGAGCTATGATACCAAATTTTGTCTTTAATTGTACATGTATTGCTGACTTATCTATGAGGGAACAAAAATAAAGATTGAATAAAGCATGCCCAAAAATTTCTTTATGAAAAAAAACATAGATTTCTATAATGCCATAATCCTGCAATAGGAAAAAATACTATTATGATACAACTGTATACTAAGTTGCTCAGGTTTTTTTAAAGTATAATTTTGAAAAGTTGATCAATGTACTGCTCACTTAAAATGTGAACTTATATTTTATATCAGTATTTCATAACTACCTTAATAAAAAGTAGAAAGTTAAGTTTCAAAACATAATTACCTGAAATTCTGGGTATAATCCATAAGTGCTGATGATAAAAGCAGAAATCCTGCCTTCACAACTGCCCTGCTTTCGAAACATGGGCCATATTATCACAGTGCAGGTCTTACAATAAGCTGACTATACAAAGAACAGGTGGCACCTTTGGCTAGGAGAGCCTTCACACAACTTCATGTTGTGCACCAGTTTTACCCTTTCCTAGATCATGAGGCTCTGGGTACAGTCACTCATGTCTTGATCATCTCTCAGTTGGGCTACTGCAGCGTGCTCTATCCTTGAAAATATTTGGAAGCTACAATTTTACAGAATTCAATGGCATGGACAGTTTTGGAGGCCCTAGGTGGTACATGTAACACCATTATTGCACAAGCTGCGCTAGTTGTCAATTTGATGCCGGGTCCAATTCAAGGTATTGGCTATTACCTTAGCTCTTTACGATATGGGTCCTGGGTATCTGACGAGCCATTTTGCTTCAATGGATTTGGCCTATCCCATTTGCTCCAGCAGATGTATGTATGTATCCCATTTGTCAAGAAGGTTTGCTTGGCAGGGTCTAGAGAACAGCCTTTTAGGTTGTAGTCCCTATGGTTTGGACTATGATACTACTGGCATTCCAGAAGGGCCTTAAAAATTGGCTCTGCCAGCTTGCTTGGAGCCCCAATGGGCACTCTACAATGAAGTGGATTGACAGAGAAGACTCTGATATATGATTGTTTAATTCAAACAATATGTAAGCTTGTGCGTATATAGCTACAATGCTTTTTTTTAACCTACTGTATTTTACATAAATTACTTCCATATTTCATTATACTTATCCATACAAAGTCTACATCTATAGGCAATCTGATCATAGGTAGCAAGTGTGGCCAGGTGTTCAATCCATTGAATAAATATGGCCATATATTAACCTTTCCAGTGTTGCTATAATAAGTGCATGGAACATCCATGTTGTGTAGATGTTAAATACCATGTACTTGTTATGTAATCCAAAAGAACATTATCATCTGAAAAAATCATATTTATTTAGTCCACTGCTTTCTCCCAAAAGACAGTAAATTTAGGACATTGTAAAAACATGTGTTTTAAAGAACCATTGTCCTTATTATGTCCCTGACAAAATCCTAGACAATCCTTATCTGTACAGTACAGATAAAATGGAGTCCAAAAATCCTAATTGTTATTTTTGTGGTATTCTATGAGTCATAATTAAACACTCCTTCTATAAAAATAAAAACAATTTCCTACTGTTTAAGCAACATAGCAGATTCTAATTCTTTATTCCACTCAGCTCCTTAATATCTGCATATCAAATTGATTTATTGATAGCAAAAATCTAATGTTATTTTTTTTTAGTTTTAAAAGGTTTAACATGTTGTTCTAGTATCTTGGATGTCTTAGAATCTGAAAATGGAGCTGGTCCAAATAATGTAGTTAACAAATGTTGCAGCTGTAAATATTGTCAGTTATGACTTCCCCATACACTCAATTTAAAATGGGGGGAAAGGATTGAATCCTTGTTTTGGCAAAGAATCTATTTTAAAAAATAAAATGTATGGCCCAGAAACTTTACTCTGCATATGTGTGTGTGGCTGTGTCTCTGTTTGTGTGCATGCACATATATATTAATAATTGAACTACATATAAAATATTTTTAAAAATTACCATATAGCCATGTAATTTAAATAAATTCATTGCTCAAATTCAGTTGATTCCTATGTAATTAAGCAGTAGTCTACTCAAGCTTGCAATTTCTTGCATCACTATTTGGAACTGAATTGTGAAATCCAGAATTACTTTCAGAACTGCGACAATTCAGTTATTTCATATGTCCTATTTATGTTGGAGAATTATTAGATAGTCGTAAGCAAATTCAGGAGTATCATTAAGTTGTGTCAAACTTTATTTGTGATGCACCAATACCAAAATGAATACAAATAACTTTTTTAAATAAATATAATTTACCCATAGGGCAGAATAGTAAATTACTTACGAACGGGTAAAGTCTGAAATATCTCAATTTTACTGTATTCTCCTTGCCCTTTTCCATTCACAGCAGCAACTTTTATTTCGTATGTTGTATTTGGTTCCAGATTGCTGAGAATAACCATAGCTAAGAGAAAATGAAGAAAAAACTTTATTTAAGAAAGCATATTTTATGAGAAAAGGGATATATTAGGTTGTAATGGTTCTGCTTCATTTATTTCACAAGGCCAAAACATCAAGGCTAGGTACATTAATTTTTATTTGGAAGAAAAGCTCTTGATCTCTGATTCTCATCCTAATGGGATGGATGTAGCATAGGATCTGAGATGTTGAATGGGATGCAGTTGATCACATGCTACACTTTCCTTATCCCTATCATGTATTTCAAGCAATAATTTCTTTCTTCACTCCTTTTGCTGAGGTTTGGTTCGCAATCTCAGGTATGCTCATAGGTTTACAAACAGTTTGCCCCAATGAGAAAACAACCGGGTGGTGAAAGAAAAGAAAGACAGAAGGTGGTTAAGCTCGTGTAACAATCTGCTTATCACACTGAAGATTATGTAATCACTATACTTGAAGAAAGAGATGCTGAAAAAAACTATCACAGTATTGTTGTAAAAATCCATCTTTCTTGCCATTTCTCTGTCAGAGAAGTTCTTTTTTCAAAAACTAAAAATTGTGGGACCTGTGAGAGCATTGCATCGAAAAGTTCAACTGAAAATATAGCATAAATTTACCTCTGCCAAGGTTTACATTTACCATCAACCCAGACCATTCTATATTTTTCTATGATTCTATTGGCACTTGAGTGGAATAAGAGCAACAACTGATATTTATGTCTCATAATGCACTAGCTGCTGCACATACTCTACTAAAATATTTCATGTGTCTTATGTAAAGTCATGTATAATTTATATTCTATTTCTGTCAAAATAACAGCAAATAAATAACCACCAAGGGGAAAAGGAAGAAACAACTCCTTTGGTAGTGAGATTACAAAAGCAGATACTTGTTTTAAAAATATATATGCAGATTTGTAAACAGGAATGACTCAAAATGCATAACATTTTTACAGATATTGTTCCCGAAAATTATATATGCCTAAGAGCTATTTTTCTGGAAATCATCATATTAAAAAAGAAAAGGGGATAAGTGTGCCCACAATTTTTACCAGGGGGTCAAAATGTTATCAATATTCTTCCAAAGATAAAAAAAAATATGCAATAATAAGCATGAATAATAGCTTCCAAATACTACTGAATTTCAACAAGCAAACAAAAAATATTTATTTACAATATTAGTTAGTAGAAATGCTATTAGTTATTACCTGAATAAAACATATTCAAAACATGTGTTTAATTTATTACCAGAAATGATTTCTAAACGAAGTCCATGTTTATTTTTTAATACCAGTTAGAGCATTAGTTCTTAATAATGACTTTAACACTCTCCTGTGAGCCATGCCAATGCTAAAGGGACTGAGGCTGCTGCATCAGGGCTGTTGTTGCTCTGCACTTCTAGGGAATCTGCCTCCTGCTCTTCTCTGGGCATGGCTGAAAATGTGTCAGTCAGGAGCATAACAGCATTGTCTGCCAAACAGTTAATCAACCTCTATCCCATAAGCTCTTTAAGGTTATGAAAAGTGTTGAAAAGTAACTGAATAGATGAAGACAGGAAGACTTTTGGCATTCTCTAGTCATAATTTGCCTATCAGTCCTACATAGTGCTGTTGTAATTCTTGCACTAAAAGCTACAGATGACTCCTGTCCCGTCGCCCTCTCCCCCCGCTTTCTTGTGCTACTGAGTTTTTTAGTTTGCATTAAATGTTTCGGAGGGCTTTAGTTGTTTTGTATGCTGCAGTGTGATCCTACCTGACTGCAGCAATCTGTTGGTCATTTCTAAGATATTTTTGATATATAGGAGTGTAATCCTTTTAATAAATTGCATTGGTTCTACTGTAGTGGGTTGTGTAGTCAAGCATTTTTTTTTATAAAGTACAGGTTTACAATATTATGTTGTTAGATGCTGTATAAGTGATCTTTTCCCTCTTTCTGTTGTTCCAGGTTGTCTGTGTTCATCTGAATAGCATTCTTACATAGCTCCTCTTCTGGGAGAATAAATAATTATTTTCAAAGTGGACTAGCATGGTTAGCTTTCCTATAGTCTTGGGTTTGTAGTTGCCATTGTTTCCTCTGCTGTTGAGGATATCCAGCAAGGGAAAATGTGTTGTTGTTTACTTCTTCTCTTGTGCATTTTATACCTTCAAATATATTGTTCATTGTTTCATTGGTCTTCTTGAGTTATTATTTTACTATTACATAAGTATTGTTTATAAACCTGATCCATACTTTTGATTGTATGTGTGGGAGTGATGTAGCTTCTAGAAACTGCATCATGTCTCTGCTATCAATCTGAAGATTGGTGATCTCACTCTCATTTATTACACTCTTATTGTAATAAATTGCTCAATTTGATTAGAATCATAAAAATCATTTTATCTCTATAACGTCTGGCACCAAATTACAATCTTCAAATACTGCTTCAATTATAATATATGAAAAATGGTTCAAAATGTTGATATTATCAATTTATATTAATTTGTCCATTTTGCATATAAAAAATAAACTTGAAATCTTAGAAATTTACAATATTTCTTGAATCAACTTTCTCAACCTCATTTTTTGGACATTCCCTATTTCTATATGTAATTGACATATTAGTTATGATATATCATACCATTCTTTCAGGGCAAAGGTCTGTAAACTTTATCCTGAATGTTTTTCACATTCAGAGATTGTATGAGGTAAGAAGCATAGAATTTTAGGCCATTTTTTTAATATAGTGGCCTCAGAATTTTGTTTGGCACCTTCTAGAACAGGGGGGTCAAACTGCCGGCCTGCAGGCCGGACGCATCATGATGAAACCGCGCCCACCCCATTGCCGGCAATGGGGGAAAAGCTCCGATACGTCGCACGACGTCACGTGACATCGCGAGTTTGACATGCCTGTTCTAGAAGGCCATTAAGACTGAACTGTTTTGAGAGACCTTTAAGGGGCTGTTGTCTATTTGGTAGCTGGTTTATTGTGGGTAGTCTTTATTCCTATGTTCTACTTATCATTGATTTTGTGTAATTCTCTCTCTCCATGTGTGTATATATATATATATAAACACACACACAAGAGACTTTATACTGTATCTACATCATAAATTGGGTACTTTGTCAGATTCCCTTGTTAATATTGTTCTATCTGTTTACACAGGACAAAAATGTACTTGTCTTCATTTGATTTAGTACCACTGCAAATAAGTAGGAAAAAGGAAAGCACAGTCAATATTCCAAAATACATTTTTAAATTCTGCATTACCTGAGAGAGAATATATTTTCATTTTTTTGTTTTGCAAATCATTTGCATATATGCAGTAACATTTCTTGAAACAGAGTCTGGCAAATTATTTGTAGAAGTTGAATGAAAATGTATGCAAAGAGAGAATTTTAAAATATTATCAGCAAATAACCCATAGTTAAATTCATACTATACTTCGCAAATAATTATTTTTTAAAAATATAATATGCAAATACATGTAAAAATGATGAGTGTTCACACATAACATGGAAATGTTTGTAAATCCTTTAAAATATCTTAGCGTTAATGACACCATACAAGTAACATCTATGATATGAGGGGAAAAGATCCATGATCTTAAAAGGAAAAAAAAGAGAATATCATTGTCCTAGGCACAGTAGAA
The DNA here is from genome assembly GCF_947247035.1 of Vipera ursinii. Lineage (NCBI taxonomy): Eukaryota > Metazoa > Chordata > Lepidosauria > Squamata > Viperidae > Vipera > Vipera ursinii. The sequence continues at coordinate 47,355,216 of NC_139514.1, read as the reverse complement.
ATATAATTCGTTAAAATGCCTCCTGTTGAAAAGAATTTTAAATTTGAAAGACCGAATTGTTCCTAAAATATAAAAATATAAATATGTGAAAACTGACTATTTTAAAATTCATCTTTTTTTTTCTTTTCTTATCACAGACTTACTCTGGACTGCATGTGAAAGAACAACTTTCCATGTTTCTGAAGTGACTTCTTTTACATCTACTTGGTAATGATGAATCGGGACACCTCCATGAGAATCTGGTTTATTAAAAGATACTTTAGCAAAAGTCTGTGATATATCTACAATTTTCACTCCATGTGGACTGGATGGTACATCTGGAGAAAAAAAATAAAGAACATATAATAACATAGCAAAATTAGGCAATGTAAGGAACAATAAAGAATACGTTATTTTATTACATGGGGAAAACATTAACAGTATTAAATAAGCAAAACTGATCAGTACGCTGAAGGGTTGAAAATGGGGTCTGCAGGAAATTTAGCCTTTTTTGAGACTAAAACCGTTTGGATAGAAGTTTAATGCAAAACTATATGCTAAGATTTAGATATCTAAGTTCAACTTTGTATTACCAATAAATAAATAAAATCCATACAATTATTTTTTTTATTAATGCAAACTCTTCTAAACTTAAGAGGTTTTTTTACATTTTATTTAACTTTTCCTAGATAAGTTGCATTCATTCATTTTGGTCCTTAAATTACATTTAAGAAAGTCAAGAATTTTACACTTATAACAGATTTACAGGAACAAAATGACAATAAATCACTAAAACTATTTTTAATTTGGTATTTTTGATTGAAGAAAATCAAAGTATAGTAAATTCATTTTTACTGCTATAGAATGTTTTAGGATTTTTGGAAATTGTGGAAGATAAAACTGACAAAACCACAAAAATGTTCCAAAACTTCTCTGAACTCAAAAGGAGGTTCCAAACTTGAATTAATATGCTAAAGAATTCCATTGGGTAGATAGTAATTGATTCAAAGAGATGAAAGAAATATGGAAGAGTATACAGAAATACTATACAGTAGATATCAACATCCAAGAAATCTCATAAGATATTCCCTACTTATAACAATCTCTAGTGTTAGAAGATAAATCAGTACCTAAGTAATTGCTAATTCTGAAGAATAATTAGTAAACCTCTAATAAAATAATGCCAATAAATCTGGGGAATAACACATTAACCAACATATATAGTAGGAGGAGATCAAGTGTACTGCCAATACCAAATAAAAGAGAGTGTGCAAATTATTATTAAAATAATGATACATTTTTATTTTTATTTTATAGAACTGTTATTAAAATAACACAACCTAGAAACAATACAATTATTAAAAATAAAGAACTATTCTAAATCAGAGTGAGGGCTCAATTAAGGTATGTCTGGGAGATAACCAATAATCTTCTGAAGACTCTGGAAGAACCACTCACTGCTTCATTGTTTTACTGACTGATAACTTATTATCTTCCTCACATCTAACATGTTATTTCAACTCACTGGTTCTGGTCTTCATCCACAATGCAGTATATGTACATTCTAATGGCTGTGTGACAACTCTTCAGTATTTGAAGAGGCAAGCATATATTACCTATAGCATCTTTTCCTACATAGGAAAAGACTTCATCACTTTATTTATTTATTTATTTATTTATTTATTTATTTATTTATTTATTTATTTATTTATTTATTTAATTAGATTTCTATACCACCCTATACCCGAAGGACTCAGGGCGGTTTACAGGGCGGCATAAAATACAATGTAAAATATAATATAAAATTAAAATAAATTAAGTTAATTAAGCCCAACAATTAAAACAATATTTAAAAAGCTAAAAAAAACCCTATCCTTTTAATTTTCTCCAAAATATATAGCTATGCTAACCAAATTGTGGCAGAATAGTAAAAATAAATCTATGGCAAAATACAGTAGACAAATTACTTGCCATGATCTGAACTCTATGATTTATATTTCAAGATAGCATTTTTTCTTTTAGCAGTTACAACACATTGCAGGTTCATCTTTAATTTGTGGTAAACAGGGACATATAGTTCCCTTTGACATGTACTACTACCAAGCACATTATCTCATATTCTATGACTTTGCCATATATTGTTACCACATTGATAGAGCTATATCATATACCTTCTATTTTTTCTCTTAAATTCAACTTCATTTATTAAACCTATTCTCAAAGAAGATAGAGAAGTCAGTCTGTTATCTAAAATATTAGTCACCTCCCAGTGATGGGATTCAGCCAGTTCGCACCACTTTGGTAGAACCAGTAGCTATTTTTTTGTTGCTCAAGCCCAGAATGAACTTCCAGAAGTGGCATCCACACAGAGAACTGGTTGTTCACACTGAGACATCCCCTGGGCAACAGTGTTGATGCTGGCAAATACTTTCAATCCAAAAGCACCGTTAGTTAGCTTTGTAGGTATTTTTGACACAAATACAGACAGAACAAAGATTAAAAGATAATGTAATCACTTTTTTCATATTTGAATCAGGTTGACTTATTCAACTAAGCCCCTGGTGAGTTTTAGGTCCCTGGTAGCAGATCTCCTTGTTTTTTCTTCTATCTTCTCAAAAATAAATTTGTCCAATAAGAATAAGAATTTGTTGGAGCCTTGTCTCTTAACAAAGGTCAAGATAATCCATGTTCTCCAGTGTAACAATTATATACCTCTTTGAAAACTGGTAATCTGCAGCAGAAAGGCTTTATTCATATTTTGAAAATGTCCGGATTCTCTGTAATGAACTCTGTTAATTCACTTTTGTTTCTCTGAATCCTTTTACAACTTTAAACAAGTTTTTAGTCGATCAGTTCTGAAATTTCTGAACAAAGTGGAGTATGTGGATAGGTAGGTGCATATGTGTATAATTTAGATATTCTGAGCCTGTTTGTTGGGTTAATTCCTTTTCAGTATACTAGTACTGTGCTCTGCCAATCATCATCCCTAAGGTTTCAGTGATGCTTCCACATCAAATTTGTCTTTCTGAATTAAGATAATTCATTATTATTTTGTTTATTTCCCATATTCTGCATATCTATATAAAAATCTGATGTTCTTTAATATCACCTATTGACCCTCTTGTTGTAGCAACATCATGACCTCCTATTTCTTACTTTGTGTTCTGCTTTGTTCTATAATGACTTTGGTTGCCCATTTAGCTCTTTTGTTCCAGTTTAATTTCTTCCTGATAAGACTGGAAAGGTGTCTGCCAAATACCTTCCTGTTTTTTTTAAAGACATATCCATCTCTTCTCAGGATTTCTTTGTGAAACTAAGACTATTGTGGTAGAATTCAATCTCTTGTTGGTCACGCCATCTGAATAGCCAGTTATTGATTCAAAGTTATCTCTTTTTGTGCCATCTCCCTTAATTGGGACTGTTCCCGTCTCCTTCATCTTTTGCCCTATGTCTCATGGTCTCCATATACTTTTTCCATTTCGTGTCCATGGTATTCTTCCTCACATGGATCAAGAAGAAAACATATGGTTGTTTGTTGCTTTGGTTAGTCTTGGTAACCTCCTGTCACATCCTTAGATAGGCACCTGGAAGACAATACACCTCCTGCAATGTTGTATCAGTGTATTCACAACCATTTTGATTTTCCTCAGCAAGGAATCACCCACCACCACAACATGCTCTTCTTTATCATTGGTTTCTTCAGTCCATGGGGGCTTTCATTCAATTCATTCATATTTCAGATATGACCGTGTGAAAGCATTTGCTCTTTGAAATAACAATAGGAATTATCATAGGGTAAATTTTCCAATATTTACATTAAACTGAGGAGCTGAATGCTAACACATGAGGCTGACACCCACATCTATCTTTGTGACAGGTATGACTCCCTTAAATACCTGTGTGATTTCATAATAGGCATTTGAAGAAAAATAAATTAAAATTATATTTTAAAAAGGTGAATTAAAAATGGAGGGCATTAAGGGGTATGCTATCATGGATTTTGTCTTTACCAACAAATAAAAGTTTGAATATAATAAAATAAAAATGCATAGTTAAACTTCTTGATTTCAAAAAAGTTTACTTAAAAACTCAAAAACATGGATATTTGAATGGCTGGTTTCAATAAACTAATAGAAATATGAGGAATTTATTTATTCTTAAAGGAAAGATATTACAGTTGGCCGGGCCTTCTTGTAAGAGAAGTTAAGTATAAAGTATTCTGCAACCATACCAGTGAGGAAAAAGACATCCAAAATACACTCTTAGTGGATATACAGAATAGATTCATGAAGGAGTTGAGATTAAAGACATTGCTTATTGGAATGGGAGGATAATCTAATTATCAAGATTGTTGACAAATCTTCAGCTCAGAAATGTAGAAATTAAGTCAGAAAGGTGTAAAAATGAGCTAAGAAGAGCAAGAGAAGCAAAGCCCAGCAAGATTTTCTTCAAATATACTAACAGCAAGAAGAAAACAAATGAGTTAGTGATAGCCAGAGCTTTTTTTCTCATAGAACGCTCAGAACGGAGTTCCGGCACCTTTTTTGGATGGAACCTTGTAGGGTAGGCAAGGCGGGTTGTATGACATGTGTGAGTACTTTTTCTTTTACAAAAAAAGCACTGGTGATACCATTGCTTACTTCAAATGAAAACATCTTAACAGAGCACCAAGAGAAAGCAGAAAAATTCAACTCCTTTTTTTTTTTTTTGCTTTTGTCTTAACAGCCAGAAGAAGGTGATATGATAGATCAGATGGTGAACAAATGGAACAGGGGAAAGTGCAAGTCAGTAAAAATGTGATAAGAAAAATTCTAGATAATTGGAATGTGTTCAAAACATTAGGTCCTGATGAAATATACATTGAAATAATGAAATGGCTGAATACCATTTCAGTCTGTCAACTAACCTTAAAAAGATCGTTGGAAAATTAGGAGATACCAGGAAATTGGAAAACAACAAATGTGATTCCCTTCTTCAAGAAAGGGGAAAAAATCTTAGTATGGACCTTAATATAAATATATGGAAAGTTTTTAAGACGTTTCTAGACAGCCACATCTTGAAGTTGATTTAACTGATTTCTCAGTTGCACTAATGATGTTCCACTATTCTTTAATTCTCTGGTGGTTTTTATTACTAGATATCATAATGCCAGAGAGATGATAAATCTGCCTTTTCTTAATGAGATTACATTCCTCCAAAGAAGGAAGTACTCAGTTGGGAAGTGCTTACAAACTCAAATCTTTCTTTGATTGACTGAATCAATAGACAAGAGTGCCTTCTATTAATTTTAGCTGATATAATAACTGTATTCCTTTCTGGAATAAATTAACTTAAAACCTTGTACACATGTTGGTAACCTCTAAGATTGCCCAAGGCAATGTAGTCCACATGAACCTGCCTTTTTGAGGAGTTCATGAACTTCAGCTGGGACAAAAAAGTAGGTCTTGGATAAAATTTAAGGTGACTATATACATATACATATATCATTAAAGCACTTCACTAGCTGTCAAACTATTTCCAAGCAAACGACATGTGATGATTATTGCTTTAAATTTGCATGGTCCAGGTATTTCAGAAAATGCCTCTTTCTAACTGCCATGCTTACTAAGATCATCTAAGTCAGGGGTGTCAAACTGCCAGCCTACGGGCTGGATGTGTCATCAGGAAACCATACCCACCCCATTGCTGGCAACGGAGAAAAAACTCCGATATGTCGTGTGACATCATGTGACATCGCAAGTTTGACATGTCTGATCTAAGTGATTCAACTACAATTGGTATAGGTTTGTCTGATGGTGACATGGAAACAAGCTTCCTTTGTAAAAACCTAGTTTTTTAAAAAAAATTAAAGTTTTAAATTTATTTTATTCCCCAAGGAGCTAAAAGGCCTAAGTTTTATTACCTTTAAAAAAAATTCTATAACTACATAGTTCTGAATTATTAGTTGTTGTTGTTTTAATATTTTACTAATTTCTTTTTAATTGTTTTAAAGTCTGGATTTAAATTTGTTTTTATCATAAATGTAAAACAGGTAACAGTGTTCTGCAGCATATTAAGATATGTAAATATATAAAAGTTGGTTTTATAGATCATGGATTATATTTTCTTTACTTGAAGGACACAGAAAACAGAGAGCTGAGACAGGAAATGAAAGGAGAGGAGAGAAGTGAGTACTTCTCTTGTAGATAGCTATAATCTCCAAAATATGGAAGGTTGGACTTAGTTTGATATTTGGTCTTGTTGAGAAACTTTTAAAATCATATTTTACATTCCTTTTATTAATTCTAGTACAGTAAAATAGATGCTATTTCTTAAAGAATAGAAATGATTATTTTTTTTTATCTTCCAAGATATTTTTATATAAATAAATGACTTACCAGCCAAGGCAAGGATATATTCTTGAGATCTTTTCCCTATTCTATTTGTGGCTGTACAATTGTAATGTCCAAAGTCAATTTCTGATGTGGGAGCAATCTTTGTAGAAAGGAGAGAGGGGAAGAAATAAAAGAGAGGGAGAGAGAGAGAGAGAGAGAGAGAGAGAGAGAGAGAGAGAGAGAGAGAGAGAGAGAGAGAGAGAGAGAGAGAGAGAGAGAGAGAGAGAGAGAGAAAGCATGAATCAGTCTGTATGTAAAATTGACAGATCTGAATCACTATACATATAATCTCTAAATATAATCCATAATATTTTTTCATGTGACCAGCAGCACTGTAAATAATAGGGGGTTCATAATTAACCATTGTAATCCTCACTAGAATTGTTTGAATTGACTAGAGATGGGGGCCATAGATGTGATACAAAGCTTTAATCATGCATTTCCCAACTTTCTTTTTTTTCCAATGTAGGCACTTTCATAGAAGAAGAAGAAGAAAAAAAAAAGGGGGGGGGAGGTTTGTATGAAGCCCTGTACTGATTTCCTGAAAACTGAAATTAACACGGAATACTATTCTTTAATCTTTTTTTCTTTCTAGAATAAAATATTTGATAAAGAAGTAAACGGTTTCACATTATCTCAAATAAATGATAACTGGTAAAATATATGCCTGATTTTTTTAGTAAATAATATTAATATATTTAGGGTGATGGGGAGGACAGTATGTTGAACAAAAAAAGTACTAAGTGGTGGGATTCAGCCACTTTGCACCACTTTGGCAGAACTGGTAGCTAATTTTTTGTTGCCCAGGCCCAGAATGGACCCAGAAGCGGCATCCACACAGAGAACCAGTTGTTCACATATTTGAATCCCACCACTGGTTATCACTGAAAGCTTACCTCTAATATTAATTTGTTTTCACTACCATGAGTCTTTAAATGAGTTGTATTTTCTACAGGTAAAACCAATTTTCCTCTTCTCCACTGAATGGATGCTGCTGGATTAGACAGAACATCACAACTTATGTTGATAGGATTTCCTTCCCAAGAATAATAAATTGTTTGGTTTGACACAAAGATTGGAGCATCTGCAACACACATTTATAAAAGCATATTATTGCTTTGCCTTAATTAAAATTACATTGATCAGTTTAATAAATATGTCAATTATTTAGATTTATCAAAACATTGTTTTAGAAACTTATGCACATCCTAATAATATATGAAATATAACCAAACATTTCAATTATAATTGTTACTTTTATAATATAACAAAATTAATTAATTTCAGATGGACAAAATCCTATCTATAATGATGTAAACTATTCAGATCAGAAATACTTTAACTGTGAAAACCATTAAAATGTAGAGCAATTAAAGTATTTAATTATGCACTTTCCAGAAGAAAAACTTTTCTGGGAATAATTATTAATACATAAGAGCATCTATTTGCCTCAAACACACCAAAACCATGAAAAAGCAGGACGGTTTATTTTTATTTTTTTCAAGCATATATTTTCTATACCATATTTGTCTGTTATTTTATTAAATTGTCAGAGGTTATGTAAGTATTTTGTTTATCTTCTCTGTGGTCAATGACTGCTATTTTTATAGCATTTCTGATGCTGATTTTTTTCTAGTTTCAGATATAGACAGACAGACAGACAGACAGACAGACAGATAGATAGATAGATAACCTTTATTGTCATTTTTAGTGTGGGCATAATGGCACACATTAAAAATGAAATTTAGTTGCTTGCTCTCAAAGTGTACACATATATAATGTTGTGTAGTGAGTTCTTTGGAGGCAGTAAGTGAGATGAGAGGTTGCAAAAAGGAACATTGCTTTATTGAGGCAAACAGGAACAGAACTGAAACACAGGCTTCTGCGCAGCTACTTATATGGTTGGCCACTAGGCAGCAGCCAATAGGTTTAAAGGAACCCATTCCCGCCCCAAATCATCCAATGATCTTGGAGACAGCAAATCTGGCTAGTCAGTGACCATTACACAGACACACCAATTGAGCAATCTTAAGCAGCATTCAGACACGTGAAACAGTTCATGTAAAATCCCAATACATTACACCCTTCCCCCCTAAAATGTACATACATTATTTAAGAATATAATCTTGTAAATATTGCAGTGGTTTATGCGACCTTTCAGAATGCCTGGGGGATCCAGGCAACTTCCGGTCTACCAGCTTGCCCACCAGGTTCTTAGGTTCACTGGCCATTCCTGGTCGGCCCAAGCCAAAGTTCAATGAGGTAGCTGTGTCAGCGAAGCTGTTGCCGTGTTCAGGTTGACTTTCTCTATCAGGGGACCCATGTTGCACTCACGGACTTTGTCCATCTATGACCACCTCCCCATTGTACTGACTGCTTGAGTCCTCAGAGCATGTGAACTGCCCTGTTTGGCTGCCGGTTTTCAGCCCTAATTGCGGACCTGCCATGAGGTCCTCATTTAGTGCCCGTTCTGCAAAATGGTTACACAGATGATCAATATGGTGATGAGCAACTTGCTCCCCATCCATAGCCACCTTGTAAGAAAGAGGTCCCAAAATTTTGACAATTTTACCCGGCACCCACAAGTTCCCATACCCATAGTTCCGGGCCCACACCCCATCACCCACTTGCAACCCCCTTGGAGCCTTTGGGTGTGTGGTGTCTGCTGCAACCTGGTCAGGATGTAACTGATCCAGTTTTGTGATTAGCCTTCTCCCCCAGTGAAGCTCTGCTGGGCTCTTGCCTGTTGCTGTGCAAGGCATAGTGTGCTGGCAAAGCAAAAAATCAGCCAGCCTATGGTGCCAATCCCCGGTCACAATACTCTTAAGTGACTCCTTTGTCATGCGCACCATACGTTCGGCCTGCCCATTAGTCAAGGGGTGAAAGGGAGCCAATGTTGCATGCCTTATGAGGTTAGTCCAAGAAGGCCTGAAATTCTGCCACTGTGAACTGGGCCCCGTTGACTGAGACTACGACATCTGGCAGCCCATGTGTGGCAAAAAGCATTCTAAGCACCTGGATGGTGCTAGCAGTAGTCATAGTAGATATAGGAATTACTTCCAACCATTTAAAGTAGCTGTCGACCACTATCAAAAACAGCTGTCTCTAAAAGGGCCCAGTGAAGTCAATGTGAATCCTTGACCACGGTGTATGAGTCTCCTCCCATCAGTGGACAGGGTTACTTGAATGCCCAGTGCATCAAACCAATCAAGCCCTATTAAGCTCGTTCTCTGGCCCTCCACCACAATCACATCTAGGGCCCCTGAAAACCCCTTGAATTTGACAGCCAAGGTGGCCTCACCCTTGATGGCTACTTGGGAATTCTGGAAGTCAGTTAGAATGATGTTAGATGGCCTAAGCTTGGCTCATCTCTTGCTGTGGTTGCACATAATAATAATAATAAACCTTTATTGTCAAAGTACAAAATGTGTACATTGAGATTAGCTGAGCGGGAGGTTTGGGGAGAGGGGAGGGGGTTGGGAGGGGTTTTGTATTTAAAAATGTACTGTAAAACTTTTCAATAAAAAAAGAGATTAGCTGAGCCTCCCCCGTGCTCCCTCCCCCAACACACAGTTGCAAAAAACCCTCCATCCTACCACACCATGTGAACCAACTACACCACACACCAGCCTCCCAAGTCAATTCTGCATAAGTTCACAGAGATTATATCCCATTAAAAGCCTAACAGCCCATGGATAAAAGCTGTTTTTCAGCCTGTTGGTACGGCTGGCTATACTCCTATATCTCCTACCCGATGGTAGGAGAGTAAAGAGATACCGTCCAGGGTGTGAGTCATCCCTGAGAATTTTCCTCACTCTTTCAAGGCAACGAGCCCTGGCGATGTCATCCAGTGATGTCAGGGGACAGCCCACAATGTCTTGTGCTATGTTCACTACCCTCTGTAATACTTTCCTTTCCGTGGCTGTCAGACCAGCATACCAAACCACAATACCATATGAGAGGACACTCTCTATAGTAGACTGGTAAAAGAGGGTCATTAGCCGTTGTTCTACACTGTTCTTCTGCAAGACCCTAAGAAAGTGAAGCCTCTGTTGGGCCTTTCTAGCCACCTGGGTTGTGTTAACTTTCCAGGTCAGATCTTCACAGAGGTAGACTCCCAGAAATTTAAAGGAGGAAACTCTCTCCACACAGTCCTCCCCGATATAAAGTGGGTCAGGTTCCTCCTTTTTTCTCCGGAAGTCTAACACCATCTGTTTCATCTTGCTGATGTTTAGGTGCAAGTTGTTGTTACTACACCATATGGATAATTTTTGTACCTCCGCCCTGTATGCTGTCTCATCCCCACCTGTAATAAGACCCACCACAGTTGTATCATCTACAAACTTGATTATCGCAGTGGATGGGTCAGATGATACACAAGGTCTGCAGGGAAATAATGGATACAGCTGAACCAGTGTCCAGTTCCATCCTGCACAGCTACTTATATGGTTCCTGCCCCAAATCATCCAATGATCTTCTTTGATACCGCAAGTCTGGTTAGTCAGTGACGGTTACACAGACACATCAATTGAGCAACCTTAAGTAACATTCAAACAGAAACGTGAAACAATTCAAGTAAAATCCCAATACATTACACCTAACACACATTTAAACATACTATATACAACATATGTATAGACTTATACCTTTACATATAAGTAACATATAAATATTAATCACTGTCCATCTTGAATACATAATGGAAGGAGAAAGTTTAAGAGTTCACAAGGTTAATATTGTATGGAACAAAACTGTGACTGTATTTGGATGTTCTGCTTTGGATACAATGAAGCCTCCCCCAGAAGGTAACAAAGAAAACAGGTCATGAAGTAGACGTGTGGTGTCCCAGACAATCTTGTGGACCCTGCTCAAGTAACACTTATATGTCCTGGATGGAAGGGAGGGAACTGCCAATAATCTTTTCAGCCATCCTCACCACTCTCTGCACTGTCTGAAGCAGGAAATATACTTAGAATATACATATAAGTAAATATAAGTACATGTATATGCACTTTCCACAAAAGTATATAACTACACACACACACACATACACACGTGTGTGTGTGTGTGTGTGTATACTTATATACTTAGAAATTTTTGTGAATTATGGAACTGTTGATGCTAAAAAAAATGAAATGAAAAATAAAAGAAACAGAAGAATAAAGACAAAAGCAACCTAGAAAGAACATACACAAAGATGGAATACAGATCGTGATTAAATTTCACTATCTAGTATGAGTTGAACTCATCCTAGAACCAAACTTTTTCAGTGCAAAATAGGGAGCCAACTATGATTACAATGTGTTTACAGTCAAGTCCCCCCCCAAAAAAAAGATAATGCTAAGTTTGCATTTGTTTATGTATTTTTAATGGCTGTTTGTAGGTTGGAAAAGCAATATAGAAACATTTTGAAATAATTATAACCCAGGCGAGTGTAGGGATTTGGGGATTTAAATTGAACAGAATAGACTCTCTTATACCTGTTATATCCAACTGTGAGCAAGACCTTTTAGATGACTTGCTAGGGGGATAGTGAAGTAAACAATACAGCAAAAAAAAACATTAATAATATTTCTACTGACTTTTCTCTATATACTGTTTTCCTCTATTCTACCTTCTAAAATTTGAAAAGAAAATGAAAGTACAAACTATTTATTAACACCTGAAGTTGATCTTAATCCTGATGTAAGATATCTAAATATGCTTGAATCCAATAAATAAAATAAAAGTCTTTGATTCAAATGTAGTATACTGAATCACCAACTTTAGCAACAAATTGAATTAGAATTTTGGCATATAAGACACTATTATGACGGTTAAATTGCAGTGTTGTCATGGCTTCTAATATGACAAGTAATTCAAAATGAGTAGAAAATAAGCAAGGTCAAAGCAGAAATAAACAGAATCATAGTTATAACAATCATATATCATACTATTTATTTCTAGGCCACAGACTGAAAAATAGGGGGAGGAAGGGAGGCAATAATGGTATCCTCACTCTCAATCAGAAGATGAAAACCGTATTTTGAACTAGCTATACTTTCAAACTAAACTATTCTCAATTCAGAGCATGAATGACTAAAATTAAACCATTCTGCCCAGGAAAATTAACAGCTAATAACTGTGAATATGATCATTTAGGTGGCTAAACCCAATCTAGAACACACTGAATATATATTCTTCTCATTTTGTTTGAATTCATTTCAGTTCATTACTGATCCCAGTCATCAAGTTAAAAAGACTCTTATTTCAGTTTAATAAAATATGAAGGACAAAGGGAGAGTAAAGCTATGTGGTCTAGTGATTAAGGCACTAGGGTAGAAAACTGGAGACCATGAGTTCAAGTCCCACCTTGGCCATGAAAGCCAGCATTCCATCTCAGCCCAATCCACCTCACAAGGTTGTTGTTGTGGGGAAAATAGGAGGAAGATATGTTGAATGGGTTCACTGCCTTGAGTTGTTTGTAAATATAATAAAGTTGGGGTGCAAATAAGTAAACAAGACTTTAAATGCTAGTCTACAGATACCAAACTTAGCATCATTTACTGAGCAGAATCAAGGACCTGTCTCCAGCACTATGGTCTGGATTTGGCATCTTTCAAGGGAACAAAACCATAGAGAACAATCTATGGTTATGTAAAATAGCGTAAGAAGAAAATATACAGTAATACAACAAGAAGAAAAAATACCTTCAATGGAAGATGAACTGAAATTTAAAATGACACACTTTCCACCCACCCAAAATGCAATGCAATGTGCAATGATGCATATTCAAATTTGCCAATATACTTTCTAAAATACAAAGGTCCAGGATGAGTACACTTGGAATGATCTGACCATAGAAAGGAGCAGCAGTTATTTTTTATTAATTTCGATACTATATTTCTGTCAACACAACAATGATTGCATTGCATGAGGACCCAGATTGTTGGGGGCAATTAAGCTGACTTTGTAATAATGCCGCTTGGGGTGTGTGTGTGAAAGCCCTAATAAGCAGGCATATACATAGAATGAAGGCTACTGCTAAGTTTGTAAGCCGCCCTGAGTCTTCGGAGAAGGGCGGGATATAAATGGAATTAAAATAAAATAAATAAAATAAAATAAATTTGTTTTTTTTCCCTTTAGATCATGTTTCAATTATAATCTATGAAGACACTCAGATATTTTTCATTATACTGCTGCCATAAGGTTTCCCCCATCACTTGAATTTTCACAATCACGTAATTTTTGGAATTATTTGAGGGGTTTCTCCCACTTATTATACCTTGTCAAAACTGTCTTTTCCTACTCACCACCCTCTGTCTCAGTGTCAGTTATAAATATGATAGCCATATTTTCTATGTCAGTTTAACCAAGAACCAAGTCAGTTAAAATATGTTGAACAGCAGTGGATATCTAACAAAACCTTGGTGTGCAACCAAGCACATCACTCATGTTTAATGCAGAACCATTGATGCCATATTTGTTTAGCATAACTCTTCAACTAGCTGTATATCTATATATTAGTAGAGTCATCATTTCGGCGTTTTTTCCCCACTACATTTTACTGAAGTTGTCACCAAGTGCTTGTTGAATATTGTGCATACTTCATTCCCATTGTTAACTAGTGACTCCATCAAAAAGCATCATATTTGCTTGACATAATTTATTCCTGATGAATTAATTCATGCTGGATTCTGCAAAACAACACATACTTTTCTAATGTTCTGAAATTGCAACCCAGTTTGATACTATATTTTGTCTAATATTAAATCAATTCACCAATCTGTAATTACTTTGACCCAATTTCCCCATTTTTGCAAACAAGAATATTTGCCCTCTAGCACTGGGTTCATCCATGATTTTTCAAAAAGTTTGGATAATACCTGCAAGCTCTTAATTTTTGCATTAATATTGACAAAAAGTGTCTGAGTGTTCTAAATAGCTCTCCCATTTTTCCCCAGTACTGTTTCACACTATTGTTTGTCTCCTTTGCTAGATTCAGTTTAAAGCCTGCAGATCAGGTTTTCAAGACGCCTTCCAAAACTATTATATAGTTCTTGTAAGATGTTGCCAGCCTTTTGCCAAGAGTTCAGTATTTTACTTGGATTATTTTATTATTTGTATGTATGATAAAATTTTTGTATTTATCTAAATATAATGTTTATAGTAGAATTGTGCAAATAATTTAAATGAAGAATTTCACAAAGTGTGTTAGCATTTTCAAATGTTAAAGTATCCTAATGGTTTGGAATGCTTCTACAACTTCATTGAAGGATTGCCCTTGAAGTGAAGGGCAAAAGAGCTTTCAAAACAGCATGACTTTAATTCATGACGGGGTGCTTCACTTAAACAATAAGATTGGTGAAGCATACTTTTTGTTTTAAATGCTCCCCTTAATTGGACAACTTTGTCAACTAGAATATATTACTGCCCCTGATATATGACTTGCATGAAACTTTTTATGTCTTTCTTTGTTTTTCCTCTTGAAGAACTTTTTTGGTGAGCATTGGGTTGAAAGTCTTAATTTAATGTAACTTGCTTATGTCATTCTCAGTACTTTCAAAGGTTTTGAGTTTGTTTGTTTTTTAAAAAATTGCAGCCATATCATGTAATAGCTTCCATTAATAAAGTAGGCCACCAACCTTTAGAAAGATACATAGCTAGAAGTCCTTGATAATGATTGAGAAACTTCCTAAAATCAATTTTCTAACATATATTAATACGAAGACAATTTCAAACAGAATTACAAGAAGTGAATTAGTTTCCCATTACCTTTTCCCTTTCATTCAAGACTTTGGTGCTGCTATAATGACCTGAACTTGTCTTGAAACACAAAGCCTAATTTAAAATTAAGTAGAAGAGCCAGCTTCTCCTGGCTCTTCTGTCCGCTTTAAACATAGAATTATTAAAGTAGATTATGTGTATGTATGAAAATGTGTATATGTGTTTGTAATATCCAACTTTTGCCTTATATGTGTGCATGTTACATTTGAATTCACAAGTCTACTTTTGGCTTTTGGAATCCTGAGATGTACGAAGAGTGCATATATCACTACAACAATAGGACATAAGAATTACAAGCTGAAAACCAACAGGTACAGAACTCATGTTATAAAGAACTTTATTCACTTCATTAGACTCGTCAGATCTCAGGTAATATTGTTAGAATTTGCCCCAATTATCTTAACAGGCATAGAAATGTATAATTCAAATCTACAAATAGATTGAAAGAAAGAAAGAAAGAAAGAAAGAAAGAAAGAAAGAAAGAAAGAAAGAAAGAAAGAAAGAAAGAAAGAAAGAAAGAAAGAAAATCAGCAAAATATGTAGCAAATGCTAGTCATTTACATTTGCATTTAAATCTTCCTGCTCAACATTTTCCAACAGGAAGCAGTTTTTCTTTATCTGTTATTCATGATGAGTAATGGCTGATAAATACAATTTTTATCATTACAGTGCAATCTGAAAAAGGAACTCTTATGTTCTGTCATATACATGCTTGGTTTTTCAGGCTGATATTCTAGGTTCTGCAGCTTTTTCTCCAAAGAATATGCCAGAATCAGTGATTGGAAAGATTTATTTGGGAAGAAGTCATGTACAGTTCCCTCACTCCCACTGACTTCCAAACAACAATGAGCTCTAGAAACTCAGAAAGCAATTTTGTTGGACAGGAATATGATAAATGTAAGAGCAATGATCCTAACTTATCGCTGCTGGGAAATATCATACCAAATAATGTGTTAAGAAGTCTACGTTCCTTTACAAAGAAATATACAAACAAAGAAAAGGGATAGAAAAATTACAATTCATACAAACTGTGGTTATTTATGTCTGAATATACAGTGTTACAGTAGGGCATATAAGAGTATATGTGCGCATGTGTGAATTTAATAGTTTTAGGGGGGAAAGTATGTCAGAGACTTGATGGAGCAGTGGGCTAATGCCTCCTTAAGTAACACCAGCTGCCTGCAATTAGTGCAGGTTAGAGTCCCACCAGGCTCAAGGTTGACTCAGCCTTCCATCCCTCCGAGGTCGGTAAAATGAGGACCCAGATTGTTGGGGGCAATATAAGCTGACTTTGTGATAATGCCGCTTGGGGGGGGGGGAAAGCCCTAATAAGCAGGCATATACATAGAATGAAGGCTATTGCTAAGCACATTGATTTGTGCTTTAAATTGTAAGCCGCCCTGAGTCTTCGGAGAAGGGCGGGATATAAATGGGATTAATATGTATGTATGTATATATATATATATATATATATATATATATATATATATATATATATATATATATATATATATATATATATATATACATATATATACAGTATGTTTAAAGTAAATATATTTTATGTAACCCTCTCCAATGCTGTACCATCAACACTTTAGTATGTACCTTTATTTGCTAATTAATAAGGAGATTGATTTGAATTCAGGGATACACACCAAATAGCCCACCAGCTGTGCACTGTTTTTCTCCCATCTTTGCCTGATATATACAATGGTATTGAATTTTAGCAGCAAAAAGGATATATTTTAGTGGCACAACTTTTTTTAAAAAAAATAGAGAACTTCCATTCTTGCTCCAATAATGTTTGCTCATTTGTTTTAAGCACAAAAACTTATTGAAACAAAACTTATCATGGCACTTTTGCTTTTAGTAACTGGTCACAGAACTGTTTAAATGTAAGTCCATAAATACAGGTAGTCCTCGACTTACAACAGTTTGTTTAGTGACGAAAGTTACAACTGCATTGAAACATGTGACTTATGACCTTTTTTCACATTTACGACCATTTTGGCATTCCCGTGGTCATGTGATCAAAATTCAGATGCATGTTGCAGGTCTTGAGGTTATGTGATCACCTTTTGTGACCTTCTGACAAAGTCAATGGGGAAGTCAGATTCACTTAACAACCATGTTACTAATTTAACAATTGCAGTGATTCACTTAATAACTGTGGCAGGAAAGATCATAAAATGGGACAAAATTCACTTAACAAATATCTCACTAAAGAACAGAAATTTTGGGTTCAGTTGTGGTCGTATGTCGAGGACTACTTGTACAACACAAACTGTAAAGTCCTTTCTTACTAGTATATTTATAAGGGACAAACAAATTTAACTTACATTCAATATCAAGGTACATGCTCTTTTGATGCCCTCCAATTCTACTTGCAGCTTCACAGTCATATCTCCCCCAGTCTGTCAGTTTCACATCTCTAATGTGTAGTGATGATCTTCCATGTTGTCCTCTGACTTCTATTCGACCATCTGGACTCTATTTGTAGAAAAAAATGTTAAGATTAACAATTGTAGAATTGCTACATATGACTTCACAATACCTATTGTATAAATTCTTTGTAATACACACCTAATGCATAAAATAAGTATTAGTAAAAAGAAATCCTGTAGATACAAAAAAAAAAAGAATTTGCCCATAGGACTTAAATTTCCCTAAAGTATTCAATCTTTTATCAACCTGAATATATGTACAATATGCCATTTGTTACATATTATGCTTATGACAATTTTGGTGGAATTGATTTTTACATGTCACACTTGAATATATTTATGCCATGTATCACAAATTCATATGGCCATCTACCAATATGCCCTACATGAAGCAATGAGAACAATTAATTATTTAAATATACTTTTATTACATGAATTAAAAATAATATTTTATTAAAGAACACTTTTCTGATTATATATCATAGAATAATTGATATTTTTAAAAAGTTTGGTAAATTACAAGGCATTCACAATGTAATTGGTATATCATGATACAGAGTCAGTACTGGACATTGTTAACAGAAATTGTTCTGTACATCTGAATGTAGCCACTATATGGTTAGAAATCCACTACTACAAGAACTATTGTTTATATATCATTCCTTGGCATATTAAGGATAAATCTTTAACAAATTACAATTATAGAATTGATTGGCCCAACAGCAAGTTACCTAGTTATTAATATATTATATCATTAAAAGCATAATCATTAAAATGATTTTTAAAAAACAAAAAACAAAATGGATGTTTATCAGCTTTGTAGACCATGCAAGTGATTTAGTCAAGTCAATTCCATTACAGGCAGCCCTGACTTAATAACTTCAATTGGGATAGGCAACTCCATTGCTAAGCAAAATAGTCATTAAGTGAGAATTTATATAATCATGATAGACTTACAACCTCAGTTCCGCTGTGGACAATAAGTGAAACATCATGTGATCCCAACATGGCACAATCAAGTTCCAAAATCAATTGTTTATTTAGGTTTGAAATGAAACAAAACCCAGATAGAGTAAACACTGTAAGGTTATTATTAATTGCCCTTTCTCTCCCCTTACGTTAGAAACTGCAGTGGAAACTGCAGTGGTCTACCCACTTCCCTATCACCCTAGCATCTTCTCTTGCTTCCCTGTCTTTCATTAGTGGCCAATGGTTTGTGTGTGTGTGTGTGTGTGTGTGTGTATGTGTGTGTGTGTGTGTATGTGTGTGTGTATGTGTGTGTGTGTTTTGCTAACCTTTAAACTATTTCTTTCCAGAACAAAATACCCCATTCTATTCTATCCACAGATTAAATACCCTGTAAGATTCAGGCACAGACCAACTGAAACCTGGTAGTCAATGCACAAAACAGTTTGTGCACATAAAATTCTGAATATCCCTAGGTAGAAAAAGACAAATATATAAATCTTTGATAGGTTGTCTACATAATAATAGTTAAATCTATTTTATAAGCACTGTAATTACAGTATAGAATCAGTTCTACAATTCATTATCTGCCATCAGGTCAATGCCAACTCTTAGTAACTTACAATATTTCCAGAAAACCACTTTACATATTTATAGCTCAAAGTTTCAGCAAACACACTTTATTATCATCTATGGCATATTAATACAATGTAGGAAATTATTATTTTGGTTTCTCTACACATTTTCTTAAAAATACAATACATGTGATATTAATTGTCAAGTAAGTTTAGATTCCAATCTTTAAGCATGGAAATTGGTGGCACTCTTTTACTGCAATGAATCAAATTTGTAAGAAAAAATCAATAAATTTCTACATAAGTGTATTCAAATTAAAAAATATTGGCAACCAAAAATCCCACTGCCCAATCCCTTATATTAATGGGCCTCTTTGCAAAAGAGCCTTGCTATTTGGCTTCTTCCATAGGAAGTTGCAATTATGGAATTTACCGTATTCATTTTATTAAAACATCTCATTCTGGAAGTATCCTTCCCTTTTATCATTGCACAGTTATCTTTTCTATAATGTCTATAATAATATCTATAAATAAATTTCCAAAATTTTTCTGTTTTTATACTTCCTATATTTCCCAAAAATATTAATGCATTATAAGAAAACATTATCTAGACAAAGTTATTCGTGCTCTCACAATAGTATTAGTGGGCCATCAAAGCATACAAATATATGGATTGCCTACCACTAATCAACAGCAAAGACATACAGAAAATTATTTCTTGATCTCTAGTGGTTTTCTGGATTTTACCACTTAGATTTAGTATGGGTGGCAGAGAGAGATTGATAAATAACAAATAATATGTACATTTCCAAGAACAGAAAAGATAGACTCTAACTTCTTTCAGTGTTTTAGTCAAAATTTGTGACCCCAATAAGAAAAGTCACTTCCTTCCAGTATGGTAATTTTAGTTTTTTTTTATTTCAGTAATAACTTCAATTGAAAATACATTTTTACACTTTTTCACTTCTAGTCTATTGAAATATGCATAATTTTGTAACTCAGTCAAAGTGATGAATGTCCTTCCGCTATCATATATAGTTGTTCAGTAGGCAGATTTTTCATTTTGACTGCAACATAAGAATAGCTCAAAAAGTAATTCCTTTTCCTACTGCTTCGATATAATATTCTCTGCAGATTTCAGTGGATATTAATTGGATTCTTCTGGTAAATGTATTATATAGTCCACCCATAAGAATCTGAAGGAAACTATATTATTTCTATCCAAGAACACGATTCTTTCAACAGAAACAACATTTATTGTGTTTAATTTGCTCATGAGAAACATCAGGTAAAATATGCTAGTATTCGATTTTTATTTTTTTTTAAACTTTCTTTACTCATTTGTCATAACATTTTCAAATACACTTCTTTTGGCTTAGATCTAGAGAATGCCATGTGTCACCAGCCATAATGACAGGAAATAAATTTTTATTATGTACAATACTGCCATTTCTCAAATGTAAGTTGCAAATTATAAGATTGGTAGCTTTGTGGTACTTATATGTAACATCCACCAAATAAATATTCATTAACTAAAGTAAAATAATTTAATATCTAAAACATTGCTATTAAATATAGATGGTAGGAGAGCCAAAGCAATATGATACCTTAGATAAAAAATATACATTATTATCACTGCTATTATTTAGTTCAACCACTCTTTCCACAAACAAATAAAAGGGAGCTATCTCTGAAAGTCAAGTATATGCTACACTTACGCAATGAGGAGAATTTGTATCATTGGATTTCAAAATAAATTTAAATCCTTAACAGAGTATACTAACATTGTCTTTGTAACCTATCAATTTCTCAAGGAATACACTACTTGATGAATTAATATCCATGGGACAGATGAATAAATAAGCACTGTTACTTATAAGTCACTCAGGCTTCAATATCATACACAAGGACTTTCACCTTAAACAATGAGCTAGTTCTTCAGTAGCAGAAAAGCCATGAAAACAGAAAATGCTATCTGAACTGAAGGCATTATTAAAATTCCAGT
The DNA here is from genome assembly GCF_947247035.1 of Vipera ursinii. NCBI lineage: Eukaryota > Metazoa > Chordata > Lepidosauria > Squamata > Viperidae > Vipera > Vipera ursinii. The sequence continues at coordinate 47,334,104 of NC_139514.1, read as the reverse complement.
GGTTGAAACAATTGGTCAAGATTTCCTAGGATGAAAAGCTACCTTTGATGAGTAAGGGCTGTTATTCACAACAGCCACTAATGTGGAGAAGCTGATGGAAGCTTCCTTCTGGGATATGGATGAAACATTCACAATATTCCCCACATTCTTCAGGTAAATGCATTCTATCCATGCACCTGTTGGAAACAGCAGAAAATTCCAGAGTATTGCCACGTGTATTATTGTCTACTGATTCAATCATGTTTACTTCACCTTGTATTTGAAGCATGTGGCTATGTTTTCAATGGAACACCTTGAATCAAATCTATAAGTCACTTAATTTCTCACATAAATACAAATTATTGCAACATTTTACACTTTGCTAAGTGAGCTGCTATAATTTCCTGCCCATAGGTAAAACAATTATTTGTTGTAATCCATTTAAGAAATATCTGATATTAAATCATTACAAAAGGATTGTTTAATTTTTATTGCTTTGGCTTTCTGTCCATCTTTATAACTAGCAGCTAATTCAAAGATTGGAAAATGAGGATGACTTTTTGGATGCACCAAAAATTACTTAATAATTATCTGTAAGACACCAGTACAATAATACATTTTTAAGAATATAAGATATGATTTAAGAAATGGTAGCAATATGAGATATGATTAATTACTATTTTATGCTGGTGTTTTCATGCAATACATTTTGGTAGGTTATACAAAGAGGTGACACAGGGCATTGTACATACCAAAACCAATATTATTTCTTCTGTTCTTGTAAGAGCCAGGATTGGTGAACCTGTAATTATAGGAAGGTAAAAAAGGGGGGGAAATGAAGCTAGGGGACACTTAAATAGTTGTAATAATAAATTAGCCTAGAAACAAATTTGTTTAGAAATGTTTGGATAATATAAACTATCAATAAAATTTCTCTTGAGTAATGACTAGCCAAAAACAATATTAAAAAATGCTGTTATTCTATTTAAATTTGTAAATTTCAGCCAGAAGGGGAAAAAATGAAATTATTTCAGGTCATTACCTGAATCAGTGGGACACACCATTCCTCCACTATAGAAGTTATATACTATAACATTGTACAGGTGAAACTCGAAAAATTAGAATATCGTGCAAAAGTTCATTTATTTCAGTAATGCAACTTAAAAGGGGAAACTAATATATGAGATAGACTCATTACATGCAAAGCAAGATAGTTCAAGCTGTGATTTGTCATAATTGTGATGATTATGGCATACAGCTCATGAAAACCCACAATCTCAGAAAATTAGAATATTGTGAAAAGGTGCAATATTCTAGGCTCAAAGTGTCCCACTCTAATCAGCTAATTAAGCCATAACACCTGCAAAGGGTTCCTGAGCCTTTAAAAGATCTCAGTCTGGTTCAGTAGGAATCACAATCATGGGGAAGACTGACAGTTGTGCAGAAAACCATCATTGACACCCTCCATAAGGAGGGAAAGCCTGAAAAGGTAATTGCAAAAGAAGTTGGATGTTCCCCAAGTGCTGTATCAAAGCACATTAATAGAAAGTTATGTGGAAGGGAAACATGTGGAAGAAAAAGGTGCACAAGCAGCAGGGATGACCGCAGCCTGGAGAGGATTGTCAGGAAAAGGCCATTCAAAAGTGTTGGGGACTTTCACAAGGAGTGGACTGAGGCTGGAGTCAGTGCATCAAGAGCCACCACACACAGACGGATCCTGGACATGGGCTTCAAATGTCATATTCCTCTTGTCAAGCCACTCCTAAACAACAAACAACGTCAGAAGCATCTTACCTGGGCTAAAGAAAAACAGACCTGGTCTGTTGCTCAGTGGTCCAAAGTCCTCTTTTCTGATGAGAGCAACTTTTGCATCTCATTTGGAAACCAAGGACCCAGAGTCTGGAGGAAGAATGGAGAGGCACAAACTGCAAGATGCTTGAAGTCCAGTGTGAAGTTTCCACAGTCTGTGTTGATTTGGGGAGCCATGTAATCTGCTGGTGTTGGTCCACTGTGCTTCATTAAGTCCAAGGTCAATGCAGCCATCTACCAGGAGATTTGGGAGCACTTCATGCTTCCTTCCGCAGATGAGCTTTATGGGGATGCTGACTTCATTTTCCAGCAGGACATGGCACCTGCGCACACTGCCAAAAGCACCAAAACTGGTTCAATGATGGTGGTATTACTGTGCTTGATTGGCCAGCAAACTTGCCTGACCTGAACCCCCTAGAGAATCTATGGAGCATTGCCAAGAGAAAGATGAGAGACATGAGACCGAACAATGCAGAAGAGCTGAAGGCCACTATTGAAGCATCCTGGTCTTCCATAACACCTCAGCAGTGCCACAGGCTGATAGTTTCCATGCCATACCGCATTGAGGCAGTAATTGCTGCAAAAGGGGCCCAAACCAAGTACTGAGTACATATGCATGCTTATACTTTTCAGAGGTCCGATATTGTTCTATGTACACTCGTTGTTTTATTGATTGCATGTAATATTCTAATTTTCTGAGATTGTGGATTTGGGGTTTTCATGAGCTGTATGGCATAATCATCACAATTATGACAAATCATGGCTTGAACTATCTTGCTTTGCATGTAATGAGTCTATCTCATATATTAGTTTCCCCTTTTAAGTTGCATTACTGAAATAAATGAACTTTTGCATGATATTCTAATTTTTCGAGTTTCACCTGTATATAGGAATCCATTATATTTTAGCTTTGGGAGAAAAAAAACAGAAACCCATTCTGCTTGTTTATTTTCCCTTCTCTTAGCTTAGCATTTTCGTAATATCACAAGTAATGATTTTCAATCACTCCTGACAGCGCCCTTTTATCCATTGTTATGATTCTAATTTTGAATTTTTTAAACTTTCATAGGCAGATATTTGTACTGAATGAATACTATATAACCTCTATGTTGATATTATCAAAATGTCTCTAAGAAAACTATATTTAAGTTTTTACAACCTCAGAATGTTGCATTGCACATTATCATCATGGTTTCATTTTCCCCCTTAATCCTTAAGCAACTCACACCATGGTTCTTTCAAATTCATATGTAAGGTAAAGGTAAAGGTTCCCCCACACATGTGTACTAGTCGTTTCCGACTCTAGGGGCCGGTGCTCATCTCCGTTTCAAAGCCGAAGAGCCAGCGCTTGTATGTATGTAGCATTAAAATATTTTCAGCAAGTTTATTTTTGCCTTACATATTTGAGCAGTGTTATTGTTGGGATCAATAAATGTGATGTATAGAAGCTGTCAAAAGAACCAGGAAAATGAAGAATTTCTACAGACAAAAAAAACTCAATATTTTTTCAGCATATTCTTTATAGATATAACAGAAGAACAAAGTGCTTCTTCAAACTGTATACTAATTTGAAGTGTGAGGGAGCAGTTTAGTGTAGTCATTAAGGCATCAGACTAGAAACCAGGAGATTGTGAGTTCTAGTCCCACCTTAGGCACAAAGCCAGCTGGATGACCTTAGACAAGTCACTTTGTCTCATCCATAGGAAGGAAGCAATGGCAATGCCACTTCTCAGCAAAAAAAAAAAAACTTGCCAAGAAAATTACAAGGACTTGTTAAGAATTCAACATGATTGAAAAGAAGAAGAAGAAGAAGAAGAAGAAGAAGAAGAAGAAGAAGAAGAAGAAGAAGAAGAAGAAGAAGAAGAAGAAGAAGAAGAAGAGGAAGAAGAAGAAGAAGAAGAAGAAGGAGGAGGAGGAGGAGGAGGAGGAGGAGGAGGAGGAGGAGGAGGAGGAGGAGGAGGAGGAGGAGGAGAAGAAAGAGAGAGAGCGCTCCTTATGACACAATAGCAGATGTTGTTACTTTCTAAAACACCAGTTCATGTAATCATATTTCAAGATACTATAAAGAACTATGATATTTTAGAATACAAGCCACTCAATGCAAATAATAATAATAATAATAATACTTTGATTCTATTTAGTGTAGCTTGTATTTCTCAAACATATGGTCATATCACGCCTCATCTAGTAACACTGGAGTTGCTAAAATAATAGCTGCAATGTAAAGCATTTTAATACAGAATTATTTCTATTTATGCTTTCATAATATATTCACTCTTCAAAGGTAAAATATATGATATTTTTACCTACACCATTTGCCCCTTTTGTATATGCAAGAACTGTTTCTTAAGCAAAAAGTGCTGAAGTATTTTTAAATCCAGAACTATAAGATATTATTCAGAAGTGAGGCAGACACCTTCCTAATTTACTGAACTATAAAGAAAATGATGAGATAAAACCAAACTTTAGGATTCTGCTATTATAGCCAACCTCAAAAATAATGTTAGCCTTCCTATGGAGTTAATTTAGTCTACTTAGGACTCATATATAAAGTCAAGATCATAGACTTTAATCTATTCTGTGTTATACAGTAGTTATTTTAAATACTGTGGTCAGCTAGGGCAACCAGTCAGTCTCCAATTGGAAGAAGTTTAGTGGCAAGTCATAACAGTAAAGTGTCCGGAAAGCTAAATTTTGAGGAAAACTTAAAACATATAGTGTTTAGTTTACAGTAGATATAACTGAGTTGAGATCTGAAGATAGTAGTCAAATATCTGAAGGGTATAGATACATTTTATATTGACCAAGGGGACGGCACTACATTCAGTTTGCAAAGACTGGAAAGAAAGAGGTCCTGACCAGACTGCCATATAAAGTAGTATATTCTCATTCTTTGTTTTTAGCTCTTTGAGGTAACCTAAATCAAGAAATAGACTCCACAAGGGTATTGGAACTCTATTTTATTATCATGGGTGTTACGTCATGGGCTCTGGTGAGCAGGAATGAAGACACATAGCTGAGTACAGAGAAACTCATTCTTTTATTCAAGCTGGAATTGTACTAGGACTTGGGGCGCACCCCACCACAATATATAGCCAAACACTATGGTAGCAACCAATCAGACTGAACCTGTGCTTGCCGCCCGAGGTTGACCAATTGCAGGACTGGAGACATCCTGTCTGGTTCTCTGGAGAGCCGTTAGCTCTCCAGCAATGCACATGGTGTGGTACCAAAAGCCCAGTACATAACACCCCTCCTCCTAAGATCAGCCTATAATCCCCTTAATAAACTTGACAATAGTCAAGACTTATGTATCACTCCAACAACCAAAATACATAATAACAAAATAATAATAAAAAAATAATGCTTGTTAATTCAAGGTGGTTAGAATGACATTATGCAACCTTTACAGACGTGCCTTGTAGTATGGACTACAATAAGATTAAACAACGGCTAAATGGCTAGTCAATGCAGTAAGGACTACAAAGAGATGAAACAACGTCTCAATGAACATGCTTGCCAGCAGTTACAAATTGTCCCAATTTCTGTAGGTAGTGGTACAATTGTCACAACATTATATATCACTTTATTTTACAATATAGTCTGTAAGATGTGCCGGGGGTTTGTGTGTCCTGGAGGAACACCTTGGAGCTCCACTCACTTTGTGGTCTACCAGCTTACCCGGTGGGCTGGGTGGACCCATGTCCCCTTGTGCTCCATCATCCAGGGGAATTGAAATGCTCTGGCTGGCCTCACCAGGTTGGTCCACCCCAGAGTCAGTCTGTTCTGCAGAGTAGGCACAGCGGTTGCTGAGATTTGGCTAGTTCGCCTGGTCAGGGGTCCCATGTTGCACTTCCAAGCTTCCTTGTTCTTCCTCAGAATCAACTTCAGCTGAGAAGGGAAAACCCTGGTGGTTCTGGTGTGGGCTGGCTTGGGTGCCAGGTTGAGGACTTCGGGAGGGATTTATGCCATAGTCCTCACTTAGTGACCAATCTGGAAACCTCTTCCTAGGTTGGTCAATGTGTCTTCTGACCAGTCGCCCTCCCTCCAACCCCACTTCATAAGATAGGGGTCTGGATGCCTTGGTCACCTGACCAGGAACCCACAAATTTCCAGGCCCATAGTTTCTGGCCCAAACCCAATCACCCATTTGCAGCCCCCTCAGGGGTTTTGGTCTAGAGGCTTTGGATGCCACTCTGTCTGGATGCAACCTGTCCAGTTTATTTTATTTATTTATTTATTTATTCAATTTATATACCGCCCTTCTCCCGTAGGACTCAGGGCGGTTCACAAGGTTTTTAAAAACAATACAGCAATTACAAAACTTAAAATCAATTAAAAAGAATATATAGACCTTGCAATAAAACCCCAGTTAAAATACAGTTAAAATCCCAATTAATATTCTCAGACCAGGCCAGAGAGCTCAAAGAGCCAGGTCTTCAGGTCCCGGCAGAATGAACGAAGGTCAGGGGCAGTCCTAAGATCTACAGGCAGCTGATTCCAAAGGGCAGGCACACCCACAGAGAAGACCCTCCCCCTGGGTATTTTTCCGCCAGCAATCCTTTACCGGCGGTACCCTGAGAAGACCCTCCCTGTGGGAGCACACAGGACGAAGGGAGCTTGATGCCGGCAGCAGGTGTTCCCTCAGATATCCCGGACCCAAGCCATTTAGGTCTTTATAGGTCATCACCAGCACCTTGAATCTTAGTAATTAAAGTTTAGTAATTAAATGCCTTCCCCAATGAAGCTCAGCAGGACTTTTACCTGTAGCTGTGCAGGGTGTAGAATGCTGACAGAGCAAAAAATCTGCCAGTGTATGATGCCAGTCACCTGTGATAATGCGCTTGAGTGCCTCCTTTGTTGTCCTCACCATGCATTCAGCTTGTCCATTTAAAGAAGAATGAAATGGTGCAGATGTAGCATGTCTGATGAGGTTAGCTCTAAGAAAAGCCTGAAACTCAGCAGCAGTGAATTCAGCCCCATTATCAGAAACCAAAACATCGGGCAATCCATGTGTTGCAAAGAGTTTTCTCAGCACCTGGATGGTCCTAGCAGTAGTCATATTAGGGACTGGAACTACTTCCAGCCATTTTGAGTGGCTATCCACTACTACCATGAAAAGCTGTCCTTAAAAAGGCCCAGCGTAGTCTATATGAACCCTGGACCAGGGAGTATGTGTTTCTTCCCACCTGTGAACTGGGGCCTGAGGAATTTCAGGCCTAGATTGCTGGCAGGTATAGCAACCATGAACTTGATCTTCTACAGCCTTATCCAGGCCAGGCCACCAAAGGTAGCTTCTAGCTAAGGCTTTCAATCGCACAATACCTGGATGGCCTTCATGTAAAGATTGTATGACTCTGTCCCTCAATGAAGTGGGGATAATGACTCTGTTGCCCCATAAAATGCAGCCCTTGTGTGCAGACAACTCATGTGTCCTGACAAAATAACTTTGAAATTCAGAGCCTGTACTTTTTTCCAACCAGCCCATGTATACCCATGACAGTACTCTGCTCAGAATTTTATCTGTGGCAGTTTCAGCAGCAATATCCCCTGCATGGAGGGGAAACTCAGGTAAGTCCTGAATGCACAATATTTTAGCAGCAGGAGCTGGATCAGGATCCATTAGTGGCAGTGGTAGTCTGCTGAGGCCATCTGCATGGCCCATTTCCTTCCCAGGTTTGTGAATTAACTAAATTTGTATGCAGACAAAAATATAGAGCATCTCAGCATTCTTGGAGATAGTATGTGGGGAGTCTGCTTATCTGTTGTGAATAGGCCCAAAAGGGGTTTGTGGTCAGTGTAGACAGTGAAATCCCTGCCATATAAATAATCATGAAATTTCTTAACTCCAGCCACTATGGCCATGGCTTCTTTATCAATCTGTGCATAATTGCGCTCAGCAGAAGATAAAGTCCTAGAATAAAATGCAAAAGGAACCTGTTTCCCATTCTTCTCTATGTGGCTTAAGACTGCCCCCACCCCGTAGGGAAATGCATCACATGCAAGACATACATGTTTAGACTCAATGTAATGAGTTACAGTGGACTTTTCTGAAAGAAGGGCTTTGAGATCCTGCAAACTTTTTTCATGTAAGTTAGTCCATTTCCATGGGGCTTTTTTACCAAATAGCCTGTGGAGGGGTTCTGCTATTGCAGCCTTATGAGGTAGGAATGTGTGATAGAAATTCAGAAGGCCCAAAAATGCTTGTAGTTCTCCTTTTGATTTTGTCCTGGGAGCCATTTTGATGGCCTTCACTTTTGAATCAGTGAGGTGAATTCCAGTAGCATCAATACAGAAACCTAAGACTTCCGTTGATGAGACCTGAATACTACATTTGTTTTTCTTTAATTTGAGGCCCGCATCACGGAGCCTTGAACTTGATCTTCTACAGCCTTATCCAGGCCAGGCCACCAAAGGTAGCTTCTAGATAAGGCTTTCAATCGCACAATACCTGGATGGCCTTCATGTAAATATTGTAAGACTCTGTCCCTCAATGAAGTGGGGATAATGACTCTGTTACCCCATAAAATGCAGCCCTTGTATGCAGACAACTCATGTGTCCTGACAAAATAATTAAATTCAGAGCCTGTACTTTTTTCCAACCAGCCCGTGTATACCCATGACAGTACTCTGCTCAGAATTTTATCTGTGGCAGTTTCAGCAGCAATATCCCCTGCATGGAGGGGAAAGTGAATTCCAGTAGCATCAATACAGAAACCTAAGACTTCCGTTGATGAGACCTGAATGCTATATTTGTTTTTCTTTAATTTGAGGCCAGCATCACGGAGCCTTTGCAAAACAGCCCTGAGCCTACTGGTCAACACTTCTGGGGATTCCCTGGCTGAAGTTCACGGGGGGTCGGCATTGCATGTTGGAGGGAAGAGGCATCTTTCCCGCCCCCTCTAGGCTGGCTAGAGGGGGCGGGAACATCATCAAAATAGGGGCAGACACCCTGAATACCCTTAAGTGTGCATTCCATAATCCCTTGGAAAATACCCGGTGCAACACTGACTCCAAACTGCAAGCGTTTGACTTTGAATGCCCTTCTGTGAGTTACTATTGTTTGAGCCATGGCTGTGGCCTCGTCAACTGGCAATTGCTGATACACCTGTGCTAAATCAAGTTTAGCAAAAATGGTGCCCCCTTGCAAGGAGGCTAGAATATGGTTGACTACAGGGACCGGGTACGCATGTTGATTGAGGGCCTTATTTAATGTGCATTTATAGTCTGCACAAATGCGAACTTCCCCATTGGACTTTAGTGGGGTGACAATAGGAGTTTCCCACTCCCCCCGACAGGCTGTAATATGTCCTGTTCTACTAACTTATCGATTTTGGAAGCAATTTTGTGTTTTAGGGCAAAGAGGACCCTGCGAGGCTTAACCCTAATCGGTACAACGTTAGGATCTAATTTAAAAGAAATTGGCGGGCCAATATAAGTTCCCAGTTTTGACTCAAAAACATCTGCGTATTCCTTGCAAATAGTCATGAGGTCTGCTGTCTGTGTCTGGTTAATGCCTGTAATTTGAATGCCCAAAGCCTCAAACCAATCAAGTCCAATTAGACTTGTTCTTTGGCCCTCTACTACTCTGACATCCAGGTGACCCCCAAACCCTTTAAATTTTACCAATAAGGTGGCTTCACCCTTAACTTTAATGTGAGCATTCTGAAAATCTGTTAAAATAATATCTCAGGACCTTAGTTTAGCCCAATGGTTACTGCGTCTGCACACAAAGTTGAATGTGTCATGCGAGATGATCGACACCACTGAGCCAGAGTCCAACTCCATCTTACATTGAACTCCTTGTAGCTCTACTGAGAGCTTGACTTTAGGCTTAAGGGGGCGATGAGGCCCGGTGTGGCAAATGCTTCTCCGGCTTCTGAAGAACCCCACACTAACTAGACCCTGGGCTAATGGATTACCTCTCCTAGTCAGTTCCTCCAAATGGTGTTTGGGTGGCCTGTCTCTCTGGTGGGCTCTGCACACCACCGCAATATGGCCAGTCCTTCCGCAAGCTCTACACGTGGTCAAACAAAATCTGCAATTGACAGGGAAATGGTTGCCTCCACACCCCTTACATCTAGGTAAGAGAACTGCCTTGTAATCGTTCTCTCATTGGTGGTTGCCACAGTTTTGTGCATTTGGCTGCCTTTGGAGCTTGTTTATTTCGGGTTCTTTGTCTTCTGACGATTCTCCAATGCATTTGGTGACCTTGAGATGGACGGAATTTTCTACTTTTGAAAATTTGGTGGGCTGCACTGTTTGCACTGCACCTCCAGCTGCTTTGTCAGCCATGACCTCGTCCTGTGCCTTGGTGAATGTGAGATTGGGTCTGGCAAACAGTCTCTGCTGTAGGGTTCTGCCTCTAAGGCCATAGACGAGTCGGTCTCTCAGTCATTCCTTTAAATTTGAGAACTTGCAAAGGCATGCAGCCTGCCTTAGGCACACAATAAACTCTGAAGCTGTCTCTCTGGGAAGCTGCACTCTTTGATCAAATTTAAAATGCCATGCCATCTCTGACATCTTGGGCTGAACATGCCCAGTCAGCTTCTTCTTAAGGTCTGCAAATGATACCGCTTCAATGGGCGTTGGTGCGAAAAGATTTTCCACTAGGTCGAAAGTTGCTGGCCCACACACGCACAGCAATGTGGCAGCTTTTAGGCCTTCCTCTGCAATCTGGTTTGCTCATAGATAGTTCTCCACTTGCAAGAGGTAAGACGGCCATTTTTCTGGATGCTTAACATTGAACTCTCTGAGTTTGCTGACCTTCAGCATCTTTCCTCAATTCCTGCGTTTTTGGATCCTGCTTCTTGGGCTCAGGGAATGCATCCACTGAGCACGCGGCCACTAGTGTAGCTTTACTAGCTGGCCTAGAGGGGGTGGGAAAGATGCCTCTTCCCTCCAACATGCAATGCCGACCCCCCGTGAACTTCAGCCCTTTAGGCGGTGAAGCAGGATCCCACCTTCGTTGCCACTGTTATGTCATGGGCTCTGGTGAGCAGGAATGAAGACACACAGCTGAGTACAGAGAAACTCATTCTTTTATTCAAGCTGGAACTGTACTAGGACTTGGGGCACAACCCGCCACAATATATAGCCAAACCCTATGGTAGCAATGAATCAGATTGAACCCGTGCTTGCCGCCTGAGGTTGACCAATTGCAGGACCGGAGACGTCCTGCAAGGCACGTGGTGTGGTACCAAAAGCCCAGTAACATAACAATGGGTATAATTGAAAATCTTGAAAATAAGACAACATTTCTCTTTCTATTCTCTTATATGAAAGAGAATCAAGCAGGGCAATCTTGTATTTTCCCATACCCTCTTATTTATCAGAGTCTAGCTGATATTTGTGTAGCAGTCTTGGCATTTCTTCTTCAAGGTTATCTACATATTCCTGTATAACTCTATATATTCCAAATGTGCCAGTTGACCCAACATATTCCATAACTGCTTAATATTTGATATTTTAGGGCTTAGTGTTTTCATGGCTGCTTAGACAATTACTTTTCTATATTCTACTCTGTCCCATCCAGGCCATAATTGCTCATGTAAAATGCTGAATGGGTGAGTGATTTAAACCCAAACTCTCTCAATTTAGTTTAATGGCTTGGATGTAACATTATGTTAATGGTATGCCTCATAAAATGAATAAGATAACTCCTTCTCAGTCATTTCAAGCCAGCAGCTACTCTCCAGCTGGTGAGGGAGAAAAATAGAATGAGGTTACATACACTACTGAAGCTTAGACACATTACTGAAATCTTGGATAGAGATGAAGAAGTAATAGCTCTCTTCCCAAGTGATGATTAGACAGTGCTTAGAGATATTATATTGGTAACTTTATAGAACATTGGCAAAATTATTTACTGTTTAAAACAATAACATATTTCCACCATTATATCACTACTGAAATATCCCAAAGAACAGAAAAAGGTGACAAAGAAGGTATTAAAAACCTACAGAACAATTAATGATTTTAATTCTATACAAACTTGTCAAAACTAAGTGAAAACATTGGACCTTGTCCAACTAAGAGAATGAGCTCATTTCTGGAATGGATTTGGCATTATAGATCATATACAAAGGATTCAGCATATTATTGAACATTGCACTGAATATCGATTGTCATTTTGCCTGGCTTTCATTAATTTTCAAAAAGCTTTGACTCTGCTAAATTGAACATTATAGCTGAAGCTCTAAATTTTAAGTGTGAAAGAATCATAGATCAGTCTCCTGGAATTAACATACAGAAATGTTACAGCTACTACACACATAAATGAAAACATTGCCACCATTAGTAAATAAATTCAACATGATCATTCAATTTATCAAAACTATTATCAGCTAGTTTGCAGAGATATTCAAACAGCTGAACTGGTCCAAAGTAGTAATAAAGATTAACCAATTATGTGTGTCCAGCAATATTGTTCTTTACTCCAACAAATTGGAAACTTTCAAAGATGAATAATCTTCAAGGATATAGAAAAATGACAATGACAAGTTTTCAGGCTTGAAAATGAACTTAAAGAAGAAACAAGTCATGTCTATAACTACACCCAATCTTTGCCAAAAAAAAATCATACCAGAAAAAGTAAACAGCTACACTACACCTAACCCGCATTAAAAGATTATCATGGAGACTAATAACATTCTGAATGTAATTTACAAATTATTAATCAAGCAACATATAAGAGTAATTTGGATTTCCTAGTGAATTAATTTTAATGCAATACCAAGCAAAAAACAAAAATAATGAAAACAATAAATGTAAATTAATAAACTTAATAAAAAGTAATACTAAATAAACATCATCACAGTCTTTTTCCTCTAACCACCACCTGTGTAGTCAGGTTATGGTCTAATTGTTTATATGGTAAATATGTATGTTATGAATGAACAATGTGGTGGCCTAGTGGTGAAAATGCTTGCCTCCCACTAAGAAAGTTAAAAGTTCAATCCTAAATAGTGGCAGATGTTTCTCTCCTAGGGCGCAAAGAAAATAAAAATATCTGCTGCGAACTCCATGTGACATCAGAAAGGACATCTGGCCAGTAAATTCTCAGCTCCATCCGGTTGCTCCAACTCTACCCTAAATTAAGGTATTACAGGATTGTAAAAAGGGAGTTTTATATATGTTATGAATTACCTGTGAAACAAACAAAACAACCACAAAATCACCTTATAGTAAAACTGAAATTGCTCTGTCTTCCAAAACTGAAAGATGAAGATTTCAGACAACATTGAATGCCCATCTAAATGACTAGAGTTTTTTAAAATAAATAAATAAATAAAAATGAAGAATTGAAATAAAACTGTTTTGAGGGAATTGGAGTGCGATATGACAAATACCCTGAGGGAAGCATCTAAATCTAAAACAGTTGCTCATATGAAGCCTTTTCATAACATTAACATTTATAATAACTCCACTTTCAGTTTAGCACCTAAGGCAAAGATGAATTCAAATCTACAATAGCTATACAAACAATTCTTCCAGGGTATACCAAGTACATCACCAGATTATAGAAAACTCAACACTGATCATTGAGTAAAAAATGAAAGTGGAAAAAAATGGATTGCACCTTCAAGAAAACAAAGATAATGACAATTGCAGAGAAAACACACGTCAGGGTGTAGATTGAAACATTGAAACAGTAAAGGAATTCACCTTCTTTGGTTCTAAAATTGATCAGAAAGCACATAACACTTGAAATAACTGCAATGTCTGGCATGAATAACATCTGAAGAGTAAAGTTATCAGCCTCCCAACCAAATGCATATTAGTCAACAGTAATCCAATTGCTACTTACGGCTGTGAAACTTAGTGTCTGAAAAAGGCAGACAAGAGAAGGGTGGACATCTTTAAATTGTGGTGCTGGAGACAACTATTATGAATTTCATGGACTGCAAAAGTCACGAACAAAGAAGTCCTAGACCAAGCCTCACCCAAAATATCACTCAAAGCCAATATTGTCAAGCAAAGTCTGTCACACTTTGGCCATGTCACGTGAGCCAAGTCACTCAAAAAGTCAATCATGTTGGGAGTGATCAGCAGAAAAAGGAGAAAGGGGCACCCTAGCACCTGTTAGCTTGACACTATAAAGAATGGCACAGGGATGACTATGGAGGATCTGAAGGAGGCCATATGAGATAGAGGGGCGTGGAAAGTGCTGATTTATTGAGTGGCCAAGGGCCAGACACAATTGAATGGCTAGCAATGAAATATTGATCAAATGTTGAATGATCCACCTTCCCATGTACACACACATACACACTATTACCTTTGCATTCTTCCCAAAGATATATTAACACAAGTAATTTTGCATTACCTATTAATGCATAACTTTGCAAATAGTTGGAAATGTCTAGCTGTTTAACAATATTATTGTGAAAACAATGACTGCATGTTGACCACTGAATGTAGATAGGCCGAATTGTTTTTATTTAAAACAAAACTGGGCAAAACTGCATCTCCCTGTGTATGTTTTCCTTTTAAAGTTCATGATTAATAAAATCTTCACATAACGCTTTTCCAGATTTCATGTTATAAATGTGATCTTTAATTTCTAGTTTAGGTACAGGAGATCTTGTCATCAAAGCTTACTGTAAAATTAGTTTGCAAACAATTTTTAACAGGACTCTGCTGAATTTTGACCTGCCAGCTATAGTCCTTTAGTAAAAAAAAACAAAAAAACAACAACAAGAAAACTATTTGCCAAAGTCCTATATGATTATTTCATTCAGTGGATTGCAATAATAATCAAATATTATTCAATTTTTTAAAAGAGTTTTATAACATTTGTTGATGCTTGGAAGGAATAAAGGCAAGCAGGTGAAGAAGTTTCATAAAATAATTTAAACAGTTTCAGTGCAAACTCCACTAAAGCAAAACTTCAATTTATTGCATATTGACTACACTTAGCAGCATAAAGTTTGTGTAAAAGATTTTGAAGTGACCTGGAAATGCCCTAGTATTATCTGTTCAGCTGAAACACCTGAACATTTGTGTCAGAGGTTCTGATTGAAAATTTGTATAGAAGTATTTATATGATTAAATAAATGTTGACTTGTTTAGGTTTCACTGATTTGTGTCAGTACCATCCACAAAATCCCAAACCTTCTGTTATTTTTGTCAGCCAGTTTTTCATTAGCTAATATGCTTTAGAAATTTATTTCTAATGATAAGAAAATTATGGACACAATGTGTTTTTTATATTTTTCTATCTAGTCGTTAGATTTTAGTATGAATGCTTTGTATTTCTTAATTAATCTGCATTCTCTATGGCTCCCCCATTTTTTCTAAAAAAAAACCCCAACAGATTATGTCAAAGCAACAAAGAAATGAAGAAGAAATATATGCCAATGTGCAGAGTGGTTTCAGAATGATGAGAGATTAAATAGAAAAGCAACAACATCAACAGTAATTTCTCATGTCAATTCCAACAATAAAAATCAAAATTCCAACAAAGAAATGTGAACAAAATTCTCAAATATCCTGAGGGTAAGATAGAAAACCGCCATTTTGCAGGGCAAAATTAACATTAACTCCTGCACAGAAAATAATTGAAGGAAGAATATTCTCCTTAATCTGAATTATTTTGTTTCCTGCAGCCTGGGAAGGCAGAATTTTCATAAGGTAAAGGTAAAGGTTCCCCCACACATGCGTGCTAGTCGTTTCCGACTCTAGGGGCCGGTGCTCATCTCCGTTTCAAAGCCGAAGAGCCAGCGCTTGTCCGAGGACATCTCTGTGGTCATGTGGCCGGCATGACTAGATGCCAAAGGCGCACGGAACGCTGTTACCTTCCCACCACAGTGGTCCCTATATTTCTACTTGCATTTTTATGTGCTTTCGAACTGCTAGGTTGGCAAAAGCTGGGACGAGTAACAGGCGCTCACTCTGTTACGCGGCACTCGGGATTCGACCCGCCAAACTGCCGACCTTCTGATCGACAAGCTCAGCGTCCTAACCCACTGAGCCACCACGTCCCTTAGAATTTTCATACTTATATATGAATATTTCATTCATAAAATAGTTTATCTAAATGAAATTATATTTACATTTTGAATAAATACTATACTGATTATTGTAGCAGTTGCATACATTAATTTACCTTGTCACCTTCAGAAAACGTTATTCCATCAACAGCTCTTTTCCAAGTAATTTCAGGAACTGGTTCTCCTTCTGCTTCACATATCAGAGTGGCTTGACCATTTTCAAAGGTTGTTTCATTTTTAAGTTGTATTATTTGAGGCTGTACTGTTAGAAATACAAATTATATTACTTGTTCTTCATATCAAATGCTACATACAACACCATGTAATTCTCGATACACACACTTGTTTTACTCCTATTGCTTATCTGTATTGTAGCATTATTCTACTTTTGCTAGAGGTTTTCTAGTCTAGAAAGTTAAAAATTGAAATACATGTCTATTTTCAGTGCACATGGGTAAACTCAATTTAGTTTCATATACTTAATGAAAATAACATTGATTGTATAAAATAATGGCTCTATTCAATCTCTCTTGGTTTTTTCTGTTCTTTTCTTTCTCACTGTACTACGATCCTTTTTAAATTAGACTGGACATTATGAAGCTTACTCCTGCAGTTGCAAGATATGTTATGTTTTTCTTCTTCTCTGTTCCCCAGTTCCTTTGCTGTACTTAACAATCTATGTCTAACCCTTGCAGATATCTCCAGCAGCTGGTTTTATGAAAGAGAATTTTTTAGTATTTAATGTTGTCACAATATTTTTCCTTTTCAACTTTTCTTATGAGTTCACTAATGGGAAGTCCTTGGTACTCTCTGAGTTTGGTTGTTTTCTTACAGATGTCAAGTTCAGAGAACACCAAGGACCCTTCATTTCAACTCTGAAGTACAAATAATTCTTCTTTATTGGAATTCACTTATATCGCTAAAAGTAGTAAAATGGCTTAATTTAAAAACCATCAACATATGTAGAATGTGCTGCAGAATACTCTATTATTTTTTAGAGTCTTTGACAGGGGTGTCAAACTGCCGTCCCACGGACTGGATGCATCATAGTGAAACCGCGCGCACCCCATTGCTGGCAATGGAAAAAAAGTCTCAAAATGTTGCGACATATCATGTGACATCGCGAGTTTGACACCCCTGCTTTAAGATAATTTCAGAATTCCAAAATTTATGGAGACAATTGGAAAGATATGATGGTAAAAACTACTGCTTTAAAATGTTCAAGGTTGAATGTATAAGAAACTACAGAGATAAGCAAAAACAACTTTATAAAAGTATGTAGAAACCATTAAGGGAAAATAAAAAAAAAATATCCTGGAAAAGAGGAAAACATCTAATTATTTTGAGTCCTTTTGGTATAAGAAGACAAAGAACCCTTATACAAAAAGAGAGGGTAAAAAAAATTAAAGTATAAAATATATATAAATATTTTTTTTAAAAAAATATCAACATGACCTGACTATCATCTATCGTTGTTTAGTCTATATTTCCCATTGGAATCTTTCATCTTTTCTCAGACTATAAAAAGTCTGGCTGAGTCTTTGCAAGTGGAACATTATAGATTACCTGATTTTTTTAAATTATTATTTAGAGTTCCTCCTCTGTATAAAAGAATAGAATTTTGTTATGGGAACAGGTATACTGGACAGAGGAACTTATAATTTTTCAGTATACTTTCATCATTATCTATAAGGCAGCAATGAGTATTATATTTAAAAAATAATAAAAAAAATAATTTGTACTAAAATGAAAAATATTTTTCCCAGCACTTTTCCCGCTTCTTTTCAAAAGGTCTGATTTTTTAAAAAAATGAATGAAAATTAGTAGCAATTTGGGATTAGATGGCTTTCCCATGTAAGAAAATGAGACACCTCTGCATTTATTTCAGAATCAATTAAACATTTCTAAGAATTAGACATTCAATAAATTTCAAAGATAGCCAAACCAAACAAAACTTACCAAAAACTTGCATGAAAGTCTGATTTGTCACTCTTCCTGCTTTATTTCTTGCTTCACAAATATAAGGACCAGAATCAATATTTTTTATATCTTTTATGGTTAGTTCCATAGTCCTTCCTCTTAATGTATATTTATCGCTTTCCTCAATACGTTTGCCCTTCCTTTAGAAAGACATATAAATGCAATGGTTTTTTTCATAAGCTAGATGAACACTAAAATTTCAATCATTACAACTATGTAATATACCACTAAGAAGAAAAGCACAAGTTTTTATCACTAACTAGAAAATTAAAAAATGTGAACTTTTCATTTGTGTGTGAAGATTCATTTTAATACGCTACTATGCAATAACATAACATATAAATTAATGTGCATGGTGATGCAGCAATGTTATTAAGTCAAATAAATTACATTTAACATATCTGACTTTCTACAATCACGAGAGTCCAAATTCCATTTGCTTTATTAAACTTATAATGAATCTATCACGAAAGACGTAATTTAAATATCTGTCCTTGTAAAACTTACCTGTACCAGTTGATTTCCGGTTCAGGGAAACCTGAAGCTTTACAGAACAAAGTAACAGCCTCTCCACGATCTGCTGTAGCATTAAAGGACTTCTGAAGCAAAGTAATTGTTGGAGGAACTGGACAAACACAAAGCATTCAGTTTTTACAATTTACACAATTTTTTTAGATTTTCAAGCCTGTATATCTAGTAAACTGAAGTTCAATACTAAATTGGCACCAATTTTTTTTTCCTATTTTAATTCCATTTATATCCCGCCCTTCTCCGAAGACTCAGGGCAGCTTACAAGCTTAGCAGTAGCCTTCATTCTATGTAATAAGACCCAATGGAATTCAAGGGGCTCGTTTTGGACTTTATGTGGCAATGTATGGAATCTGAAACATTGTGAAAGAGAAATAAGGATGTGGGAAAGTCTCATTTATATTCTTGAAAACATTTGATGTTTTGTTGGTACCAAA
Organism: Vipera ursinii; assembly: GCF_947247035.1. Classification (NCBI taxonomy): domain Eukaryota; kingdom Metazoa; phylum Chordata; class Lepidosauria; order Squamata; family Viperidae; genus Vipera; species Vipera ursinii. The sequence continues at coordinate 47,315,377 of NC_139514.1, read as the reverse complement.
ATTAAAACAAATTAGCAGCTAATGATCCTGTTTTCAACTTAACCCTATTTGAACTTTCCCGAGATAAGGTTCTTCTATCTTTAGTTCTGGATGGGATTGCACTACCCTAGACAAACCCAGTGTGCAAACTGAGAGTCTTTCCAGAGTTACTGATGATCCTCAAAGAGCAGGTGGCAGGCACGGCTTGGAGGGCCTTTGTGTATCTCTGGGTGGTATGCTAGTTCTGCCCTTTCTTAGACGGGAAGGCCCTTCTCATAGTAACTTGTGCCTTTGTAGCCTCTCATTTAGACTACTGCAACATGTTCTGTATAGGGCTACCCCTAAAGAGCATTCAGAAAGTTCAACTGATGAAGAACGTGTCTACACACAAAGCAAATGGTGCCAGATATATGGCACACACGTAATACCACTTCTGTGCGAGCTGCATTGATTACTGATATATTTCTGGGTGCAATTCACGGTGCTGGTTGTGATCTTTAAAGCCCTAAACAGCTTGGGACCAGATTATCTAAGGGATCAACTTTTTCCAACAGCCTCCACCTATCCAACTCAATCTAGAAGAATAGGTATGCTTTTGATCTCATCAGTCAAAGAATGTTGGTTGACTAGAAGATGGGCTTTTTTTTTTTTGCAGAGGCCCCTGTTCCATGGAACATTATCCCTCCAAAGATTAGAATGCTTCAAACCCTGTTAGCCTTTTGTAATGTAATGTAAACCTGGCTATATTCCTGAGACTGAGGTGCTGAATGTGGCAAGGATTTAATTTCCTGCTAAGTATCTCGGCTGCTACCAGTATGTATCTTTATTTTTGATGTTTTTATTATTTTAAAATGTTTTAGTGTTTTAATTGTAATATATTCTTCAATAGAAAGCTCCTTGGAGTTGTTCACTGAGATGGTATACTATAGAAATAAAAAATAAAATAAAATAAAATAAAATAAAATAAAATAAAATAAAATAAAATAAAATAAAATAAAATAATAAAATAAAATAAAATAAAATAAAATAAAATAATAAAATAAAATAAAATAATAATAAAATAATAAAATAAAATAAAATAAAATAAAATAATAAAGTAAAATAAAATAAAATAAAAAATAAAATAAAGGAGGAAAACAAAAACCAAAAACCCCCTCTAATATTAGGGTGAAGCACCCATACACCATTCAGGTACTATTATATTTTATATTGGAAGATACTATCTCTATTTGCAAGCAAATAAATAACTTTGCACAACTTGATCTCAGAAATTGGGGTGAGACAACAATCTCTGTTAGTATTCTCCAAGTATTCAAAGACTTGGGTCTGTGATTTTCTGGGGGAGGGATTAATGATCTGTTTAAGATATTGTATAATATTTGTATAATCCTAACATTTTATATACATTTGTGGCAGAATTTTCAGCATTATAAAAATGTCTTGTATCTGTAATATTATCTATGAGAATCAACAGATGACATACTGTATTTACCATTTATAGTGAGGGAAAATACTAAACATGTTAGAAAATGCAGACCCAACTTATCTGGAAAGTGAAAAAAACAAAACAAAACACCTAATATGACAATACATTGTCATCATATCCCACCATACTACTCTAAGCACACAGCAAAGTCTTCTAATATAACCACATTTTATTCCATCCCTAATAGTGGAGACAATGTAGAGAAAAGATAATCTGATTCACATAAATGCCTCATATGGGAAGTAACTCAACGTGAAGTTATTTTAATCAGTTTTGAAATTGCAACTATTTTAAATGAAATGTGTCTAGCAGTATTAGATGGTTAATCAATATTAAATATTAAGTCAATAGATTCTAGCATTTGTAATCAAAAAGTAAGCGTTATAATGCCACATGAGAATAACCTTCGCTCAGAAGGAATCAAAAGATAGCCTTTATCACCATCCTTTCAGTCACACTTTGGCATATGCTTGGATAATAAAGACCACTACATTACCTGAATGTTATAAACATTGTTACAGACATCTTGAATATTTAATACAGATGTTCATATTTATCATATTTATACTAATCTTATCAAATATATATACAGTAATTTCTTTTTTGTCTGTTTTTATCTCATTTTTAACTATTTCATTTTCATGTTTGTTTCTTATGAGTTTTTGTTTTTTTGAAAAAGCTATTCAAATTAACAAAAAACAAAAGCTGTTATCTGAGGTGTGTGGATGGATTGATTTCAAAAAGGAACATCAAAGCAAGTGTTCATGCAGGATATGCAAATATTCAAGTCTAGTACTTTTATAAATAAACAACCGTGTCAACTGAAATTCCACTTGTGCAAATGAGTATTCACCGTATTCCTCAAAACCATCAGAAATATTGATTCCAGAAGTTAATATTTAAAAGCTTCAGGAATCGCACTAAATTAGGATGTGTGGGGATAAATTCTTATTCAAATCAAATAATAAAATACCATCTAATTCCTTACAAACAGAAAGTTACTGAAGTGGCTGGAACAGACCACTCAAGACAGCTGGTAACATTCAACTGATTTATTAAGACAGAGCGAAAAGGTACAGGAGCACTAGGCTATTTATAGTCTGGCGCCGGTCGTACGGTCCAATCACGAGCCGCCCTTCTTCCCGCTTTACTTCTCTTCCAATCAGCTCTGCGGCTCGTTTGACAGTTCTGCTCCTCGTGCGGCGGCTTGGTTGTTTTGACAGCCGCGAGCTGTCAACTCGTGCGCATGCGCCAGTCCGGAGTTTTGACAGCTGTCAAAACTCCCTCGTGTTCCGCTGTCAACGATTTACCTCATGTTCCGCTGATAATGTTAAACCTTTATGAATCAATAATGTTAACACATAAACTGCATAACTGAACTATCCACATATAATACACCCCTTACCCCTCCCCTGGATGGTTTCCGTCCCCGTGTGTTTGTTTGTCGCTCCCTGCCCATTCATAGTCTTGCAAGTACGTTGGTGGTTTCCTCGATCGGCTGGACCGTCGTGGGGGAGCTTCGTCTTCGAGAACTCCTTCCTCCTGCGGTTGTGGCTGTGCTTCTTCGGATGGCGGAACGCTAGGTATAACGGGGGTTAAAAGGGGTTGTTGTGATGGTGGGGGTGTGTTTTGTGGTCTGCGGATTCTTATTTGATCTAGGTGTCGTCGTAATTGGCCGTGTGTGTCAGAGTGGATTAAGTATGAGACAGGTCCGGTTTGCTTTATTATGACGCCTTGGATCCATTTTTGGTTGTTGGTGTAATTCCTAGCCCAGATAGCTTGGCCTGGCAGAAAGGTTTGTGGCACGGATGTAGGAGGTTGTGGTTCATTCGGAGTTCTATCTGGGTGCAGTCTGTCTAATCTTGTTATTAGCCTCCTGCCCCATCGAAGTTCAGCTGGTGATTTGCCCGTGGTGGTGCCGGGTGTCGTGTGTTGGGCTAGGAGGAATTGGCTGAGGCGTCGGTGCCAGTTCCCTTTTATGAATTTATTAAGTGCCTCTTTTGTTGACCTCACCATTATTTCTGCCATGCCATTTGTCGATGGGTGGAAGGGTGCTGACGTCACCAGTCTAATACAGTTCCTCGAAGCGAACATCTGAAATTCACGAGAGGTGAATTGTGGGCCGTTATCCGAAACTATGACGTCTGGGAGGCCATGTGTTGCAAAAACTTTTCTAAGTGCTTGTATAGTGGAGTATGTTGTTATTTTATTTAGGGGTATCACCTCGAGCCATTTAGAAAAGCTATCCACAATTATTAAGAAATTCTGCCCTCGTATTGGTCCCGCAAAATCTAGGTGGATACGGGACCATGGGTTTTTTGTTGTTTCCCACTTATGGATTGGAGCATGGGGTGGTTCGCTTCTTGTTAGTTGGCAAGTATAACATCCCCCTACATGTTTTTCTATGTCTTTATCAATTCCTGGCCACCATACATAGCTTCTTGCAAGTAACTTCATTTTTACCATTCCAGGGTGCCCTTCGTGTAATGTTTGTAATGTTTGTGGTATATTTGTGTGTGGTATCACTACTCTATTTCCCCATAGAAGACAGCCTAAATGGGAGGTTAGTTCTGCTTGTCTGGTGAAAAAGGGGCGAAATGTTTCTGCTGGGCTTGTGTGTGGCCATCCAGTTGTGACCCATTGCAGAACCCTGCTGAGAGTTGAATCCTTCGCGGTGTTATCAGCAATGATTTTTGCTGTGAGGGGGAATTCTGGTAATTCCTCGATGGCCATAATGTTGCTCGCAGGGGCTGGGTCTGGGTCGTGGCAACGTATAGGGAGTCTGCTTAGGCAATCTGCATGCCCTAGTTCCTTGCCTGGTTTGTATATTAGTTTGTAGGAGTAAGCTGATAGAAAGGTTGACCAGCGTAGGATTCTAGGGGACAATATTTGCGGGGTCGTTTTGTCCCAAGTAAATATGCCTAATAGGGGCTTGTGGTCTGTGAAGATAGTGAACTGTCTGCCATACAGATAGTCGTGAAATTTTTTAACCCCGGCAACGATGGCCAGGGCCTCTCTGTCAATTTGAGCGTAGTTCCTTTCTGTTTTAGTCAGAGTCCGAGAGTAAAATGCAATGGGTCTTTGGGTGTCGTCCTGGTCCAGGTGACTCAAGACTGCCCCAATCCCGTATGGAGATGCATCGCAAGCGATGCAGACGGGGGTGTCCTCCTGGAATAGTGTGATAGTGGAACTTTTACAAATGATGTTCTTGAGTGACTGAAAACTGTTTTCATGCACTCTTGTCCAGGTCCAGGATTTGCCCTTGTCTAAAAGCCTATGAAGTGGCTCTGCAATAGTAGCCTTGTGGGGGAGGAAGGCGTGGTAAAAATTTAATAATCCCAAAAACGCCTGAAGTTCCTGTTTGTTTTTGGGGCTGGGGGCTGCTTGGATGGCTTTTAGTTTGTCGTTTGTCGGGTGAATGCCCTGGGCGTCAATCTTATACCCGAGGAATTCCGTAGAGGGAACTCCTATAGAGCACTTCTCTCTTTTTAGTTTAAATCCGGCCGTTCGGAATCGCTCTAGCACAGCTGACAGTCTGCCAGCTAGGATGGCTTCTGTTTCTCCGGCGATAAGTACATCGTCGAAGTAAGGGGAGACCCCGGGGATTCCCTTTAATGTTTTTTCCATAATACTTTGGAAAATGCCTGGGGCGGTCGAAATGCCAAATTGTAGTCTTGTCACTTTAAATGCTCCGCGGTGAGTGACGATTGTCTGGGCTGCCGCGGTGTCATCTGTCACCGGCAACTGCAAATACGCCTGCGTGAGATCTAATTTCGCAAAAATGGCGCCTGAGCGAATAGAAGCCAGGACGTCCCTAACTGCTGGAATGGGGTAAGAGTGGGCATTAAGTGCTAAGTTGAGTGTCCCCTTATAATCTGCGCATATTCTAATTTGGCCATTTGGTTTCAGTGGTGTTACTATGGGGGTTTCCCAACTGCCCCCGTCAGTAGGTTCTAAAACTCCAAGTTTGACAAGGCGTTCCAGTTCGTCCTCAATTTTTTGTTTGAGGGCAAAGGGGACCCGCCTGGCCCTGATTTTAATAGGCTGTATGGCGGGGTTTAAGTTAAGGGCGATGGGAGGTCCTGTGTATTTGCCTAAGGAACCATCAAAGACGTCTGCAAACTTCCTGCAGACAGTCTCAAGGGTTGATGTCTGAGTGGCGTTGACGCCTGTGAGGGCAATTCCTAAAGGGCTAAACCAGTTTAACCCTATCAGATTAGTGCGATCCCCCTGGGTGACTAATACTTCTAGTGGTCCCTTGAACTTCTTGTATTCTACCCAGAGCTTAGCCCTCCCCTTGAGTTGAATTGGTGTCTTCTGGTAGTCAGCTAATTGAACTTGAGGGTTTTTTAATGGTATTGTTTTTTTACTGCGCTCACAAATTTCTCTATACGTTCTAGACGAAATTAAGGTTACAGCTGAACCTGAATCCACCTCCATGTCGCAATAGACTCCCTGTAATTTAGTTTTAATTTTTACCTTAGGGCTTAAGCTGTGTACTCCCTCCACTGTCTTCACTAACCCCTCTGAGGGCTTTCCCTTACTGGCTCGGTGGTTTGTCGTACCTGGGGAAGCAGCCTCTACTTCATGCAGGTTGTCTCGGGGACGGCCTCGGCAGACGGGTTTAATGTGGCCGGTCTTGCCACAATTATGACATTTAGCGCTCCGGAAACGGCAATTTGCCCGGGCATGGTTTCCGCCGCAGCTGGCACAGGCGTTTCGTTGTTCCCTTTGGGCTGAGGTGAAATTTCTTGGACTGGGACGGTCGTTGTTGTCGCTCCGTCTACCTTGCCTTCTTTCCATTCGGCGTTGCAATGCATCGGTGTCAGTTAGATCGATGGACTCTTCGTCGCTGAGACACGCTTCGTCCTGATGGACGCTGCTTTGGGGTTCCATTGCCGTTCGGTTGGAGGGCTTCTTGTGGTTATCTTCATACGCCAAAATCTCACGGGAGACCTGGGCGAGGGTCATCTCTGGCTTTGACGTGATTTTCTTCTTGAGACGTTCGTCCCTCAGCCCAATGACCACCTGGTCTCGAATCCGGTCCTCTAAGTCGGGGAAGTTGCAGCTTCGCGCAGCGTGCCGGACTCCCGCGATGAAATCATTTGCTGGTTCATCCGGCCGCTGCCTTCGTTGGGCGAACTGTACCCGCCAGTACAGTTCTGAACGGGCCGGCATGTAGTGCTTGCTGAGCCGGTCTACGAGTTCTGAGTATGGAACTTCAGTGATCGGTACCGGGCTGAATAGTCCGACAGCAGCATCGTAGACGGGCGGACCGCTGATGTACAGTAGTGCGGCTGCCTTGGCTCTGTCATCAGTTATTTTGCTGACGAGGAGGAATCCCTCTACCTGCCCCAGATGCGACTCCCATCGCTCGGGGTGGTGAGTGTCAAACTCCCTCACTCGTCCGAAATTTGCCATGCTGTCTGGGCTCGGTGGTCCGCTTCGCTGGGGAGTTAAAACTCCCAGTGACTCGCTCTATCGGCTGAGGATCCCCCTAGCCGTGACTTCAGCTCTGGAAGCGGATCCCACCTTCGTCGCCAGTGAAGTGGCTGGAACAGACCACTCAAGACAGCTGGTAACATTCAACTGATTTATTAAGACAGAGCGAAAAGGTACAGGAGCACTAGGCTATTTATAGTCTGGCGCCGGTCGTACGGTCCAATCACGAGCCGCCCTTCTTCCCGCTTTACTTCTCTTCCAATCAGCTCTGCGGCTCGTTTGACAGTTCTGCTCCTCGTGCGGCGGCTTGGTTGTTTTGACAGCCGCGAGCTGTCAACTCGTGCGCATGCGCCAGTCCGGAGTTTTGACAGCTGTCAAAACTCCCTCGTGTTCCGCTGTCAACGATTTACCTCATGTTCCGCTGATAATGTTAAACCTTTATGAATCAATAATGTTAACACATAAACTGCATAACTGAACTATCCACATATAATACAGTTACACTGGTATCAATGAATCTAGGGAAGCTGGTTTGTGCTGTGTTCTAAAATTTTCAGCTGGGGTCGTTATCAGATAAGATAAGATAACCTTTATTGTCATTTTTTTTTTACTGTGGGCACACTGGCATACATTAAAAATAAAATTTAGTTGCTTTCTCTCAAAAATGTACACATTTAAACATGCTTTATACAACATATGTATAAACCTTCACCCTTACATATAAATAACATATAAATATTAATCACTGACCATCTTGAATACGTTATGGAAAGAGGAAGCTTTAGAGTTCACAAGATTAGGAGAGCTATTTGCAGACGTTAAGAGAACTGTCAGCACAATGAGTGGTAAGCAGGTATTAATAATATTTATATGTACTGCATAGGTCGGATAACACCTACTTCCAAAGCTCTGAAATATGAAGTTGACATTTAAAAAAAAAACAGCAATGCCATACAAGACTGGAATGCTTATGTTTGGATTTAAAGATAAAATAAATGAAATGTCAGACATTAATATTGCTCTTCTCCCTCTTCCAGAAAAACAAGGAGGGGGAGATGGTGGAGGAGGTGGACGGAAAGAAGAACAGTATTGAATCATTTGTACATGGTTAGGCACATGGTGTTAGGATCTGCCCCTCCCCCGAAATGGAGTCCAAGCAGAGGCCCTGTTGGCAAGCTCTGTTTTATATTTGTTCTCGTTGGTACTTGGTCATGATTTTATGGACCTTTTGCTGTATTTTATTTTTGATATTTTATATTACTTAACTCATTTTATTTTACTTATACGAGCTTCAAACTCCCAACTTTACAGAAAAAGAAAGAGTTCTGTTAAGAAAGAGAGTTAATTATGTGTGTATGTGAGACGGTGAAAATGAACTAGCCTGGCAATTCTGAACCAGTTAAGGAATCAAAACAGCTGAATATTAACTAGCTCCTGCTGAATATCTAGTCTCCTGGAACCCCATTAAGAGATTTGAGGTGCTTTCTCAGCATTGGATTCCTTTCTTCTACAGAAGAACAAGGGGTTTTTCTGGAGCAATGATTTTTCAGAAAAACATTACATGCTGCCTACCATCTGTACTTATGACTCTAATGTGGTACTCATAGATAAGCTTTTATAGGAATGTAACTGTAAAACCTCTCTCATATTTCTCTGGTTAAATTATGTCTTTTAACTTTGTTAAAGTTAAAATTTTGTCTTTGTTTAAGTATTAATTGGCTCTTTAATGTAAGCAGCAGAAAAATAATCCAGTTTATTTTTTATAGTCAATGTTGTTAAAAATAAGGAATTGTTAGAATGTCTTCCATCCAAATGTTAACTCACTGACAAATGTGAGACTTCTATTAGATAACACTCTGTGATCCCTGTGATGCTGTGGGTTGGGATTCATTGTTGGAATGTATTTTTATGTAACAACTACAGTAGTATTCAGCCAGTAGATGGCAATATTTACAAGTGTGGATCTAGGGTATATATTCTTTGCTCTTTTGTTCTGAGTAGTTTCCAGTTACAGTAATATAGTTGAGCAGTAAAGCACATGGTGACTGTATTTATTTGCTCTGTGTGATGCTTAATATAAACAGAATTTCTAACACTGTGCCCAGCTGTTCCTGTTACCTGGACTCTATTCCTGTACTCACTGGTATTGTAAATTGTTACATGTACTTTTATTTAGAAACATTCTAGATTTTACTGTTTTTCCATATAAAATTTGTGGGTTCCCCCCCCAACACCAAGGAATATTGTGCTCTATAAACAGCAAAGCTATTAAAATTTGAATAATGGTCTTCTAAGTTTCCTGGGTTAAGAAATTCATTTTTAAAAAAGTTGGAAAATCACTTGGTACACAGGTACCAAGGAAAACCAATTAAATTTCAAAGGACCTTTTTTACATTTAACATTTCAGAGCAATGTAGCAACAAATTCACAATGTCTAATTATACTGTGAATTATATTATGCATTTGTTAATTTTTTGTGTTTTTTTCCTAATTTGCTTTCTGGTCTCCTGGTCATTGTGTGTGTGCGTGTGTGTGCATGTGCAATCATGCACATTTTTTAAAGTCTTGAATGTAATGTTTGGTTTGGTTTTATCAATGTACTAGTCATGGCTTTTTTTCTCATAGAATGCTCAGAACGGAGTTCCAGCACCTTTTTTGGATGGAACCTTGTAGGGTAGGCAAGGCGCGTTGGATGACATGTGTGAGTTCTGGCACCTTTTTCTTTTACAAAAAAAGCACTGGTACTAGTCATTGGACAACTATAATTAATGGTTATAAAAGAATGCAACCATAAAAGCATATTTTATTTGGGCTCATTTTAATAAAACAGGTAGCATATAAGAACTTAATTTTGTTTTGTTTTTTCAAATTCTCGAGTCACTATAATTCTGAGCTAAATCCAATAGTACATTTAGCACTAATGTTGCAGCATTTTTAGCTGATTTTTATTTTGTTCTACAATCCCCTAAAACAGTATATGAAGTCACACTGTGAACTTCTGTAAATGAAAGGAATGGAATGCCCTTCCATTCTTAAGAAGCAAGACTGGATCCAATTCAAAGATTCTGAGTAGACAAATTAGTTCACATAAAAAACCTTAAAGAATTTACTAATCTCTTTAATTTCCAGTAAAAAGAAAGTTTGTTTTCATGAAGAAAGTAAATTAATGAAAACAAAAGGAAAATGTTATACATATCCATCTTATTCAAACATTTCTTATAACATTTGAATATCTTTCTAGATCTCATCATTCTTCATAGCAAGGTTAGTTATCGAGTAATGCATCTAAAATTTATAACCCTTTGTCTCTTGTATTTACATTTTTTTTCTCTCCGGATAAATTTTGGAACAAAATAATCTTTATAATATTTACATCATCTACATTATTATAACATCCACATCCACATATGATACCAAAGTTATGTGATGATACCAAAGTTAGAGGTCACACTTCCTCAGGGTCTTGCAGAAGAACAGGGTAAAACAATGACTAATTACCTTCTTTTACCGGTCTACTATAGAGGTTGTTCTCTCGCACTTAATGTATACAGAGGGTGGTGAGCACAGCACAAGACATTGTGGGATGTCCCCTGACACTACTGGATAACATAGCCAGGGCTCGCTGCCTTGGAAGAGTGAGGAAAATTGTCAGGGACGACTCACACCCTGGTCAGTACCTCTTTACTCTCCTACCATCAGGTAGGAGATACAGAACTATAGCCAGCCATACCAACAGGGTGAATAACAGCTTCTATCCATGGGCTGTCAGGCTTCTGAATGAGAAATAACTATGTATGATTGACTTGCAAGGTCGGTATGTTGTACAATTAGCTCACATGGTGCAACAAGATGGTGGGTTTGTTGTCACTGTGAGTTGTGGGGGGGCATGGACAGAGGCTCAGCCAATCTCACTGTGCACATTGTACTTTGATAATAAAGGTTATTTCATTTATTTATAAAAGTGAATCACATACAGTTATCTTGGAAGTGATGAACTAGTGCTATAAGTGTTTGCATTGCACATATGCAATGCTGAAAAGTGACTATTGTACTTTTACCATTAAAGTTAATTTACCTTATTCTAAAATGCCACAATATCACAAATATAAATTATATTTCTTACATGAAGAAAAATATTATATAATTTAAATTCTTACCATTTACAATTACAATGATATCCCGAAAGTCAATTTCTCCTCTAGCCTCAACTCTTCCTTCACATCTGTATACTCCTTCATCACTTTTATTAATTTTAAGAATTTGAAGATTGTTGTTTGGCAACATGGCAAATCTATCTGGAGAGCATATAGGAAAGCTATTATCCATAAATAATGGCAATTAGTAAATATAACTTTTGACATATTTAAATACTTCCACTACACTGTTGAAGTATTCAACAGCAAAATATTTTCACAGAAGGTGTCATCCTAAAAGCTTAATTCTGTATTTTTCATTTCATACATTTTGTGTTTCTAATAAATGCAACACTACTTGTATTCACTTTAGCAAAGAATTCCACACTGCTTGGTGATATGATTGCTGAATTAAAGACATGAAGCAATGAAAAGACACAAAACCTTGGATATTACTCTTTTCAGCCCAGACTGAGAAGTATGCAATTTGTGTCTCTTTTGCATTTAGCACAGAAAGTGCTAAAAGCATCCTAAAGCTATGCCTGAGATATCATTCATATAAAATCAAATGATAAAAAATGTCAAAGTAAAAAATAAAGTAAACTTTCCTGTTCTTTCCCAAATATCATTTATAGTGTATTTTCACAGGCTCATCTTGCAAAGTGGCACAGGAATATGTGCTATCCATAAAAAAAGTGTAGATTTACATTTAAAAACAGCACCTTGCATGGAAAGCAGTTTTAAACCAGAAGAAAGACCCAGGTTCTGCCAGTAGTCTCCAGCTGGTTTTATCCAGACAAAGCACGTAAGAGTGAGATAGAAGAGGATCATGGGTATTCATAACCCCATAAAGAAACCACTCAAGTTACTTCTGGAAACACATATATCAGACTTCTGGAAGATCAGTTAACCCACATCAAATACAATCAATCATTAGGCAATAGAAAATTGTCCCATCATACTTTAAGGAGAAAATATAGACAAATACACACACCCTAACTCAGGGGTGTTCAACTGCCAGCCCACAGGCCAGATGCATCATAGCGAAACCACACCCACCCCATTGCCAGCAATGGCAAAAAGTTGTGATACGTCGGGACATGTCACGTGGGGTTTGACACCCCTGCCCTAACTAGTGATGCTAGGTAGATTTCTAATTTACTTTCTTACAATAAAGCTATAAGGTACAGCAATAATAGTTCAGCCATTAGTGTAACAGTAATGCAGTATATTTTTCTGTCAACTAAAAAAAAATGCATATTAGCATTCTACAAGCAACATAAACCCATGGTAGATTTTTCACATAATCTTCAAATCTTACAGCACCCAGTGAATTCAGTTGTAGTAGCGATGTGAATTCCACACAATGCTCTCTTAGGTATGAAGATTATTAAGTGTAAACAATCTGAATATGTAACAAAACATATAATTTAAAGAGTTACCAAAATACTAACTGTCAGGAGTATTTGAGAGTTCCTCATTTTGATATAACCAGCTGACAATAGGTGCTGGTGAACTAATAACATGGCAAATGACTTGTACATCTTCTCCCTGTACAAATTCTTGAGGTGATGGGACATCCTGGAATGTGAGCTTTTCTAAGAAAAAAAATGAAATATATTTATAATAATAGGTTATTCTTTAATTTGTTAAGAATTTCAAAGCAGTTAAATCATTTATAATGAGTCAGCTGGGCCACCATTTGTTAGCAATATAAATAAAATTCAGAAAATCCTCCTTGATTTTTTGCAAATATTTTAAAGTCCATATAGTTATGGACTTTTGCACACAGAACCAGCTTTCATAGATGAGGAATAAGTGATCAACTAAAACTATTACTAACATTTTTCAATGTTCTTAGTTTCTTTCCAAGGAAGCTGAGTTATCATTACGTTATACTATGCTAATGTGTGTTGGTTATGATGTACTTGAAATACCAAACTTTGGTATAGACTAGTTACCATACTTGGACAGCAAAGATCTGGATGACAGAGACAACTACTCTCTATTGGTTATCTGGATATTTATAGCTTGTACTGTATAGTATACAATGGACCTCTAGTTACTACTTTACTAGATAAAATAGTATCATGTTTTAATACATGCTTTGTAATTAAATTTACAGAGATTTCTACTCAACATTTCCAACACCTTAAGTAGAAAAACAAAGCTTGATAGTGCATTTACTTACGGTAAATTTCCAAAACAACCGTAGCTTCTTGACTAAGTCCTAAAGAATCAGTTGCTTGACACCTGTATATTCCAGCATCTTCCACATTGGCATTGTAAATGGTTAATCGTGATCTTACACCTTCTTTCTGCACCACCACTCTTTGATTAGAAATAATCTTTTCTCCTTGTGGATTATACCAATCTATACTCTCAGGTTCACCAATTACTACAAAGAAAAAAATATAAAGAATTAATATAACAAATGCTCAAAAGATACTTAAATGTAAACATAGTATTTTAATGAAATTAAACATCTTTTTTAAAAAAAAAAACCAAATGAAACAGTATTTTTTTTAAAAAAACAACATAATATTTTGTCTTATATAACAAATCCTAAAATTGATTTAGATGAGGAGATATGCAAATTCAAACCTTTCTTTTCCATGATTAATTTATTGACTTCAGAGAAAGCCATGTTCTGTCACATTTTGCTTATGTTTCTTTTTTTCAGAAAAGACCTTGGGTGATCTCCAGGAAAAATTGGACCTTGAGGACTGCAGAGCCTCTGCAGATTGACCTCATATTGAGCTTATGCTTTTTGAAACTGAAGAAACAGCTCCTTTGTGCTAGGTAGCCTGTCTTTCCAAGGATGAAGAGATTATTGTCAGTACTTTTCTTTCTTAATGATTCTGGAGACATCCAGTCCAATGAAGGAAAGCGGTGCAAAGTCAGGGGAAGAGGACTGGACTGTTCAGCAAATAGATAACTCCTAGCAACAAGCAAAATACCCTCTATATTTTCTCAGTAAGAACAACCAGTCTAATGTTCTCCAAACTGCTATCTATGGTGGCTTGTCAAGAAGACATGATTATTAAGGCAGGCAGGAAGATAGACATGCTGCTGGTTTTGGTAAGATTGTAATCTATCTAAAGTTTAGACCCCTGATTTGACTAAATATTTCTAAAGCTAGCATTCTTATGTATCCTAGTAACTACCTGACAGAAAACTCTAGATGGCTTGTAAATGGGGCCTACCACAAAAGAGAGGCCAGGTACCCTCAGAGAACTACTTCTGTGATCCGTGTTCCTAGCTAACAGTGTTATAGTGTGATATTAAGAGGGTGACTTTCCCAAAGACCTATGAAAATAGAGTGGATAAAATTCTTCTCTAGCCTCTTCCTATTTGCACTGTTAACTCCTAGACCTGGATAACACAATAACACCACAAAGAGATTTGCTAAACAAAGACTTAGACCATGGGTGTCAAACTCGCCATGTCACGTGACTTGTCACGACGTATTGCAACTCTTTTTTTGCATTGCTGACAATGGGGTGGGCGCGGCTTCGGTATGATGCATCCAGCCAACAGGCTGGCAGTTTGACACCCCTGCCTTAGACTAACTTCCTGATAATTCCTCTTATCACTTAAAACCACAGGCCTGATAAGGTGTTATAAGGCTATTAGCCTTTTTGACAATCTTTTGTTCAGGCCAGCAAACCTTAATTACCAGACACCTGATAAACCTCTTCTCCTTCAGTCATGCTCTTTGGCTAATCTCAATCTCAATCATCTTCCTTTCCTCCCATTTGTATTTGGTGGAAACACCTGAACTAGTAATAGTACCTCAGAATACTTTTAGGTTGCTTCTCCTAAATTTTAGTCTATGGTCTTTGCAGTAATAAAAAGTTCTACCTGCAATTTTTTTGCTTTCTGTATTATAGTAAGAATTTTATTATACTTTTATTATAGTTAATTTTATTATAGTTTCTCATTTTGTTCAAATGGGCAAGTAGCTTCCTATTTCTGTACTTATTTTATATCTCTCATCTTACTTTTGAGAGATATTTCAAAATGTAATAGCTTAAACAAATCCAGTGTACTTTATTGAGGTGAATTGACTCTTAAATCCCTTGCTTTCTTTGCCTTCATTTGAGTTTGTTCTTTGAACTGAAAGTGCTGAACTATTTGATTCCACCACAAGTCCCTAATTTCTCAGAGGCTACTCTCTCTTTAATTTTCCTTATCTGTATAGATGAGCCACCCAGAGTTGTTTGCTGAGATGGGCAGATATGGAAACCAACCAACCAGCCATATAAATATATAGTATATTTTATGGAAATTGTTTGGTATTATTCAAATGGGAATTCAAATGATTGAATATTAAATGTTAGACACCTGTCAGGTCCTTAGTGTTCAGTCCTCAGAGAATTAGCATTGTGCAATACTCCACTATTATGTCAATATTGATATATATTGATGTATGACCAGACCTGACAATTATTGCCTGGGAGTTCATCTTTCCAGTACCAAACCACGTCAGAAAAGGTCTTTACATAGTGGAGAGGGGGAGGCAATATAGTAGTTGCATACTATATAAGCCTGAATGTCCTGACTCATTTTTCTATATTCTTGCTAATGTGCCAGTTGAAAAGTTAATTCCTGATCTTATTCTTTGAACTCCAGCATTAATTAGATCACTTGCATCTAGTATATAGAAACACTAATGCAAATATAAATGACTGCCTGACTACCAGAGAGGTAAGTTTACTATTTTGTTTAAATTTAATTTTCAGGAAGTGTTGCATGTGTATTATGTTCTATATTGTGCTTTATTTGATAAGTAAATAGCCATTAAGACACATACAAAGCATTCACAATGTAATGTGTGCACTATACGAGTATTTGTAATGCAACTGAGCATCACAGGTTGTAAATCATAAATGCACAACATTATGATACGTTGGCTTGTTAGATTTCAATACAGAAAGATTGAATTGATTTCATTGGAATGTTGAATATTACTGTATTTCTTTGTGTTCTCAATTCATGCTGTTCTTCATGGCAAACTTTCAGCATAATTACTACAAATGGAAAAACTGTCCTGCTGGTTCATTGACTATTGCTATCCAGTTAGCATTGTGCTAGGTTAACATACACTGCTGGAGATACATAGTACAAATAATTTGCTTCAGAAAAAAACCTTCATGAATATAAAAAACTCACAATGAACTATTCAAATAGTACCATTTCAAAGTGCTTATATAGAACTTCATTTTATTTTGACTTTTGAAGGATAATTTCCTGGTCAGTGATCATACTTTTGATTTAAACATTTGAATTCATTCTATTATTTTTTTTTACTTCTATGCTTACACTATCTCTAATACTTTTAATACAGTATTTAAAGAAGTCACTAGAATGTACCATAACTTTTCCAGTTAATATTAATAATTATATTGATCATGAAGCTGATACAAAACAATAATGTGTACTATACCTGTGCAGGTGAAGAATTTTGATACACCCACACTGACTTCTACCTTGCTGAGGGATATTGAAACTTGAAGTGCTGTAAGACATGAAGTAATAGATTTAAGGTAGCCTACCTTAATAAGAAAAAATAGAAATTAATAAAAAATAGAAAAATGCATACAATTGCTATATACATTTTAATTATAATGAAAATTATATAAAAACCAATTTTGAGTATTTTTTATTAATCTTAAATTCAGTAGAATGTGATCACTGAAGAATTATTAATAAAGATGCACAAAACATTGGAGCTACAAACCAAGTAAACTACATTCCCAGAAAGGCATACAGTATATTACCAATATATTATTGATAAATTTTCACTAAATATGTCCCTGTATAAAAAGCTTATAAGGTAAAGGTAAAGGTTCCCCCGCACATGCTTGCTAGTCGTTTCCAACTCTAGAGGCCAGTGCTCATCTCTGTTTCAAAGCTGAAGAGCCAGCGCTTGTCTGGGGATGTCTCCGGGGTCATGTGGCTGGCATGACTAGTTGCCAAAGGCGCATGGAACGCTGTTACCTTCCCACCGTAGTGGTCCCTATTTTTCTACTTGCATTTTTATGTGCTTTCGAACTGCTAGGCTGGCAGAAGCTGGGACGAGTAACAGGTGCTCACTCTGTTACGCGGCACTTGGGATTCGACCCACCAAACTGACCATCTGATCATCATCTCCTGCGGCTGGTCTTCCGTTTTGCCACCCCCCGCCGTGGGGGTACGGAGCCAATTAGATGGTACCGCCCCAGACGCTTAATGGATCCTGATAGATTCCAAGCGGCGCTGGGGTCCCCACCTGCCTCCACTGCTCACAGCTCGGCGGATGCCTTAGTGGAAGCCTGGGAAAGGGCAGCCACTGAGGCACTTGACCGGGTTGTACCCTTGCGGCCCCTGACCCGGCGCAGATCCCAGCGAGCTCCATGGTTTTCCGCGGAGCTCCGGGAGATGAAGCGTCGGAAACGGGGCCTAGAGAGCTGCTGGAGGTCTAGCCGATCCGAACCCGACCGGTTGCGGTTAAGAACCTATATTAGGTCTTATCTCGCAGCGATGAGGGTGGCGAGCTGCAATTACTTCTCCACCCTCATCGCGTCCGCAGATAATCGCCCGGCCGCCTTGTTTAGGGTGACTCGCTCACTTCTTAATCAGGAGGTGAGGGAGGATCCCTTGCAGGGTCGTGCCGAGGAATTTAGTCAACATCTGTCGGATAAAATCGCTCGGATTCAGACCGGTTTGGACTCCAGCTGGGCAGAGTCAGGCGATCAGGACACGGGCGGTCTTGTCAATGTTACCTGGGAAGAGTTTGATTCTGTGACCCCTGATGAAGTGGACAGGATTATGGGGAGGCTGAGCTCCTCCACATATTTGTTGGACCCGTGCCCTTCCTGGCTGGTTTATGCAGCTAGGGAGAGGACACGAGGCTGGCTCCAGGCGGTTATATCTGCTTCTTTGAGTGAGGGTTATTTCCCCACCGTCTTGAAGGAGGCGGTGGTGAGACCTCTCCTCAAGAAGCCTGCCTTGGACCCAGCTGTTTTGAACAACTTTCGTTACCTTCCCACCGTAGTGGTCCCTATTTTTCTACTTGCATTTTTATGTGCTTTCGAACTGCTAGGCTGGCAGAAGCTGGGACGAGTAACAGGTGCTCACTCTGTTACGCGGCACTTGGGATTCGACCCACCAAACTGACCATCTGATCATCATCTCCTGCGGCTGGTCTTCCGTTTTGCCACCCCCCGCCGTGGGGGTACGGAGCCAATTAGATGGTACCGCCCCAGACGCTTAATGGATCCTGATAGATTCCAAGCGGCGCTGGGGTCCCCACCTGCCTCCACTGCTCACAGCTCGGCGGATGCCTTAGTGGAAGCCTGGGAAAGGGCAGCCACTGAGGCACTTGACCGGGTTGTACCCTTGCGGCCCCTGACCCGGCGCAGATCCCAGCGAGCTCCATGGTTTTCCGCGGAGCTCCGGGAGATGAAGCGTCGGAAACGGGGCCTAGAGAGCTGCTGGAGGTCTAGCCGATCCGAACCCGACCGGTTGCGGTTAAGAACCTATATTAGGTCTTATCTCGCAGCGATGAGGGTGGCGAGCTGCAATTACTTCTCCACCCTCATCGCGTCCGCAGATAATCGCCCGGCCGCCTTGTTTAGGGTGACTCGCTCACTTCTTAATCAGGAGGTGAGGGAGGATCCCTTGCAGGGTCGTGCCGAGGAATTTAGTCAACATCTGTCGGATAAAATCGCTCGGATTCAGACCGGTTTGGACTCCAGCTGGGCAGAGTCAGGCGATCAGGACACGGGCGGTCTTGTCAATGTTACCTGGGAAGAGTTTGATTCTGTGACCCCTGATGAAGTGGACAGGATTATGGGGAGGCTGAGCTCCTCCACATATTTGTTGGACCCGTGCCCTTCCTGGCTGGTTTATGCAGCTAGGGAGAGGACACGAGGCTGGCTCCAGGCAGTTATATCTGCTTCTTTGAGTGAGGGTTATTTCCCCACCGTCTTGAAGGAGGCGGTGGTGAGACCTCTCCTCAAGAAGCCTGCCTTGGACTCAGCTGTTTTGAACAACTTTCGTCCAGTCTCCAACCTTCGCTTTCTTGCGAAGGTTGTCGAGAGTGTGGTGGCGCATCAGCTCCCTCTGGTCCTGGATGAAGCGGATTATCTGGACCCCTACCAATCGGGTTTCAGGCCCGGGTACAGCACGGAGACGGCATTGGTCGCTCTGGTGAATGATCTCTGGAGGGCTCGGGATAGGGGATATTCCTCTGTCCTAGTCCTATTAGACCTCTCGGCGACTTTCGATACCATCGACCATGGTATCTTGCTGCGGCGTCTCAGGGGATTGGGAGTGGGAGGCACAGTTCTTCAGTGGTTCTCCTCCTATCTCCTGGGACGCTCGCAGTCGGTGTTGGCAGGGGGGCAGAGATCGGCCCCTAGGTCTCTCATTTGTGGAGTTCCTCAGGGGTCGGTTCTCTCGCCTCTCCTGTTCAACATCTACATGAAACCGCTGGGTGAGATCATTCGTGGTTTTGGAGTTGGGTATCATCAGTATGCCGATGATACCCAACTTTTCTTTTTGACCCCAAACCACCCCAGTGATGCCCTCGCTGTGATGTCCCGTTGCCTGGAGGCGGTTCGGGTCTGGATGGGGAGGAACAGACTTCAACTCAACCCTGACAAGACTGAGTGGCTGTACATCCTGGCATCCCGGGACATTCAAAATGTTCCATCTCTTTCTATGGGGGGTGAGCTCTTACCCCCCGTGGATAGGGCTCGCAACTTGGGAGTCCTCCTAGATTCACGGCTTACCCTGGAAGATCATATAGTGGCCGTGACTAGGGGGGCTTTCGCCCAGGTTCGCCTGGTGCGCCAGTTGCGGCCCTATCTGAACCGGGATGCCCTGTGTACGGTCACTCATGCGCTCGTGACCTCTCGCTTCGACTACTGTAATGCTCTCTACATGGGGCTTCCCTTGAAGACCACTCGGAGGCTCCAACTGGTACAGAATGCGGCCGCGAGAGTTGTCTTGGGAGTTTCCCGGTACTCCCATGTTACACCTTTGCTCCGCGAGCTGCATTGGTTACCAGTTGTCTTTCGGGTGAGGTTCAAGGTTTTGGTTACGATCTTTAAGTCCTTACATGGCATGGGTCCGGGATACCTCAGGGACCACCTGCTGCCGGCATCAACTCCCCTCCACCCTGTGCGTTCCCACAGAGAGGTCCTCCTCAGGGTGCCGCCAGTCAGGGAATGCCGACTGGTGGCCCCCAGGGGGAGGGCCTTCTCTGTGGGCGCTCCGGCATTATGGAACCAACTGCCGGTGGAGCTCCGGATGGCATCAGACCTCCAAACTTTCCGTCGTGACCTGAAGACCCACCTATTTGAAATAGCTGGTCTGGCCTGATGGGGGATTATGGGTTTTAATTGTTGTTTTAGATTTGTATTACTGTTTTTAACTGGGCATGGGTTTAATCTTTTTTAATTTTTGTATTGTCTTTTTTATATATGCCCTGTGAACCGCCCTGAGTCCCTACCAAGGAGAAGGGCGGTATACAAATTAAATAAAACTATAAAACTATAAACTATAAACTATAAGCTCAGTGTCCTAACCCACTGAGCCACCACGTCCCTTCTAAAAGCTTATATAAATGGCTTATATTCTTTTTTTCGTAATTATTATAAATTCTTGAATTCCAACAATTGCATAAATAACACTGAGACCCAATTTGGTGCAGTGGTTAAGGTACTAGATTAAAAATTGAGAAACCAAAAGTTCTCAGCTTCCCCTAAGCAAGAAAGCTTGCTTGGTGGCTTTGGGTCTTTCATTCCCTGTCAGCCAAACTACTTAACATGGTTAAGTAAAGAGGAGGTAAGTACATCATGCATGTCACATGGAATTGGGAAAATAAAGGAAGGGTGTAAATCAAATAAAAATAAGAGACAACAAGTTAATTCAACTATTTCAACCATTCTGTTCTTTTGCTGACATCAGCAAGAATGCTCTATGCACAAAAATTGAAAGATACTCTCATTCCCACAATAGATGACTGGCTGGAAAAACTGGTGGAATTAGAAGGGATGACTAAATTGACTGCTCTAACCAAAGAAAAGACTACAGACAACTTTGTTTCCACTTGGAAACCACTTTTGGATTTTGTGCTTGAGGTGGGAAAACAAATGAAACTTTGACTTTGGGTTTTGCTATTAATTGGTTTATTGTTATTGAAATGGCTAGTATATATTGTTACATAAAAGTAAAAAGTTGAGGCCCATCTAAACGTAAATGCCCATCTCACCCTTCCTGTTCAGGGAAGTAATATTATCCAAGGTGTTGTCATTAAAAAGAGTGGAAAAAATAGTGAGCAGTATTTAAGGCCATGATGAAAGCAAAATAAATAGCTGAATGTAACTCATGCAATGCCATTTACTATACCTTGCAATAATGCAAAATATCCTTTCTCCCAGTATATCCATACACCAGTTCATAGATTGCCTTTTTTCACATTTCATTTCTGTTTGAAGATACCAATAACTCCATCCAGAGTGTGTCTTTTTAACACACTTACTCTTCCCTCATATACTGTATTTGTTCTGCAATTCTATCTCTGTATGCATGAAACACCTTTGTATTTGAAA
Source organism: Vipera ursinii (assembly GCF_947247035.1). Classification (NCBI taxonomy): domain Eukaryota; kingdom Metazoa; phylum Chordata; class Lepidosauria; order Squamata; family Viperidae; genus Vipera; species Vipera ursinii. The sequence continues at coordinate 47,293,733 of NC_139514.1, read as the reverse complement.
GTACTTCTTTCATACTGGTCACTAAGTAACCCACTCTTCCTATATTATGCTGACATTTGTTCTGATGCACTGAACTCTTATTTCCATAAAACAATGTGGAAAAAACTATGCTTTAATAAAAGTATGCTGTTTTCATATATTTTGACAAATATTCTTTTCTCAAAATAGACTGCATACAACCGTTCTCCTTTCTACCAGCAATTTTTTTTAAAAAAAATTCTCCATAAACTTTTCAAACCCTGCAAATGTTGTATTCTACCAAGGTATACTAACATCTGATTGTTGTAAATTAATTATTTAGGTAAGACTTGCAATCATTTGTTCCAGTTTCTTAGCTTTTGGTGTAATGATTTTCAGCTCATGTGTTTCATTGCTTGATAAGATCTATGTAAAATTATTTTAATCTCTGCCAAGAGGATGGCTTGATCTGTTTCAAAAAAAAAATCAAGAAGATTCATGTCCCCATTAATGTATGTTTAACAACTTTATAATAATACTTTCACACATATTGATACACATGTTCAGTAATCAGGACAACACATCTTGCCTTAGTGTTAAACTATTCATTATAAATTGATCCTCTTCACTCACACAAACACATGGATTGTGCCTAGTGATAGTGAAGGAGCTTGAAAAATCTTCCAAGAATATCTAAATGATAATTGTGGACAAAAGACTCTGGATTATAGTGGAAAGTGCCCACCACCGCTCATCACCACACCTCAAGAAGATACTGGAGAAATGGAGAGGTGAGATCACCAAAGCTTATGATAGGCCTAGAATAAACCTGAAAAATGTGCTTTCTCGGATGTGCTCTGAGAAAATCAGAGAAATGTACTAATCAGTTTTAAATATCAAAGTCAATGCTTGGCTATACCTCAAAACTTGATAGAATGATTTCAGTTCAAACTTAACATAAACCGATCAATGGTACGGTTTTCTAAGACTATGTTTGCAAATGGAGAAGAGGTTAACTTTGAGCCATTATATGCCTACTTGCAGCATCTCAGAATAAACCCAATAAAGTCATATTCATTAAATAAGACTAGAATGCTAAAGTTTAAGATAACATATCTTCTGGAACAGGAACATTTAGCACTGGTTTATCAGATAAAATATGGGACAGACTAATAGAGTTCTGCCAAGAAAATGCAATGTTTATAAGTATCTTCCAAAAAGCCAGAAGATAACTCTACTTGGACATATCACAAAATGGATGACACTAGAACCAAATTGATGATATAATCTGCAAGCAAATAAGGATAAATCTATTCAGTCAGCAGAAGTTACAATAGCTCTGATCACAGATCTACAGTATTGTAAAACTATAAATTAAAGTAAGGAAAATCAAGTCATCACATCCAGTGATACATTGTCAGCAATGTTTCATACAGTTGTTCAGTCAAGATAAAAAACATATATTATGAATAAGATTTTACAAATAACATCTAAAATGATATTTGTGACATTTTAAAGATGAAGAAAACAAAATTAACCAGAAATTCCAAAAGCAGAAGATCGAAGTAATATCTGCTAATAAATTGAAAATACTTAAAGAAAGGTAAGAAGCAAATAAGTCATCTTTATGCAAATAAAAATAGAAACAGAAATTGGAGGGCAGAAATAAACAGAAGAACTAAACAAAAATGACCACTGTATGGGTTGATCTCTGAACTAAACCAGACATTCTGGAAGGTAAATCTAAGTGGAGCCTAAAAAACCATCATAATAACAAAGCCGCTAGCGCTGATGAAATAACTGCAGAACTTTATTATTTAGCTTAGTGATTAAAGTTAAAATGCTACCTCTTATGTAAAAAGTATGGGACTGAATTTATCCTTTATATTCCAAAACTAAGAAAGGGTAATATTAAAGGATAAGCAAATGGTTGAAAAGTTGCATTTTTTTAATCCCACAGAATCTTCTATGTTCTATTATTTCTTCAAACAAGACTGACTGTTTTTATCTTTCTGCAGTTATTCTACTTTCACATCTGCCTCTTCGTCAATGTCATTTTCTTACCTAAGCACACACTTTTTCCTACCACGCTGCACTATTTTACAATAATAAATATACTGTCACACTATGATCTCCCTTTTAAATTATTTTCAATACTTTTTGCAAACTATTACATTGTTGTTGTTATTGTTATTGGCCCCCCCTCTCCCATAGATTCTATGTGGCTATATACTGTAAATGATACCTTGTTAATCAGTTACTACTGCAGTAGTTATCCTGCAGTTAATTACTACAACTCTCCTTGGAGATGGATTCACCCAATACAGTGGCCAATGCCACTGAAAGTCAGCCAAAAGCCATCTACAATTGCTTGGTTGAGTTGGCAGCTATATAAATTGAATAAATAAATGAAAATACCTATAAAACATCAACAGGGTCAGGGTTATCCGAATGTTAGGGGTCAGGTGTTCCATAGAGCAGATGTTGCAATGGGAAGCACATTTCCTGGGTTCTATCAGATAGTATTGCTTGGTAATAGGGACCTCTGGTATGCCAGCTCTACTGAATCTAATGGGACAAGCAGAGATAGTGAGTCCCATAAATAATCGGTGCTGTGAAAAGCTTTTTGGTAATATCCAGTACCTTGAATTGTTCCCAGAAGTCTATTGGAAGCTAATGCAGTGATATAACTGTATATGCATTGCACTGAGACATGACCATAATTATCCATATTGCTGCATTTGGAACCAGTTGTAGCTTCCAAATGATATACAAAGGCAGCCCCATAAAGAGCTCATTGCAACATTTCAAATGACAGATGACTACATGAGTGACCATGAGCAATGCCTATAAAGCCAGGAACAGGTACAGTCAGTGCACAGTTGTAAAATGGAGCTTCTGGCTATGACTATCACCTGCTCTTTCAGCAGAGCTTAGAAACTGGAAAAACTGCCAACCTGTGTACAAGTTCTGCCTGGAAGAGTGTCACCCTATCCAGAAAAATGGATGGAAGGTGCCCAGTATTGGGGAAGAGGGGCACCTAAAACTCATAGCCAATGGGTCTCATGAGGGTTCAGCTGAAGCTTATTCATCCCATCCAGGACTCTTCTATCCCACTTCCAAAGACTGAGAAGGAACCTAGACAGCATCTTTTGGTTGATCATGTCATATATACTGTACATGCAAATGTATGCATATATTCATTAGCATACAGATGATAGTTTACCTGATGCTGTTTCCCAGGGTTCAGAGAAGAACAGAGATAAGATGGACTCCTAGTAACCCTAGCTTAGAACTTGATCTCACCCACACAACCCAATCAAATTAATAATTGTGCAAGTGTCCTTTATATTTGCCAGGTCAAGACTTAAATCTCTATGGAGACTGTTTAATTTTTCTGCTTATATTTAGGAAAGAGCATTCTCCAGAGTCCCAAGTTAATAAGGCTTGTTTGTTACATTTTAATGATTTGGCATTAAGTTCAATAAGTAATTAAGAAAAGGAAAAGTTTGAACTGTTTATCATGAATAGTTTGTGTTCAGTGTTGTGTTTATTAGTCTTTCTATTACATATGTGTGTTGAAATGTGTATGTATAAATTGAATCAATATCACTAGCTTGAGCAGTGATTGTATCTAATGATTTTAATCAATATAATTAAACTGTAAATCACTATGCAAGTATATTAAACTCCTAGTTTGATATGCAGCCTGAATTATCTTTTACATCAAGTACAGTAAATTTAGTTTGTCTCTGATGGGACTGAACTAGAAGTCAAATAGAGTTCACTCAACCCATGGGATATACAAATGTTTCTATGGTGAAAAGTATGATGCAAGGGTTTCATTCTTAATTATATGAAATAAATATAGTGCATGACAGTCCACAAAAAATATGAGTATTAAAAACCCATAATCCCACTGATTTTAAATCGCTGTATTATATACATCAAAGAAAAAAAATCTAAAATCTATGTAATGTAGAAATTAAAAATCAATAGGAAATTAGCTATGTGCTGCCTTAAAAATGAAAATATTGAGTAAATTACATTTTCAAAGATTAATTAGTATTCAAAGAAACCTGATGAACAGTTGCTCTGGTATCCCATGCTGAATATTATATTATGCAATTTCAAGTACTTGAAATAAATTATTACCTACTGTTCTCTAACCTTTAATATTTTTTCATTAGCTATTTTCAGAGTTTAAAGAGCATTAATGATGTTCTTGGTATAAGCCTAACGAATCTTGCAGATCTACGTTCATTAAGAGTATTCTAAATAATAACCAAGTCTACCTACACAGTTTATTGAAAATTCTGCCAGGTGAAGTGATACAAGGTATAAATTGCTGTAAAAAATTAGCATGTCTAAAAATAGTACTATGCTAATATCCTCATTAGCAACAATATTCGTGATAAGGTCATTAGGAATCCCAATATTAAAAAGAAGTATATTAAATGTTGTCCTCAGTGCCTAGTAGAACTCTGTTATATATTTTTTTATTAAAAGGTAAGATAAAGGAGTCACTGTGTATTTTAATTTGCTACTCATTGCTGACTATAGTGTGTGATGCTCATCTCCTTTTCAAGGCCATTGAGCCACCACTGCCAAAGACATTTCCATGGTCATGTGGCCAGCATGATGTCATGGAATGTTGTTACCTTTGCACCAGAGGCACTTGCATTTGTGAGCTGTCAAGCTGGAGTAAGGACGGGAGCTCACCCCATCATGTGGCGCTTAGGTCTCAAACCTGACTGCCAGCTTTCTAGCTGACAAACCCAGCATCTTAACGTGGCGCCCATTATATTTTAAAAGTATACCTGAAATAAATTTTAGTCAGTGACCAGTAGAGTGGTTCATGAATTAATCTGCAAACCTTAGGAAACTTTGAAAGCACTTTATATGGGATGTATTCTTGCTCTCTTTTAAAATCTAGTCATGGAGCTACTCACATCATATATTTTTGTCTACCTGTTGTTTTTTTTTAAAAAAAATCCCAGAACAACTGATAAACAACTAATAAATTAAATAAATAGATAAATACAAGTATTTTTTTTTAGTATTTTTACCTGCAGCTGCCAAACCTATATTCCCTTTCAGCACTGACAAATGTTTATTTGTCCTTAATTATATATGAGAAATGGTATAGTTCATTTTACCAATGAAGGAAAGATATAATTATCAACAAAACTCAAACTAAAAGACACAGCAACATTGCACATGAACAGCGTAGTTTCATTGTTCTAGAAAATGCTCTTCAGTTTTATAATTCAGTTTTACAATTCTGTGTTACTTCTTTCCCAGACTTGTACTTTTCACTCTCTTCATTACAGTAAAATTCTCCAAAGATATACTAACATGAAAACCACCCAGCACAAAATAATACCTTCAACATAACAAATTTTCACAACCAGATCTTTCAGCCATTTTTGCTCAAATCAATATGACCAACTACCAAGAATAATAATAATAAAAATGTCTAAAACATTCTGTCATTTAATTAAACAGACCTGCTAGAATCTTTATATACTTTGGCTGAAAAAAGATGAAAGAAAAAGAATGTAATTTTATAACAAAGAAATAAAAATAAGGAAAAAAGGCAAAGACAAAGTCCTTCTGCTCCCAAACTTATATTTTTTTTTTTCTTCGTAAAATGCTTTTTCATTTTCAAGATTTGAGAAATCATCAACAGTTCAAGGTGTAAGTCACATTAGCATTATAGCCCACAATTGTGGCTTATTTTGTTTGGTTTAAGATTTAGAGCAGGGCTTTTCAACCTTTTCACCCATTGTACCACTTTTAGAATATGACAACCTCCGAGTACCACCGGTCGCCTAGCAACAGCCATCTCTCACTCAGGCTTGTGCGGTGCTGCCACTGGTTCAGCTCATTCCCCTTCCCCACTACCACTTTTCTAGGATGGTTGCATACCATCTGCCAGGTGGCAATGTACCACAGGTGGTACCCGTACCACTGGTTGAAAGGCCCTGATTTAGAGTAATTATTATTACAATCTAAAAATGCACACATCACATGAATAGCAAAGAGAAGGACATGCTTACAATCACTGAAGGCTTTAGTTGATTCCTGTTTGCTTTTTCTTAACTGCAAGTAATGTTGTAAAGTTTCAACAGGTGAAAACGAAATGAAGATTGCTTCAAACATCTAGAGCATGGGTGTCAAACTCGATCATGTCACATGACATATTGTGACGTATCATGACTTTTTGCCTTTGCAGAGCTGGGGTGGGTGTGGCCTGTGCATGATGCATCCAGCCTGCAGGCCACCAGTTTGACACCCCGATCTAGAGGAACATAGTGAGCTTGGGGAGGAAGTGCAATTAAGAATATTGAGGGCAGAGCTAGCATGCATGAAAGTTTACGTAAATTCCATACATCTTATTCAAATTTAATATCTGATTTAATTTACGGTTCCAACTTCTAATTACATTTTAATTAATGATTTGCCTTTTCCTTGTACAATAGGCATTTTCATATTTCAAGGGAAAATCAATAGCTACAACTAAAAAAACAATATTATTTATACTCGTATTTTAATATCCTCAGATTACACCACTTCCAGAACTGCTTGTTAGTTAATTGTGCATATACATATGTACAGAAATAATTATGCATGCATAAGATTTTATTTGCCACCAAAGACTATGTTCTAGATACTTGCTTCAATACACAAAAGGTAAAATATTTTTTACATTAACTTCTGATTTATGCTTGAAAAGAAATCTTCACATCTGTACAATCACTCAAGCAAACCGAGATGCATAAATGGCTATGGCTGATGTGCACACATACATTCTTACAGATAAATATAACATAAACACAATAACTTTGAATACCCCTTCCTCCTTTGGGCTGGCAGATGCAAGTTTAACTCTCCTTCATTTGGCCTATTTAATTTCCTTCAGAAAAAACAACCAGGGGATCCAGTTAAATGGCTTGTTATCATGTCTTCCTATACCAACAACTGTCTTTATGCCACATCCTAATGATAGTACCTTTTGCCTTATACCCACAGTTATAACAGTTGAGTTAGCTCAAGACTTTCTTAGTTGTTCCAGTTTAAACTAACATTTTTCCTCTTCTACCAACACTATTTTTTTCTATAGATATACGGTAACCTAAAAGCTTAATTGATCACACACTTACTGAGACATCAAAGTTGGGGTGTCTTCAGCAATTTTAGGCTGCTTAGATATGAAGATAAAAACTGCCTTCTCAGGCTAGTTTGAATTGGCTTTTATAGAGCCAATTGCCAACATAGGAAAGTAGTTTTGTTTAGCAATCACAAAGGTGACTGGCAACTCAGTCACAAAGCAACATGATTACCAAGAGAAAAATCAATAGACCACAACTGTAACATTTTTACACAGGACAACTGACTAAGGTGCTACCACAGGGAGGTCCTTCGGTACTGCCGGTTAATGAATGCCAGTGGGTTATTCCCAGGGGAAGGGCATTCTCTGTGGGTGCTCCTGCCCTATGGAACCAACGCACATCCTACTCCACCCCAGCACTAATAATAATAATAATAATAATAATAATAATAATAATAATAATAATAATAATAATAACAACAACAACAACAACAACAACAACAACAACAATAATGGTGGTGGTGATGAATTGACAAATTCACCATTAGTCAATTGAAAAAGGCGGCCTTAATAGGACTGCTTCCATCCTGTGACGCTATCTGTAACACCATCAAACATCCACATCTGCCTATCCCAGGTCCTTGGTAAGGACCCGATGGGTAGACAAAAATGCCAAATCCAGTCTCAAGATCTGGCTGACTACGTGATGATATAATAATAATAATAATAATAATAATAATAATAATAATAATAATAATAATAATAATAATAATAATAATAATTTGGAAGGGACCTTGGATGTCATATAATCCAACCCCCTGCTCAGGCAGGAAACCCTATACCATTTCAGACAAATGGCTATCCACTCTCTTCTTAAAAACATCCAGTGTTGGAGCATTCACCACTTCTGGAGGAAGGTTGTTCCACTGATTAATTGTTCTAACTGTCAGAAAATTAATCCTTAGTTCTAGGTTTTTTCTTTCTTTGGTTAGTTTCCATCTATTGCTTCTTCTCCTGCCTTCAGGTGCTTTGGAGAATAGCTTGACTCCCTCTTTTTTGTGGCAGCCCCTGAGATATTGGAACACTGCTACCATGTCACCCCTCATCCTTCTCTTCATTAGACTAGACATACCCAATTCTAGCAACCATTCCTTACATGTTTTAGCCTCCAGTCCCGTAATCGTCTTTGTTGCTCTTCTCTGTACTCTTTCTGGAGTCTCAACATATTTTTACATCATGGTGACCAAAACTGGATGCAGTATTCAAAGTGTAGTCTTACCAAGGCATTGTAAATTGGTATTAACACTTCATGTGATCTTGATTCTATCTCTCTGTTAATGCAGCCTAGCACTGTGTTGGCTTGTTTGGCAGCTGCAGCACACTGCTGGCTCATATTTAAGTGATTGTCCACTAGGACTCTGAGATCCCTCTCACAGTTGCTACTATTGAGAAAGGTACCACCTATACTATACCTGTGCATTTGGTTTTTCTTGCCTAAATATAGAACCTTACTTTTTTCACCACTAAATTTCATTTTATTAAATAGCTCCCAAAGTTCAAGACAATCTCACAAATTGCCAGGGCAATTTCTGTTCCATAGTCTGGCCTTAAATCAGATTTCAATGTATCTAGAATATCAGTTTCCTCCAGGAAAATCTGGCCTTGACTGGCCATCATCTGCTCAAGTGCTCTGCCTAGCAAGGCAACATTGGCCACTGGCCTTCAGTTATTTCCATTCTCTGAGTCCAGATTCAGCTTATTTAGAAGTAGCCTGATCACTGCTTCTTTTAATGATGCTGGAATTGCTCCCTCTCTCAAAAGATATTTATGACCTCATGGACCCAGGTGGATAGCTTCCTGCTCCCAAATTTAATAATCCAAAATGAGCATGAGTTGAGAATATAAGTGGTAGACTGAACATGTCTAATTACTTTGTCTTCCCTCTCATGCCTCAAAGAATATATGTCATCCATTAGGAAAAAAGAACTTTACAAGATATATTAAGTGAACCGTTGAAAGATGTTTGCAATGAACTTTTCTTGGAGGCTAAACTCCCAAAACATGGATAGAAGCAAATATTATCTTATTACCCCAAAAAAATAAGATTCAGATTTGGCACAGATAAAAAATTATAGACTGATGTCATTACTAAATGTGGATTATATTTTTTTTACTTCAATAATGGCAGAGAGACTGAAAAGATTCTTAACTGAATTTATACATTCAGACCAAAATGGTTTTTTTTTTACCAAGGAGACAAATTTAAAGTAATTTAAGGGTGATAATGGATGTATTGGTATATTATGAATTACATCCATGAAAACAACTTGCACTAATATTTCTAGATGCCCAAAAGGCATTGCATAATGTTTCCTGGCAATTTATGATTCAACAATTAAAAATAATGGACTTTTGACATAACTTTATAAATATGATTAAAACAATATATAATAAACAAACTGTCAACACTGCTAACATCGAATGTTATTGCTTGACAAGAGATGAAGAAGTAGCCATTTCATATGTTAAACCTGTGTATTGCTTTAAGAGATTGAGTTTAAAGTTGGGAGTGGGGTAGAGGAGGATTGTACCTTCAAGGCCATTTCTAACTGAAGAAGATAAGACCTTGGCAGGTTTTTTAACGGAAGGGAAACTGATTCTTTAAATTAATTGGAGAATATGATTAATGACAAAATTAGAAAAGTGGAGAATTATGTTTTAATATATTGTGCAAGGGGTGGAGATTTCAGATTCCAGCTTCCTTCAAGCAAGCATTTGCCGGTGTATTAGACTAATAAAGGACTTTTAAGGTAAACAATGCCTCAGAGTCACTTGAAAAGCCCATACCTTGGAAATTTGACACAAACAGAGAAAGTTATTATGAATGGAGATTATACTGAGAACTTTGAGATAAGAAAAGATACAAGGCAAGGATGTCCATTATCTCCATTGTTATTTAATTTGACCTTGAAAGTTCTAAATAGAAATAATAGACAAGATGCAGAAATTAAAGGACTAGAAATAAAAGGTGAAACATATAAATTACAAGCATTTGCTGATGATTTAGTATTTATTTTAGAAGAACCCTTGGAGATGATTCCTAAACTACTGGGAAAGATAGAACAATATGGAGAAATGGCAGGACTGAAGATAAACAGAGGAAAAAACAAATTAATAGTTAAAAATCTTACAGATAAATAAAAAAATGTCGGAAAAAATAAAATTGCAAATAGTTAAAAAGGTCAAATATCTGGGAATATATTTACCAGCAAGATGTTCAACAATAAAATAAGATAACTATGCAAAACTATTGAATCAAATAAGAGTAGATTTGGAAAAATGGAAAAACTTGCCATTGTCAGGAAGAATTGCTACAGTGAAAATGAATATACTACTGAAAATTTTATTTTTACTCCATACAATACCTATAAAACTTGAGAATTTTTTTTTAAGATTTAAATTCATTAATTTTGAAATTTATTTGGCAAGGAAAGAAAGCTAGAATTAAGATGAAAATGTTACAAGACACCAAAGAAAATGGAGATTTTGGTTTACCAGAGTGGGTTTTATATTAACATGGGTAAAAGAATGGATAACTCTTAGAAACAAAAAGCTGTTATATCTGGAGGGGCATGATTTACAATTGGGGTGGCATGCTTTTTATGGTATGGGAAAAATAAAATTCATAAATACTTCCAAAATCACTATATAAGAAATGCATTATTAATAACATGGGGAAAAATAAAATGTAAAATATATTTGAAAATTCCAGAGTGGTTGTCAATAATGGAAGCATTTGTACACCCAAATTTAGTGGACTTTGAAAAAATTTGGACATAGAGAGATATTCTAAACTCTGAAGGGAATTTAAAATCTAAACAAGAAATGAAAAAATCAGGGTATCAATTTATCACGGTGGGCACAGTTACAAATGCAAGCTAGATATGATAAAGATGTTAAACTGTATGGATTTTATAAGGAACAAACTGTGTTTGATAAGATATTGTTAACTTCTGATGAGAAACAAATTAAGAAAATGTATAATTTCATCTTAACTTTGAAAATGGAAAGCGAACAAGGTAAAGAAACAATGATAAGATGGGTGAAAAACTTTGGATACAATATAGAACTAGAAAAATGGCAAAATTTATGGGGAAAAATTATAAACTGACAATGTCAACTTGCTACAAAGAAAATTTATATAAAATGTTTTATAGATGGCACTTGGCACCAGCAAGACTAGCAAAAAAATGTTTTAAAACATGTCAGATAGATGTTGGAAATGTAAACATAGGTCAGGCACTTATTACCATGTTTGGCGGACATGTGACAAAGTAAAGAGTTATTGGGAAAAGATACAGGCTTAACTAAAAAAAGATGTTGGGAGAACACGTAGATTTTAAATCTGAACTTTTTTTTACTAGATATAATGCCAGAAAAGACTGATAAACAAAGTAGATATTTGATTTTGCATGTTACAACAGCGGCAAGAATTATATTTGAGCAATATTGAAAAAATGAAGGAATACCATCAGATGAAGAAATAATTAAAAAAATACTAGAATGCACAAAGATGGATAGGCTGAGTATGAGACTGAAAGAAAAAGCTGAAATGGAATATTACCAAACTTGGGACTTATTTGATCGATGGCTAGAGGAAAGAATAAAGGATTAGGAATTAAATATGTAATAGCGAATGTAAACTCAGACAGCACGTTTGTTGAATAAATATTACTGAATGTGGGGGGGGGGAAACCCAATAAAAACTTTTTTTAAAAAAAGGAGAGACGAACAGTCTATTATTGGAGGCTGTGCATTTGTCATCACTGAAAGTTTTTAAGAAAAAGCTGGAGAACCAAGCTCCATGTATGTTTAACTGGTTTTCTTACCTATTGTAAAAAAAGATGGCCTATATTATCATTTCCAGTGTTAGAATTATTTGATTTTACTGCAATGGGAAATTGCTGAAAAATTTGGTAAAAGAGGGGAAGTGCTGAAACCAGCATGTTGTATCAAATAAACATTGTTAATTTAGACATTTATCCTAGTATATGATCATCATAATATATCCATAATAAAAAAATATATTTTAATATGATTCGATCTGATTCAGCTACTACTACTACTACTATTTGGGGGCAACTTGTCTTCCTGAAACATGACGTGTAACATTGGCAAACTCATTAACAAATTGACAAATTCAAGCAATTATGTCTGATTATAATTTGTAATCACTGACATTCCAAAAAGTTATTACTTATTTATTTATACCCAACCTTTATTATTTTTACAAATAACTCAAGCTGGCAGACATAATGAATAGTCCTTCTTCCTCCTACTTCCCCAAAGCAACAACCCTGTGATGTGAGTTGGACTGAGAGAGAGTGACTGGCCCAATGTCACTCAGTTGGCTTTCATGGTTAAGATGGGGCTAGAACTAATTGTTGACTTCTAAATCTAAATTAGGCATTCTTTTGTTTTAGACTTGGCAATCCACCGAAATAAGTTGCAACTGATTTAATATTTAGCATGCACTTCAAACTGGCAAGGCAGTCACATGCATGCACCCAAATAAACACAAGGAAGGCAAGACCTTGGCCAGTAGGTAGTGTAAGGACCTGCCTCAGTTAAACCTCCCAAGAAAGCAGAACTCTTGAATCTTGCATTGTTTCAACAGAAACTTTTATTGGAAAGTATTGACTGCAGGAAAGTAAGGGAGGATCTGAGAATTTACCATGCAAAACTTTCAATTAAAATAATCCAGTCAAACCCCATCCCAACTGTCCATCAAACAGAGCCAATCCATAGGTGTTAAATTGTTGTGGGAAAGAACCAATAAGGCACTGTTCTCAAGGCTGTCAGGTCTCTCTGCGGCTTCTTCCCTCCACCTGGAGATAAGGCAGATGGCTGGAGGCACATTCCATTCTCACCCCAAGAAGGAAACCTCAAAGAGGAAGGAGCAAAGCAAAGGAAATACAGTGCAGAATACCCATAGGTCCCCCTCCTCCCCCATCAATATAGCAGAACCTGAAAATGAAGAGAAGGGATAGGAAAGAGAGGGAAAGGAAGTTCTGACAGGTAGGATGCAGTGCCAGTGGAGCCAATTCATGTTGCAGCCATGCGTTCAGTGATCCCGAGTTAAAAGTCCACACTAGTCTAAAATCATAGATATAAAAGACAAGAGGCAGGACTAGACAGCTGGTAGTGCAGTTTCAAGAAAACAGAATTAGGTAGTGGCAAAGAAACAAGAATAGTCCAAATCAGTCCAGTATTCACAATTCCATAATTCTTGCCCAGCTGTAAAACCCACAGTATGGCATATATGCTATTACTGTAGTTCATATGCTATTACTCCACTGAAAGCTTTCATTGACATTTCCCTTTGACATGTTTCATGTTGTACTTGTGACCAATCTTCTCCTCAGGAACATGTGCATTTGCCACTTTCCCCCCAGATCCATATTTACTTGAGGAAACACTGTTTTAAAATGCTCTTGTTTGCACATGGGCTTGATGGATAGTACTTGCATATCACATTTTAACATTATAATACATATGTGTCCTCTTACTCCTCACCTTGTCACATTTTGTAGCATTGTAGCAATAAAAAAAGCATTGCACTTTCAAATTTTGAATGACTTGTGCTTCAAACTTTGGTGTTAGCATATTTAATATGACAGTCCATTTTTAGTTATACTAAAAATGAAAGTCAGGCTTTTTATGGATGTATTTTAATTTTGTATTCATTTTTATTTACTGGTTACTTAAGCATAACTGTTTTACAGGTACTTATAGATCATTCCTTTTGGTACTGTCCACGGGATTTTATTTTCCTGGGCTCCAAAATCACTGCAGATGGGGACTGCAGCCAAGAAATTAAAAGACGCTTGCTCCTCGGGAGGAAAGCCATGGCAAATCTAGACAGCACACTAAAAAGCAGAGACATCACCCTGTCAACAAAAGTGCATATAGTCAAGGCTATGGTCTTCCCAGTTGCAATGTATGGCAGTGAAAGTTGGACCATAAGAAAGGCTGAGTGCCAAAGAATTGAGGCCTTTGAACTATGGCGCTGGAGAAGAATCCTGCGATTCCCTTGGACTGCAAGGTAATCAAACCGGTCAGTCCTAGAGGAGATCAACCCTGACTGCTCTTTAGAAGGCCAGATCCTGAAGTTGAAACTCTAATACTTTGGCTACCTAATGAGAAGGAAGGACTCAATGGAGAAGAGCCTAATGCTGGGAAAGATTGAGGGCAAGAGAAGAAGGGGACGACAGAGAATGAGGTGGCTGGATGGAGTCACAGAAGCAGTAGGCGTGAGCTTAAATGGACTCCAGAAGATGGTAGAGGACAGGAAGGCCTGGAGGAACATTGTCCATGGGGTTGCGATGGGTCAGACACGACTTCGCAGCTAACAACAACATAGATCATTAATGGGCATATTATTTGTACTCATCTGAAACCACAATGGCTGACTGACTAACTACAGGTTTAACTCTCTGATATATCTCATATAGTTATAAAGTAAATTATTTTAATTGTGCTTCTTACTCTTCTTGTATAATTGTGTTGTTTTTACCTTTACTTTTTTGCAGAAAATCCCAATATTTTTAAATTCTAGTTTTAAATGCATTGCTTTTACTCTTTGACAATGTCCTTTCACCTGTATTAAGTAAAATGTAATCGACACATGGTCCTTTTCCAGAATCAGTAATGAGAAGTTAATTGCTTTATCCAACAAACAGTCATAAATGAGTGGAATTTTTATCAACTATTAGCAGTTTTATAGAATATGTGCACATGGGCACAGAAGGGAATTACAACATGTGCCGTAAAGGTGCTATTTATATTAATTAAATACTCACTGGATTTCTACAAAATCCTTTACTACAGAACTATATCCACAACAGACAATATATTTTTTCTCACTACAGCCTAAAATATGCCTTCAGAAAAGGTGGTCATTTTTTTCAATTTTAATAAAAATCAAAGAAGTTAAGGTTCTTCTGGCAGTCTTGTTCTTTTCTTCTTGGTTTTATATATTTCCAACTTCTTTGCACAATATAATCCCTAGATGTATATACAGGTAGTCCTTGATTTACAACAGTTCATTTAGTGACCATTCAAAGTTACAACGGCACTAAAAAAAGGGACTCACAACTATCTGCACACTTACGTTGCAGCATCCCCAAGGTTACCTGATCAAAATTCAGATGGTTAGCAACTGACTCATATTTTTGACAGTTGCAGTGTCCCAGGGTCATGTGATCATTTGTTGTGACCTTCTGAAAACTAAAGTCAATGGGGAAGCCAAATTCACTTAACAACCATGTTACTAACTTAACATTGACAGTGATTCACTTGACAGATGTGTCAAGCAAGGTCATAAAATGGGCCAAAACTCATTTAACAAATATCTCACTTAGCAACAGAAATTTTGGGCTCAATTGTGGTTGTAAGTCAAGGACTACTTGTACATGCAACTAGATTCATTGCTCAGGTTATACGAAACTTTTCAAGAGGAAAGAAAAATAGAATGTTTATCCCCAGAATACTTCTGGGATCCACTCTTGGCCTGATGTTTAACATGCCCAGACAACCATGGAGGAAGAAAATGATGAAATGGGTGTCATGCATACAACATGCTTTTCAAATTTACCACATGGAAATAAGTAAATAAATAAGTGACATTTTATTTTGTTTGTACATATCTAGGATTAATGTACAAAACAGAGATGTACATAAACCAGAAAAATGTATTTTGATAGTTCATGTCCAAACTGAAACACACAAGTACAGAACCAATGAGCTTTATTTTTATTTTTTTCATGGATACAGGCTGAAATGTGGCTGTTCCAGACAGTGGTGGCATACAGTGATGGAGGGGGCCAAGGCTAAAGGATTTCTTGAACAATAGTGGAACCTAAGTGCCAAGTTAGCTCAAATGTATATAATCTCTATGCTATCAACTGGCACTTCAGATTAATTGCAGCTTCTTCACAGCTCTTTCCCCAGCATAAAAAGGAATGCATGAAGCCTTTTGTAATAGCAATCGTTCCTGTTAATATTACAAGTCAGTAAAAATGGTTGCACATTTCTTTTTCCTGTTTATATATCCCTCTTATATGGTTAATTTGTTTTACTGCTTCAAATTTAAAAAGTATAGCTTCATTTTTGTCCTGTCATCTTTATACATGCATTCCTTCCCAACCACAAATAATGCTAAAATGATAAAACATTCCTTGCAATGACTTGAAGTTATTTACACTCTTCCATGTTTACAGTGCAATTTTACACACAGATATGCATAAGGTGAACTTTATGTTTTGATGTTGTGGTGTCTGGCCATTTGTTCCCCTTGTCCAATCTCTGTTTTTCTATTTTACTTTAAATCATCAAGTCTGTTTCAATAAAAATAATAATTTTCTTTTGAAGCTATTCTAGAAATTGTAGCACTTTATATCAGAGCTCTATGTAGTACTGATTTATTTTGGTTGGGTAATATATACCACAATGATATTTTGCAATGTTTCATTTTCTGCTGTGTTGTTATTAGCTACTTACTTTTCATAGAGATGGGGAAAAGAAAATCTATTCATAATGTCAGGCAGTACTCCTTGTAGCATAAGGCTAAAAAGACATTTGTTTTCAGAATTAATATCTGCTTCCTCTGGCATCATTTCTCACATATTAGTTTAAAAAGGAAGTTAAAAGGGATAGCCCTAGTTTCCTTTGCAGCTCTTAAAATGGCAGATTTTGCCATCGCTCACAGCAGGAAGGCGCATGGCGCTTTGGGCCATTGCTGTCGCTCGGGGCAGGACACCATATGTGCTTCAGTCTGTTTCCGCCGCTCATGGCAAGAAGCTTCATCTCCTCCTATGCCCCCTTGCCCCCAAACTAGGGCTTACTTTAGGGGGGCTTATATTAGGTCCACCCCCAAAAATCAAGTTGAGGCTTACTTTCTGGTGGGGGCTTATTTTGGGGGAAATAAGGTAGGTCTTTGAGTATCATGTCTACTTATCTTGATGCTATTTCTGGATCCAGAGAATACTTATGACATTCTCTCTCTTTTTTTTCTTTCTTTCTTTCTTTCTCTTTCTTTCTTTCTTTCTTTCTTTCTTTCTTTCATTCTTTCTTTCTTTCTTTCTTTCTCTTTCTTTCTTTCTCTCTCTCTCTTTCTCTCTCTCCTTCCTTCCTTCCTTCCTTCCTTTCTTTCTTTCTTTCTTTCTTTCTTTCTTTCTTTCTTTCTTTCTTTCTTTCTTCCTTCCTTCCTTCCTTCCTTCCTTCCTTCCTTCCTTCCTTTCTTTCTTTCTTTCTTTCTTTCTTTCTTTCTTTCTTTCTCTCTTTCTTTCACCCATCTCAATCCAAATGACTATGTATACTTTTTATATAAAGATTATTAAATAAGCATTTACTGAAATCATTTTTTTCCACCTCATGTATCAGTTCCAGTTTCAAGAACTCAGCATTTCATGAAGCTCAATGTTTCCAGGAATTTAGCATGTTGTTCTTAAAAGCATGCAGTGAATCAAATATGTAGTTAAATGAGCAATCCATAATTGTCAATATAAAAATATACTTGTCACATGTACTTGTATCTTTGTATATGTTTCAGTTCTGTAACCTTTAAAAATACTAGAATTACCAAGTAAGTGTTAATAAGATTTATTTCATTTTATTTTCAGGTGTATATAGTAAATATTTTACTTTAATAATGGACTTGTTTTTTCACATTATTAGTTAACATTTAAATTTCTACTCTGGTCTTCATTCAAATCATTTCATGCAAAGCAAATGAGACATTTATATTAATTGAGTGGTGCATTGCAATGTACAATTATGCACATTTTTACTGTTGTACTAAAAATAGGGCTTTTGCACTTGTCCTTTTTTAAAAGTTGGTCAAAATATTTTGTTTTGTCTCCCACCTCCATTTTATATCCCTATGAATTATTCATTTAGAGATTAATTAGACTAATACCGTATATAATTAATATTTCAATAGCATTCAACTTAAACTAGTTTTGTGATTCCTTCCACTTCATGGAAAAAACTAATTATTCTATTGGAGTTATGGAGCTGGACTAAAAAAATAAACATACCAATTATTAAAATAATTATATTTTACTCATGATTCATAAACTTTGAGGAACTACAAATGCTCACTATAGGCTCACTATAGGCACACACACACACACACACACACAGAGAGAGAGAGAGAGAGAGAGAGAGAGAGAGAGAGAGAGAGAGAGAGAGAGATTAAACATACTATATACAACATATGTATAGGCCTATACCCTTACATATAAGTAACATATAAATATTAATCACTGTCCATCTTGAATACATAATGGAAGGAGGAAGCTTTAGAATTCACAAGGTTAATACTGTATGGAACAAAACTGTCACTGAATCTGGATGTTCTGTTTCAGATACCGCAAAGCCTCCTCCCAGAAGGAAAACAGGTTGTGAAGAGGATGTGTAGTGTTCCAAACAATCTTACGGACCCTACTCAAGCAACACTTATGTGCTATGTCCTGGATGGAAGGGAGGGAACTGCCAATAACCTTTTCAGCCATCCTTACCACTCTCTGCACCACCTTCCTGTCTGAAGCAGTGATTCTTCCAAACCAGACTATGATGCTGTATGACAGGATGTTCTTGATTGTCCCTCTGTAGAAAGTGGTAAAGATAGGAGAAGGAGGATGTGTTTTTCTCATGCAATGCAGAAAATGCAGGCGCTGCTGTGCCTTCTTCACCAGTGTCTCGCTGTTGAGCGACCAAGCCAGCTACTTGTTAACTGCACACCCAGGAATTTGATCCTGGTAACCATCTCCACAAGTGAATCATTGATGCACAGAGAAGAATGGCTGTGCCTGCTTTTTTTGAAATTGACAATGATCTCTTTGGTTTTTCCACTGTTTAAAACTAGGCTGTTTTCCTAACACCAGTTCACCAAAACCTCAACCTTCTTGCGGTAAGCACCCTCATTATCATCATGAGTAAGACCCACTACTGTCGTATTTTTCTGTGAACTTCACAATACAGTATGGTTGGTGGCAAACCTAGCACTACAGTCATGGGTCAACAGGGTGAACAGCAGCCGACTTAGGACCGTATCACCATAACAAATCACCATAATCATAATTCAGTATTATAAGAACTTTTTTATCTATGAAAAAAAAATCCTGTTTTATTTCTGGACTGAGACACATTGATAATACCTTATTTGATATTCGGTACAACTACAGGAAAGGGACGCGGTGGCTCAGTGGGTTAGGACGCTGAACTTGTCGATCGGAAGGTCGGCAGTTTGGCGGGTCGAATCCCGAGTGCCGCGTAGCAGAGTGAGCGCCTGTTACTCGTCCCAGCTTCTGCCCACCTAGCAGTTCGAAAGCACGTAAAAATGCAAGTAGAAAAATAGGGACCACTCCGGTGGGAAGGTAACAGCGTTCCGTGCGCCTTTGGCGTCTAGTCATGCCGGCCACATGACCACGGAGACATCCTCGGACAAGCGCTGGCTCTTCGGCTATGAAACGGAGATGAGCACCGGCCCCTAGAGTCGGAAACGACTAGCACGCATGTGCGGGGGAACCTTTACCTTTACCTTACCTTTACAACTACAGGATATCACATCCTCTCATTGTACATATTCCGCTGCTATTGTGCCAACATCTTTTGTTTCCAAGAAAGCAATAGTGAATTGTTTTTCTTTCAGTGTGCTGATATTCCTGGACATAAATACTTGTATATACTGTATGCATGTATGTATATGTATACATCTGCACAAAAAAATCTGCATGAAGTCACACATTTATATAAACAAAGTATCAAAATGAGCATCCCTTTGTTGTCAGCCTTTTGCACTCCAATATCTTCTAGACTTACTTTTATCACCAGTACCAGGAAGGCATAGTAGCTAAGAGCTTTGCACAGTATGTAAGAGGTGATCATAACAAGGAAGCTAGCAGTGCAGATTAGCCCTTAGAGAAATAACTACATAATGAAATGTAGGTCACTTACTACATAACCAAGTGCATACATGCCTCTGTGAAGAAATTTGCCATCATATCTGAAACTATACACCCATACAAAGAAAACAAAGTATTCTTATTTTGCAAAATAACATTGTTATTTGTTACTGAATGTGTTGCAGTAAACATGAGCTTCTTGCAATGACCTTTTCATGCATTGTTATAATGCACTGTGGTGTTCATATTTTCCAAAATATAAATGTCATTATATTTTATATTCATAAGCATATAAATTCATATATATATATATATATATATATATATATATATATATATATATATATATATATATATATATATATATATATATATGGAACACAAGATAAGACATCCTACTATTAAATACAGTACATTGTGTTGTTTAAGTATTTATTATATATACATATATATATATATATATATATATATATATATATATATATATATACATACACACACACACACACACATATATAAGCATTTTCAATGTGACTCTGTTCACATTATACAATGCTTTAAGTAAAACTGTGGTAAAACTACAACCCATTATGCAAAAGAGGTACTGTTTGTATGATAGCATAGCAATTTATTTTGTAAATTGTTTCTTGACCCATCATATGGATATTTATGTTTCACTGTTGTTACAAAATATTTCATAAGAACAAGTTGATGTAGTTGTCCTTTAGTTGTTAGTTGCTCAAACTTCTAATTACGGTATCACACCAGATTTCATTATTTATTTATTTATTTATTTATTTATTATTGGGACTTATATGCCGCCCTATCTCCCGAAGGACTCAGGGCGGCTAACAACAATAAAATACAATAATACAGAAGTTAAAAGAAAATTAAATTAATGGCCCCTGTAGAATAAATTAAAATTAAAATTAAAATAAGTTAAAAATTAAAAACATAATTAAAATACCAAGCTATTCAGCCTACCTTAACTGCTGATTGATCCAGGCTGCATTTTCCTTAAATAGTCCCCTTGGATTTTTGAAACTGCTATATGAGTTTGTAATTCATATTAGTACCGATTTTCATTTCTAGTCTATAGTATTACTTACACCATAGGCACAATGACTCACTTCCCAACCTGTTAACTTTCTAAATTGCCTGGGACCTAACATCTGAAATATTAACTGTACATTTCCATTTATTTCCCTGAAGTGCATGAACCAAAAATTTCCTAATCAATGAAGTTGTTAAGCACCTGCTTTTAACAGACACTTAACAACTTCAATTTGGAAAGAGATTAATCTTCTTCTCCTTCTCCCCTCCTGTTGATCAATTAGTTGCAACAAGAATTGACTGACCAGATTGTTGCCCAAGCCTGACATCACAGGCTTATGGAAAGTTATTGGCCCAAAGTTACACAGCTGGCTTTCATACCTAAGCAAGAACTAGGACACACAGTCTCCTGATTACTAGCCTTAACCACTAGATCAGACAGGCTCTATCTATATCTATGAAATTTCTATTACAAATTAAATCCTGAATTAACACTATCACCATTAATAAGTACTCAAGTATACTAAACCAGGATGTTTGGTCACAGAATTCTTTTTGATATAATCTGTATGCATGTATACAGATTCAGTTAGTGCTTCCATTCTAACAAATAAAGGTCTTCCTTAGAGTTCATAGATTGCTTAATAGATTTCAGAATTCATAGAATATGCCTACTAGGGCCTAGATTCATCAATCCCTTCAATTTTCTTTAAGAATCAGTGCAAGAATGGACAGCTGAAGTACTGAACTATTAACAACTGGTTTGACATGTTACATTATACTGTACTATATGTAGTTTCACTGCTTACAGTTCCAAGCAATATGTTAATTTTCAATTTTGGTTTGTAAATCTCTAAAAATTTATGGCTTAGCCAACTGGATTGTTCTGATGAATGAAGTAACTGTAATAGTGAAATGAGACCAAATTATTATTCTTTCAACATTCAAATCTCAAATCTCTTTAAGATTTAATGAAAAAGAAAAAAAAGTCCTACATGACTAATCATATTATTAATCATATTAGCAATATATACTTTTAATTAAGTATAAAGATAAAAAAGACAAGTAAAGGACTTAGGCTTTAAATTATATATTGAAATAAGCCAAGATTAAGGCATGCTGTTCAAAAAATAGTTTAATCATGCTTTCTTGATTGTTATGTCATGGGCTGCCTCATAGTGCACTTTTTATCATTGTATAGAGCAGTCTAGAGAAACAAAATTTACTGATTTACTGAAAGACTGATTAAGTTGGTTTATATATTGCTCTACTTGCAAAACAAACTTATGAACAGCTTTCAGACCCAAGTACATTATTAAAACAGACAGTAATGAAATAGCATAACAAATACACAATTACCAAAGAATAGCTAGATTACATACAACAGTATCTGCAGTATCAAACCTTTCTCCTGCAGCAAGCACAATTAAACTAATCACATCCTAAAATGTGCTGAAAAGGCTAATTCTTAATTGCCTTACGGAAACTCAACAACAGAAGTCAAGTAATTTCTCAAGGAATGCTGTTTCAGAGGTGTGCTGCATAAGCTCTTGACGGGCCCTTAATATTGGTATCCAACATATATAATACATATTCATTCTATCTATCTATCTGTCTGTCTGTTTACCTACCTACCTAGCATATTTTTTCATAAAATATCTCATGAATTTATAGTGCATGATTTATGGCTGACACAGAAACCATTCCTTTAAATTTGCCAGTAGCATTGTAGCAATAAAGTAACTGGGTGTCCCTCAAATGACTGGGGGGGGGAGAGAAATGAGATGGTATACTGGTAGATGTGTTTTAAAACAGAAAAAAAGGCAGAAGAAAAACAGGATGCTCAGGAAAAGTAAAATGGCAATTAAAACAAAAAATAAATAGACCACCCTGCCAGCTTCCAAAGCAAGGTTGTTCTTCACATAAGCAGACCTGCTGTTAGAGGCTCTGTAGCAGGTGTTCTTCAGGGGAATATGGTGAAAGGACATTCCGACCTCTGTGAAACAGCCAATTAAGGTGCAGCAGTTGGTTTAAAAGACAGTGGAGCACAGCAGGCAACCTGAACAGCAGCAAAAAATACTACTTGAAAATAAAACTGAAAAACATCTTGAGAAGTTGCATTTGCAGTATTTCAGTACAGGATGACTTCTAGATAGAAGCCATAGGATAGGACAGTGATGGCAAACCTTTTAGAGACCGAGTCCCCAAACTGCAACGCAAAACCCACTTTATTTATCGTCGAGTGCTGGGTGGGCGTGGCCCACTGGGTGGGCGTGGCTGTGGTGGTCATGGCAGATTGGGTGGGTGTGGCCAAGGTGGGCATGGTCACTTCAATGTTGCTCATGAGGATGGACGCCTGTGAAGGGTGGGCAGGGATGAAGGAGGTCCAGGGAGTCTCTGGCAGGTGGGGCAGGAGGCAGGAGGCTCGTCCTGCGGCTGAGGCAAGGCAGGGTGGGGGTGCCATTGCTATGGGGCAAGGCAAGGGCCAGGGCAGCTGCTGCTTGACACCATTGGTCTCCGCACACAGAGGCCAGTGAGTGCATGGGGACCAACGGTGTCTCTCAGCAGCCACAGCCTGCTGGCCCCTCGACCGGTGCACTCTGGGGCTCCGCAGCCCACTGCCAGCAGTTCAAAGATGCCACCTCTGAGCTGGATGGCCATCCGACAGCTGAGGAGGCGATGCAGTGGGTCATACCTGGGAAAAGGAGAGCACATGAGGCCAGAAGGGATGGGATGGGGGGAGGGAAACCAGCCGTGCTGGGATGCATCCGACCATGTGGGACCTTGGCGAGTTACCGGGCGGTTGCTTGAAGAGGGATGGTTGCCATCTCTGGGGCATGGCAAGTGTGCCCACAGAGAGGGCTCTGAGTGCCGCCTCTGGCACGCGTGCCATAGGTTCACCACCACTGGGATAGGAGTTGTTGCTTCCTAAAAAGAAGCCAAGAACAGGATAGTTGGCATGATTGTTTTTTTCTTTTTTATTAAAAGTTCTGAAGAACCCTGGCAGGCAGTGAACTGACTGACTTATTAGCCTTTGGTTACCTGAGGGTTCTATAAACTCTGTTTGGACAAATTTGCATGCCAAATGCTCTTCAGGTTGCATTTGGAGAAGATAAAATGGGTAAAATATTTGAATGTATATGCATTGGGAACAGCTTGCAAATGTGTTGGATGGAGTAGCAGAATTTATTGTCTATTTTATAATGGTTATTTGGTCCATAATTATCTGGATTCACATATTGAGTTAAATCATAAGCCATTGGTTACAAATTACAGTGGTTAAGTTATTATTAACTTATTGTTTTTATTAAGTTATTATATTGGTATTTTCACTAATTTCAAATAAAATCACTTTGATTAGAGATTCCAGATGTATTGCCCTACCAAAAAAATCCAATTTGCTCATCAGCTTTCCTCACTATTGCACTCTTGGACTTCAAGCACCTGAGACAACTGCTCAGCTCTATAAAGACACTGTGTAAATTCCTATATCTGTATATGTTTGATGCCTAGCAGGAATGAACTTAGCAAACACTCATTCAGTGATTATTTAAAGTTACACTACAGTAATGCTGCATTATGAGACTTAAGACCAGTCCTTGAATTTGGAACTGTTAGAATGCTTGGCAACTGGACTACAATTACAATACCTGTGGTGTTCCATGGCCATTTGCAACCATTTGCAACCTTCCAAAAGCAAAGTCAATGGGGAAGCCAGTAAGTTGTGATCATGTGGTGTCAACCTTAAAGATTGTGTATGATTCATTTAATGACTGCAATTGGAACTGTCAAAACTGCTATTGTAAGTCACATGCTTTTTTTGCTTTAAAACTTCATTACTTAATGGTAGAGTTGCTGGTTCTGATTACATTAAACATAGAGTATAGAATATCAGATTTGGAAGGGACTTTGAAAGTCTAGTTCAATCCCCTGCTCAAGCAATTAATTGTTAACAGAGGACAACCTATGCATTGAACCATTTCATCACAGCTTAATAGAGTGTATCTTTTTACAAAAGAGCTTATAAAAGGGACATTTAGAAAGTTGGAGATGATTTGTAGCTGATGATCCACCTGGAATGGACATAATTAGAAAAAAGATTACAAAGAATAATACAAATTGTTGACTATGCTAATGATTAAAAATGCTTTATTGGGATTTACTTTATAAATGGAAAGGTTTTTCTTTTTCTTTTTTGCTTTCCATATTGGTCAGAAAAGGAATACAGCAGGATAAATATAGAAGATGAAGTTGAAAACTGAATGCAGCATTGACATTCTTTAAAGCAGAGGTGGGGAACTATGGCCCTTTTATGACTTGTGGACTTCAACTCTCAGAATTTCTGAGCTCAGGATAGTTCCCCACCTCTGCTTTAAAGGGTCAGTGTGCCTTGCTGAGCATTCTTGTTTTAGTGACATTTCATGTATACTTCACTCTTGCAGTCCTGGAATGACTGCTGAAACTGTTGAACATCATGCTGAGAATTCACCTTTGACTGATCATGTGAAAGCTTATTGCCACAAAATCAGTAAGCATTATTGATAAACTTACTTTTATCTGGGGTTTTTTTTTCATTCTTAGGTATTTGAAAAGGAGAAGGAAATAAACTAAAGGGAAAATAAGAAAAAAACACTGATAACAACAAAGAATAAAGAAATTTATTAATATATACAAATACAAGATAATGCATTTAGAAAGTAATTCCTATATTCAGTGAAAGAAAATAAAAATTCTGCAAGATTTCAAAGCAAAGTTCTGGGAAATAAAGTCTATATTTTCTTCAGTACAGTCAAATTTATTTTTTGCTTTCATCCACCAAATATTCCCCTGGTTTAAAGTAAAAGTTCAGGAAGGAGCTGAGAAAATCATTGCCACATCATAAGGTGGCCAGAGCTCACATTACCCAAATTTACTGAGAGACTGTAATTATATTTGCCAAACATAGTGACAAAGCTGAATGCTGCAGGCATTTCCAGTTTGATAATGATGCTGTTTTAATTTGTCATACATCACTTAGTTGAATATAAAATATATCTGTAGTACACATTTTAGAAGGAAAGAAGAGATTCTGCCAGTTCACAAACATTATTACCCCAAAGTAATTGAAGAATATATGAAACATTAAGATTCCTGTTTGCCAGTACAAAGATTTTTATTAGTGTATTTAACATTGCTAAATTGTGTAATTTATTTAATTATTGAATACGTATCCATACTCCTTTAATCCCCATCATTTTATCTTATTCTTTCCATTTACTGATGGGAAAAGTTCTGGAGGAGAAATGGGAGTAACTCAGTAAGTATCAGGAGTGGATGAACAGTAGATTGATCCACGGGAGCCAATTTAAAGTGACTCCAAAAAAAATACAGCAACTCAGGTGATTTCTGATAAGATGATGAATTGTTGAGATACAATTTGTTTTACTCTCTCCCTGTCTGTGAGTTCTTGAAAACACGGTATTTCCAAATCAAAGTGCTCAACTTGAATGTTAACGAAATTGTTCTGCAGTTCAAAAAAAATGGGGATATAAAATGCCTCATAAACATAAAAATAAATAGCCCATATATCCTGTTGTACAAGTAACTTGTTCTGTCCAAGGGGCAGAACTTTTGCTATAACTGTTAAGCCATAAATTATGAACTGTACAGAGAGCAGTTCTTAGAATAGCAAATAGACCAGTTATAAGCTTTTAATTATGATGCAGCTAAAATATGCTGACTCCTGCCACCAGCATCTTTGGCTGACCCTGACTCTAAGCCACTGAATCCCCAGATGATTCATGTAGACATTAAAGTTCAAGAGAAGGCACTCTGAGGAAATTCCTCTTATGTTGTTCTTATATTTTTATATATAAAATGAGACAGGTAATATACATGGGACATTAAATGTACAATCAACTCTGCCTAGTAACCAGGTGACACTACTAATGTGATTTACATGGGGTTGTCTTTGTAGCACTTGCCATGTGCTGGATGTCAATGGATACTAAAAGGTAAAGGTTCCCCCGCACATGCATGCTAGTCGTTTCCGACTCTAGGGGCCAGTGCTCATCTCCGTTTCAAAGCCAAGAGCCAGCGCTTGTCTGAGGACGTCTCTGTGGTCATGTGGCTGGCATGACTAGACGCCAAAGGCGCACGGAACGCTTTTACCTTCCCACCATAGTGGTCCCTATTTTTCTACTTACATTTTTATGTGCTTTCGAACTGCTAGGTTGGCAGAAGCTGGGACGAGTAACAGGCGCTCATTCTGTTACACAGCACTCGGGATTCGACCCGCCAAACTGACGACCTTCTGATCGACAAGCTCAGCGTCCTAACCCACTGAGCCACCACGTCCCTTAACAATGGATACTATAGCCATATAATAACATTGCATTTGTTTCAATAAGTCTCTGGGTACAATTTGAAATCCTGGTTGGGATTTTACTACAGAATATCAAAATTGAGTATTTTCCAAATGTTCATAAAAGGAAAGTTGATCATGAGAGGCTTTCAAAAGGCAAATGCTTACATAATTTTATAAAGCTAAAGTGTCTAATGAACATATTTCTTCTTTGCTTGTTGGATTATTTTTTTCTCATGGATAACTGCTATTTCTATTTTTTTCATGCTTACTGATAATTCTTCCCTCCCTGTTCATAAAATTAACACCTCTGCTTATAGTACAAAAATAATGCCTCTTGTTGCTTTCTTTTATTCTAGTTCGGTAACAATTGTTTTTATATAAAAAGCTCCCCTAGGTAAAATAAACTAGCCACGCAAGCAAAGTTTTGGCAGTGAAATATGTATGTTTCTTTCCTCTATTTTGTCTTTCTTGTCTAAACTGTTTTACAAGATATTTGGGGAAAAGATACAGAGAAAGCAGGAAAGCAGTGGTTATCTCTTTGAGCATGACCCAAATCTCTTAATTTGCTAAAACCAAATTCTCATTCTTCATGATACAGCAAAAATGCTTTTTTTTCTATTGGTAATCAATATTCCCTTCTTGTTTGTAAGCATTCGTTTAGTGGAAATAAAACCCTGAACAATGTAATAAAATAATGCCCATATTTTAACCCATTTTATTTGGAATGTTTTCAACATGACATATTTGGGAGTTACTCACAGAAGAATCATCAGAAACAGCCAATTTAAAACAACAAAGAATGGCAAATGGCAAATGAGGGATTTCAATTCCTGTGCTGAATAAACAACAAAGTAGCATGAGATTAATTAATTGTCAAGTGTTTCTTCTGATGCTTTCTTGAAATCAGTGTTTATCAAATTATAAATGAAATGAAACTGCAATATATATATAAAAAAATCTGGGTACTGTAGTCTCAATATATTTGAAAAGCAAGAGCCTGAGAAAGACTAAATATGGATGATCATATTATATGTGATCACCTCTTAAGTTTCAGAATGCCACTACATAGTATATATTCTTCAAAAGTGGCTACCATTAATAACATAAGCATAAGTAATTCAGACAAAAAATATTGCTACAGTAGCAGTTCTAAAACATTTTTCTGAAGGCTAAACTCACAAGTCATCCTATCTCCTACAGATGAACTATAAACTTCTGTATATTTTCATTAAAATATAATTTAAAGTTATGTAATTTTAATATTAAAGTGGATTGAATACCATTTAACCTGGAGGCTCAATTTTTGAATGGATTGCTGACTTTATGTACAGCATGTAAACTGTTTTAGAAGCATAAAGAAGTTACAGCAGTTATATTTTAGCAATACATTTTTGATGTGAAAAAAAAAGAAAAAAAAGAATGCAAGCAGCATAATTTCGATGCAGTCCATAATTTAGTTCAGGAAAATTACCACCACCCCGCATCCCATCACAGATTTTATTTTCCTTTATGAAAATCTAAAAAGTGGCAAAGGATACACTTGTATTGTCTGAATCCCCCCCCCATACACACTACCCTGCCACTGGAAATACATTGCAAACTTTTTCAGAGTTTTTGCTTCTTGATACCAATAAAGTCATTGTTACTAATCAAATTGGCGCTTTCATAATACATAAACATATGTTCTATTAAACATAGGGTTTATTGTTTAGCAAGTGAGGGGAAGTATTAGTCTCAGACCCATATAAAATCTATTAATTTATGTAATTTGTATTATTTTAAAAGAATATCATGGCAGTTTACCTTTCTGCCTTACTGAAAGAACATGGCCTACCACATGCAAACCAAAATCACTGTACCTTGCCCCTCTGACACATGCACAGCCTTATGATAATCACCTTGATGTTGGTATATTCACTCAATAATTCCCTAACCTTGATAATGTGAAGCCTTCCTCTGTCTTTTCCTTTTTCCCAAAAATAGAAGAGTCTATCACTCATAAAACAAGTTCGTGAATATGCAGCTTTATTTAACTAGATGTGCTAGCAAGGCTATACAACACAGAGTTTATGGCAGTTGCAAGTGGTTTTGTACAAAAAGATGTGGATTTTGCAAATAAGAATTTTTTGGTCATGTACTTAAAATCTTTAAAACTAAGTTTTTTTAACTTAAAAGTTTTTCCCCCACTTTATATTAAAAGAAATATATCAACTAAATTTAACTTGGAATATACATAGGAACATCCGAAGGATAAATTTTTAATTGATAAATTGTAAACATTTTGCTTATGATGAATGCATGGTTGTAGAAGACTATACATCATGATACAGAAATAAAATGTGCACAAATGCTTTTACTTTGTTGAAATCTATGGTGTCTGTGGACATTTATGGAGATAGATTTTATATTAAATGACATTATTGGGGACAGATTTGATCTAGAGTAATCAGGTGATTAATAATCTCTCTCTTTAATCTTTCATAGTGCTGCAGTAGATCATAGAAACAAATGAAGTCTATCAGATATAGCTTAGGAAATTTGCTAGCTATTAGAGTTGGATTCCTTAGCCAAAACCGCCATTTCAGAAGACACTCTGAAAGGGGCTTAGCTTCAGTTTGAAGCTTGTATTTCCTTCAATAATATTACATGGAACATGTTGGAATATTAGTTTATTTTCCAACTTTTTCCACATGACATACTTATTAGGATAATGAGCCTTTGTGGAGCAGTGGGCTAATGCCTCCTTAAGTAACACCAGCTGCCTGCAATTAGTGCAGGAGGCTCAAGGTTGACTCAGCCTTCCATCCTTCTGAGGTAGGTAAAATGAGGACCCAGATTATTGGGGGCAATAAGCTGACTTTGTAATAATGCCGCTTGGGGGCCCCCCAAAATCCCTAATAAGCAGGCATATACATAGAATGAAGGCTATTGCTAAGCACATTGATTTGTGCTTAGATTGTAAGCCGCCCTGAGTCTTCGGAGAAGGGCGGGATATAAATGGGATTAAAATAAAAAATAATAATCACTGAGCTGGATATTACTTGTTTGCAAAAATTCTTGAATAAAGAATTAGATTTATTCCTTATTAATAAATGTTACATATTGGGATCGGTGAGGCATTGAGGAGGCGAATGTGGTTAAACAACAGAACGTTTATTAGGTTAACACAGAAACAGCTCTAACAGCTGCTTAACTTCTATTTATATGGACTGCTGATAGGCAACAGCCAATGGAATTAAAGCAATTATTCCCCCCTAAAAACACAATGTTACATTTCTACAAACAGGCAGTCTGGAGTTTAAACAAGCACAGCAGTTATCACTTTAACAGTTCCCAAGTAATTTACATCAATACATAACACCACTTCCCCCTAGACCAGGGGTAGGCAACCTCGGCTCTTTTATGACTCATGGACTTCAACTCCCAGAATTCCTGAGTCAGCTATGTCCATGAGTCCATGAGTCATAAAAGAGCCGAGGTTGCCTACCCCTGCCCTAGACAGTTCATAATCTTAATTATTGAACATAGTCCTGCAAATACTTTGGTGGCCTTCATGACTGCTCCGATCATCTTGGAAACACCAGTGTTTCCCGATCTACCAGCTCACCTGCCAGGCTGGGCTGACGTGATCTGGATGAAGCTGATCTAGCTTGGTGGTTAAGCATCGTCCCCATCTGAGTTCTGCTGGGCAGTGCAGGGAGTTGTACGTTGTCCAAGTAAAAAGTCTGCCAGCCTATGCTGCCAATCACCGGTTATGATTCTTTAAAATGACTCTTTGGTTGTTTGAACCATGCTTTCTGCCTGACCATTCGAAGCTGGGTGAAAAAGGGCCGAAGTGCCTGATCATGTTAGCCCTCAAAAAGGGCTGAAATTCTGCAGCGGTAAATTGAGCCCTGTTGTTGGATACAATTAAGTCGGGTAACCTGCGTGTGGCAAAGATTCTGCACAGTTCCTGGATGGTCCTGGCAATAGTCATAATAGGGACAGGTGCGGCCTCTAACCACTTGGGGTGACTGTCCACAACAATGAGGAACAGTTGTCCCTGAAATGGTCCTGCATAGTGTATGTGGATTCTGGACCATGGGGTTTGCGTGGTTTCCCAGCGATGTACCGGGGCTTGAGGCATCTTGGGTCTGGATTGCTGGCAAGTGTGGCAACTTTATACTTGGACCTCAATATCCTTATCCAACCCTGGCCACCACAAGTAGCTTCTCTTGAGTGCCTTCATCCTGACAATCCCAGGATGTCCCTCATGTAGAGATTCTAAGACACTAGTCCTCAAAGAGTTGGGAACTACAACCCTACCACCCCAAAGAATGTAGCCTTTGTGATCAGACAGCTCACCCTTCCTTCTACTGAAGCTATGAACTTCGGGCCCCAGACTCGCGTCTGGCCACCTTCTAAGCACCCAGTTCAAAATGCAATTTAGCATTTTGTCAGAGGCTGTCTCAGCAGCCACATCCCCAGTGTGAAGAGGAGACTCCAGCAAATCCTGGATTGCCAGGATGCGTGCAGCAGGTGCAGGGCCTGGCTCTGAATTTGGCAGAAGCAGTCTGCTGAGCACATCAGCATGGCCCATTTCCCTGCCCGGTTTGTGAATTAGACTGCAATTATAAGTGGCAAGGAAGATGGACCATCTCAGCATCCATGGAGATAGGATCTGAGGCATCTGTTTATCTGTTGTGAACAGACCAAGAAGTGGCTTATGGTCAGTAAAAACTGTGAAAGGGCAACCATAAAGGAAATCATGATTTTTTTTTATACCGGCCACTATGGCCAGTGCCTTGTTATCTATTTGGGCATAGTTGTGTTCTGCCGGCGACAGAGTCCTTGAATAATAAGCTATGGGAGCTTGCCTCCCATCAGCCATTAAGTGGCTCAACACAGCCCGATATGGGGATGCATCACAAGCAATGCTGATAGGCAGCTTTTCATTAAAATGTATCAGTACAGATTTGGATGACAACAGTGATTTGACTGCCTTGAAACTTTTCTCATGGATGCTCATGGTGCACCTCACCATTGGCTTTAAGTGGTGTAACTATGGGGGTTTCCCACACGCTGCTATCTACTGGCTGCAACACGCCTTTTTGCACCAGCTTGTCCAGTTCTGCATCACTTTTTGGCTTGAGGGCAAAAGGCACTCGATGAGGCTTGATCCTGATTGGGACTACCTTTGGATCAAGGTGGAGGAAAATTGGAGGTCCCTTGTACTTACCTAGGCTAGGGTTGAAAACATTAGCATACTCCTGACAAACAGTTGTCAGGTCTGCTGCTTGCGTTTTATTTATGCCCGTCACATGGATGCCCATGGCATCAAACCAGTCTAAGCTGATGAGGCTTGTGTGGTGGCCTTCGACTACCATGATATCGAGGGGACCCTCAAACTCTTTGAATTGCACTTTGAGTGTAGCTTCTCCTTTAACCACTATGCAGGAATTTTGGAAATTTGTTAACAGCAGATTTGACGGCTTGAGTTTAATTCTTTTGCCACTGCAGTTGCAAATGTTAAAAGTTCTTGAAGAAATTATGGACAGGGCTGACCCTGTGTCTAGTTCCATGTGGCATGGGATTCCTTGAAGCTTGACTTTAAGCGTAAGCTTTTCTTTAAGGGAGCGATGGGCACCTGTTCTAAAGACGCTCCTTCTACTGGAGCAATAGCCAACTCTGTTCTGCCTCTTTACCTTTCCTGCCCCTTTACCTTTCCTGGGGAATTCTTCTTGTGGAAAGTCCCTCTGGCGACCTTTAAAGATGGTGGTGATGTGGCCTTGTTTGCT
This sequence comes from Vipera ursinii, assembly GCF_947247035.1. Classification (NCBI taxonomy): domain Eukaryota; kingdom Metazoa; phylum Chordata; class Lepidosauria; order Squamata; family Viperidae; genus Vipera; species Vipera ursinii. Next base: position 47,260,517 of record NC_139514.1, on the reverse strand, counting down.
ACATGCACAGCACACTGCCGTGTGGAACCTCCACTCCAAGCGTCTATGTTGGCCTCCACAGCCTGCACATTGAGTGAAAAGAACTGGCCGCTGCCCTCTTTCTGGTAGCTTCTGCAGCCTGTTGATCTCATTGTCCACATCTGGGTTGTTGGCTCTTTCTGAGTCCTCATGGTGGACAGTTGCTTGATTGGGAATGTTCTTGGGTGGGTGTGTAAGGCTTTGACAACTCCCCTGGCAGCTTCTTTGGCCATTACCTCTTTCAGAGCATCCTGGAACATCAAGGTCTCCTTTGCAAACAGCTTCTGCTGAAGGTCCCTGTTCCTCAAACCACAAACCAAATGGTCTCTGAGCCTCTCTTCTAGGTCTGTGAAGTTGCAGAGCCTAGATGCCTGTTGTAGCGCAGCCACAAATTTGGCAGCTGACTCTCCTGGTTGCTGCTCCCTTTGTTCGAACATGTGTCTCCACGCAATGACAGAGACTTTGGCTCAAAATGATCATTGAGTTTTTTCTTGAGCTCTGGGTAGGTGACTGACTCTAGTGTAGCTGGAGCGACTAAGTTTTTGGCTATATTGAATGTCGCCTGGCCACACATGCACAGTAGCATTGCAGCCTTTAAGCCATCTTCGCTATCTTGGTTAGCCCTAAGATAGTTCTTGACTCATGAAACATATGAGCTCCACCTCTCAGGGTATGACACATCGAACTCCGACAGCTTGCCGACCTGTTTGGCTGTTGCTGACCTCTCAATGCCTTGTGCTGCTAAGGGCTTCTGTGTTGATCCTAGGGATGGGTTCCTTAGGATGTGGATGCCTCCAGCGTAGCTTGCTGGCAGGCAGAAGGGGGAACAGGGTTCCTACCAGGGTGCTGATGCCTGGTCTTACCCCTAGTGGACTTCCGGCTCTCTCTTCCTTAGCAGCACATCCCCCCTTCATTGCCACTGTTAAGTATTGGCATTGGTGAGGCATTGAGTAGGCGAACATAGTTAAACAACAGAACGCTTAACTTCTATTTATATGGACCACCGATAGGTGGCGGCCAATGGAATTAAAGCAATTATTCCCCCCCTAAAAACCCAAGGCTACATTTCTGCAGACAGGCGGTCTGGGGTTTAAATGAGCACAGCAGTTATCAATTTAACAGTTCCCAAGTAGTTTACATCAATACATATCGAATAAATTAATAGTTTTCAATGATAAATTAATGGCCTAAAAGAATTTTAAGTACATTAAGAACATTTCTTGGTATGTTAAGACAACTAATTCAGCCAGTTTGCTTTTTCTTCTGATTTTACATTCGTATAAAATGTACATTCAGTAAAATGGTCCTTAGAGTGGACCATTCTAAAAATGTTTTAAAGCTTGGCTGTTAACATCATTATGTTGATGTAAAATGGGTAAGAATAAGAGAACACACACACAACACTAAGAGGTAAGGGATATTTTTATGGGACTTGGAAGGTGGGACACACTTGTGGAAGATCCTTAGGGTGTTTAGTAATTATGATATGTTTCAGATCTTTGCACTCAGCCCCAGGCCCTGATCAGAAGACCAACACAGACTTGAGCTTTTGGCTGCTGCTACTTAATACCAAATTAAGTAACAAAGTTCCTCTCTTTTGTAGTCTTACACAAGACATTGTGGGCTGTTCCCTGACACCACTGGATGACATCGCCAGGGCTCGTTGCCTTGGAAGAGTGAGGAAGATTCTCAGGGATGACTCACACCCTGGACGGTATCTCTTTACTCTCCTACCATCCGGTAGGAGATATAGGAATATAGCCAGCCGTACCAACAGGCTGAAGAACAGCTTTTATCCGTGGGCTGTTAGGCTTTTGAATGGGATGTAATCTTATGCAGAGTTGACTTGGGAGGCCGGTGTGTGGTGTAGTTGGTTCACATAGTGTGGTGGGATGGAGGGTTTGTTGTCACTGTGTGTTGGGGGGAGAGAGCACAGGGGGAGGCTCAGCTAATCTCAATGTACACATGTTGTACTTTGACAATAAAGGTTTATTATTATTATAGAGGAGCAGGTTGACCTGGCATGTATTACTGAGACCGTACTGGGCCCTAGAAGGGGGAATGGATCCCTCTCTCAAATTTGCCTACCAAGGTTTAGCACAGTGGCCCCCAACCATTTTAGCACCAGAGACTGCTTCCATGGAGAAAGGTTTTTCCGCAGACTGGAGGGAGCGTGGTTTTGCAGGCTGCCTGCATCTTGCAGATAGAGTTTCACATGTTTGCATGGCCCAGCTGCTGGCATGCTGGACCAGTGCCGGTCCATGGGCTGGGGGTTGGAGACCCCTGGTTTAGGGTATGGCAACACACCCCACAACAGGGGAGAAAGTGTAGTAGTTATTATCCAAGAATCGTAGATAGCCTTCAGTTGCATGGCTCCACAAGTAGTGGATTCTGAGACCCTGTTTCTGAAGTTAGCTTCACAGGATTTTTCTCATTGTAGCAGCCTCCCTACTGTATAGCAACTTCTCTGTCTGAACTGATGGAGTCCATCTCAGGGTTGGCATGGGACTAGGGAACCTGAGGACCCATCTAACTCCCATCACATTGACATGTACCATATAGGCAGGAAAGGTAAGTTATGGATCCCATCAATTAAAGAAATTTGACTGGCGGAGTCCAGGAAGAGAGTCTTTTATGCCATTGTTCCTGTCCTGTGGAATATTCTGCCTCCAGAGCTGAGGAGGCCTCCCACTCTCCTGGCCTGGCTGGTAAAGATAGATAGATAGATAGATAGATAGATAGATAGATAGATAGATAGATAGATAGATAGATAGATAGATTACATTAGATTACATTAGATTATCATAAAGTTATATATAAAACAGCCTGATAAACAGTATCTTCATGCATTTCATCAGGAACAGTCATGCTTAATCAACTTTTAATTATAAATAAATAAATTATAAATTATAAATAAATACACTTAATATCTATGATTTATCTAAAGAAAATGAGATATCAGAGATGAATGATAAAATTAAACAGAAGTAACAGAAAAAGTAAAACCTGACTTTGAAAAGAAATTATTCTAACCTGCAAATCATAAAAGCAGATACAATTATATCTGAAGCAGACAAAGCTATGTCAAAATAGTTGTGGAACTATGCTATGAAAAATGTCATATGTGGTATGTTTTTTGTTCTATGTCTCAAAAATAAAAGGAGCCTCTAGACCAGCACGAATTGCATAAGAGATGCAAATCATTCCAGAATACATAATAATTGTACTTTGTTCAGTATTATATTATTCAAATTATATTTTAGAGTTCCTTTCATATCTAACTCTTTCTCTTGTTCTCTTCTCTCTCTCTCATGCTCACATCACACATTCCTCAGCCTATATACCAACATAACTAAAACTGCAGTGGAAAAATAGACAATTAACAGATTATGTATTTCAAAAAGCACCCATTAACTTGGAAACAAAGAGCTGCGCACACATTAATTAAAGTACATTTGTTAACCATCTAGAATAGATAGATCCCAGTTGGCCTTCAGTTTTAGAAGTTACAGAACTTCATCTCACTAAATGAACTGGAAAAGAAGTTTTATTCAGTAACTGAGATATTGTGTCTTATTATTTCTGGGTAATAGTGCTTTGCAATTTGCTTTACATAACAACTGGCATTTTTGTTCAAAGTTTCTATGTTCCCAAAAGTGCAGTAAAGCAAATTGCTTTGATTTTGTGTTCGTGTGTGTGTGTGTGTGTGTGTGTGTGTGTGTGAATTAGGATGACACTCTGAAGACTCTGAAGAACATAGCAGCGAAAATTGTATAGCCAAGAATATCATTCTTCATGTAGCAGTATCTAACAAGTTTGTCTAAAGATCTTATATTTTCTTTGTTCTATCACATTCTGAGTGCTACTTCAGAGTCGTTGAGTCCTTACTGTGTTACTTTTTTGAAATTCATCTTAAAAATATATTGGAAGCTATCTTTTTTCTTATGCATATTCCATTTCCTATATACTTTCATTCTCTTTCCAAGTGATCTGTCCCAAGACTGATTTAGCTTGCACTCAGAATATCAGACAATTCTATGCTCTTCTTGAATAATACCATCTGCTCACCATTCTAGTTCCAAATTTTCCTTTCTAATGATAAAAGTGCTTCAAAATCTTAGGGTTGGAATGGTTATTCAAGTCCAAATTAAAGCATCCATAATCACTCAATTTGTCTTCCTAACTTAAATTTTGTCTGCAACTAAAAAAATAAGAGAAATCAGGTCTTGGCTTTCTCTTATGTCAGTTTTGGGGGGATAGCTGAAGACTGCCATTAATTTCCCTTTAGTAATCTTTTCTCAAGGTTAAATAGATTATATTCCTTCAATCTCAGTCCTACTCCGAGAACAGTCTTGCTTATATATCATCCTGATAAATTTTGGAGAAACTGGTGAGGTATGGGTTACTGAATACAAACAAATTTATTTTCTCTCTTTTTAGCTTTTGAAGACTAAGGCAATGTTTATGAGTCACTTTCTTGTATTAAAAATTAAACTGACTTACCAATATGAAATTGCCTAAAATAAAACATAAGACTGATTTAACATTAGGATGCAGGAACAGGTCTAGGATTCAAATGTAATTTGGGAGTGGCCAGGAGAGCCAAAGATTTTAGCATAGTGTCCTTTTTACTCATAAAAGTTATCCAAGTCATTATGAACTATGCAGCATAAAACTCTTTGATTATATGAAGAGGATCCACAGAGGATATAATATTTTACAGAAGTTCATACTTTATACATCAGGGGGTTCCAACTGGGGATGCTTGCACTCCTTGGGGATGTGAGACGATATTCCAGGGGGTGCAAAAACGTGGGTTTAGAACAGTCGTGTCAAACTCGCGATGTCACGTGACATCGCACAACATATCAGGACAGTTTTGCCATTGCTGGCAATGGGGTGGGTGTGGCTTCCAGATGACGCGTCCGGCCCGCGGGCCATCAGTTTGACACCCCTGGTTTAGAAGTTTCAAAATTATAGTATATATGCATAATTTCAAACTTTTCCAAGGGATGTGAGAATATATCAGAAGTGTTCTAGAGGTACGGGGTATAGAAAAGGTTGGGAACCACTGTTATACATGGAAAATTATACAAGGATATGCTTCTTTTGTCTTTGAGACTATAAACTTGCCATTCTCTTAATTGGCAAATAACTCATCAAACAAAGCTATATGCAAATATATATATATATATATATATATATATATATATATATATATATATATATATATATATATATATATATATATATATATATATATATATATATACACACACACACATACATATATATATATACATACATACATATATATATACACACACAGACATATATATATATGATTATGAGAAGATCTAATATTTAAATCACAAAGTTTGAAATAATCATGCTCTGTGCTTTTCCTAAAAGCTCTTGAAAACACTACCATTTTATAGCTCAACTACCACTGATTTCAATGGTTGCTGACCATTCATAGAATGTCCTTAAAAATTACTCTAGAAACGGGTGGACATTACTTGCAGATTTGAAATCACTTACATATCCATCAGAGTTAAAAATATACTATTACTTCTTTAAGAAAAAAAGTTATCTTAATTGGTTGCATTTTCTGTATAAAAATCTTCCAAAGTTAATTGCTGACATAAGTTTGGCAGCTATTCCTCTATCACTAAAAGGGGTATGTAGAATTCAACTACTTAGTATTCTGATCAGCAATACACAGCAGCAACATGACAACAAAGATTTTTTTTAATTAGAAAAGCTCTTTTTCAGTAACTTCCATGGAGGCTGAAAAGAACCCATCTTCTCAGCAGCATTACAGTAAATAAATAAATAATAGACAGTATACTGGTATATGTAAAACCTGAATGCTAAGAAATTCTCCATTTTTTCAGTAAACTATTTTTATGGTTGGTATTTTTTTTTTCAAAATAAGTGTGCATTTCAAGATAACAACAAATAAAATTCAAATAGTCAAAAAGTGACTCTATAGTACAGGTAGAGCACAGTGCAGGTATTTTCTTCATTCAAAATGAAGAAAATACAAATTAGTGTATTCCTAGCCCATGTCACTTTCATGTGTTTTATCCATAAACAATTCTGTTTTTAAAGTGATCTGGCAATTTATACCAGAACATTTCAGATAGACTTTATATTATTAGCTGCAATAAGCAATAATGATGTAAATCAAATATGATCCTCTTCAGCTCTTATTCAAAACATCTCCTAATGCCACTGGAGATTCTTCAAAGAATAAATATATTGGTAACAGGGAGGGAAATAGATAAATCTAACAATCTGTTAAGCTGTTTATATTATGTATCTGTTTTTTTTATTTATGAGAATTGTATCATGCACTTCCTTTTAGTTACTTATTATTCTTATTCCTTCCACATTTTATTTCTCAACAAACTTTATTCAAATGACAGATTTGTGACTTAATGGAGATTTAAACCTGCTCTTAGTCCTGGCCCAATGTCCTTATTAAATGTTATTTATGTACTTATTTAGTACATAAACACACTATAACTGTTATAGGCAGAAATAGTCAATTGAAATCAATCATTATCAAAAAGACACAAATTAATAAATTGCCAAACTGCTCCAAATTTGTAATCTCAGTTGGCTTTCACTTTCATAAAATATCTATCAATCTCAATTTGATACGGGAAACAATCTTATTTTTGGAAAAGTAGACAGGGACAACAAGTAGGACACAAGCAATCAGTGGCGTAGCGTGGGGGGTGCAGGGGGGGCCGGCCGCACCGGGCGCAACATCTGGGGGGGGGGCGCGCTCGACGGCGCCAGGATCCGGCAGGGCGGAGGCACCGGAGCCCCAGCCGGGAAGGGCCTGACGCCCCACGGCGCGCCACACACACACACACACACACAAACACACAACCACACAGCATGACTCCTCCTTCGGGCCGCTCCGCCTTCGCTCCGGCGCTGGACGGAAGCCTTCTCTCCCTCCTCCCCCCCGCAAAGGAGAAGGCGGCTCCTGAACGTGCACAGAGCGCGGCCCTCCTGCAAGCCCGGGGCTCCGCTGTGGAGGCTCTCCCAAGGCACTCCCGGGGTTGCCAAAGGCAGGGGGGGCCGCAGCGGGGCTTCAAAGAGGGTGGATTTCCCACGGGGGGAGGATCGCTGCAGCGTCTCTCCGGGGGTCCCTGCTCTGGAACGAAAGCTGCGTCGGCAGGTTGCCGATCCAACCGTGCATGCAGACTTTGGGGGCGAGAGGACGTGGTCGGGTGCGTGTGCGTGTGTGTGTGTGTTTGTGGGCGCGCCCGTGCTGTCTCTGTTCTGCAAAAGGCGCTTTTTAAAAATAAAATTAAAAAAAAAATCCTGTCCTGCTGGAATGCAGAAAAGCAGCCCTCGCCCCCCCCCCCCATTAAAAGCTTGAACTCTTCTTCTGCCTTCAATCTCAGTTTCGGGAGCGCGAACCGGATTAAAAGACAAGGATGCGTTCGATTGGCTCAAGAGTGTGTGAATTTGACCGGACCCGGTGCGGGGAAAACGAGCGCTCAGATGCCGCCTTCCCCAAATTGGCCATAAACTGGGATTCGTTTCATGTCATTCAACCGGGGCTTTGTGAACGTCACAGAAACACACATTAACTGTGTGTCAAAACATTTCTCTCTCCAAACTCCCAAGCTACAGACTTTCCCTTTTATTTAAAGGGGGTTTGTTTGTTTGTTTTAAAAAAACTGTTTTATTTAATAAACAGCGGTTTATTTAAAGACCACATTCACACAGCACCCTAATGGCAAACCAAACGTTTCATTGGTGTGACATGACAGCAAAGAATGGTGTGTGTGTGTGTGTGTGTGAACTTATACATCCAAAGCACCAGAAGGCAGGACAAGAAACAATAGATGGAAACTAATCAAGGAGAGAAACATCCTGGAATTAAGGAGAAACTTCCTGACAGTGAGGACAATTAATTAACCAGTGGAACAGCTTGCCACCAGAAATCGTGGCTGCTCCATCACTGGAAGTTTTTAAGAGGAGACTACTCAAATTGTATAGGGTCTCCTGCTTGAGCAGGGGGTTGGACTAGAAGACCTCCAAGGTCCCTTCCAACTCTCTTATTGTTATGGATGTGGATAAAGGTACAAAGAGAAGGAATGATAGTACCTCACTCGGAAACTCAGTTAAAGTTCCCAACTTTCTCCCTTCTGTCTGCTCCTAAGTCTTTGGCACCCAGCCTGGTCCGCTGACTTTGAATGACTGAAACTTTTGCTGGCAGGATGCTAAACCAACAGGTAAAGCTCAATTCCCTTACGTCAGACTGACTGGCAGTCAGGTAACAAAACTGCAGCCGCTGCACCTGCGGCTGCTTGCTGCTGCTGCTCCTCCTCCTCCTGCTGTATTGACTCTCTGCGGCCACTCGGTTCCCCCTGCAGGAGGCGATCGGGACCGCCCCCCCGACACACGTCGCCAGCAGCGAGAGTTTCCAGCCAGGCCGGCGAATCTTTGGGGTGAGGTGCCAAAGAGAAGGAGGCGGCTTGGCTTGGATAAGCAGCGTTTGGGCAGAAAATAGGTCGGGCGCCGCAGCAAGTATGAATTCCTGGGGTTCAGCCTAAGCAGGCAAAGCTGCAGGGTGGGTTGGTTGGCTTTTCCGGCTTTGGAATAACCTTGGGAAGCTGAGGCATTGTAAGTTGGAAGTCATTGTTTGTCACCTAACATGTTGGGTCAACCCCACGCCACATGCTAAGCCATAAACCGTGGTTGGTATCCAGGGTTTAGGACAAGATGGAGAAAACTAGCCAATTGTGGGATCATAAATCTTGATGAAGCCCACCATCGCTCCATGTGATGTATGCACTCAATCTACAAACGTAGTCCAAGCCTATTCACATCTGTTGTAAGGTCATTCTCTCGTGGGGTTTATCCTGACGTCCACTAAGAGTGGAACAAACATGCCCCATTAACCATTTTCAACGCCATGTCCTCTCTTTGTCTCATCCTAAATCACAGCTGAGGCACCTTAAAGTTGCCTTGTTTCAGTTTTAAACTAGCATTTTCCCTCTTCTCCAGAGACCCTTTTTTGCCTTGAACCTAACTCAGGGGTAGGCAACCTTGGCTCTTTTATGACTCATGGACTTCAACTCCCAGAATTCCTGAGGTAGTGGAAGAGACTCGAGTGCTAAAATCCACAGGTTAGGGGGCGCAAATTACTTGCCTTGCCCCGGGTGCTGACAACCCACGCTACGCCACTGCAAGCAATGCCTTCCAATACTTTGCTGTTGCTTGTCCTACACTTCTGTGTATGAATATGAAAGTTATCTACTAGATTAATTTCTAATCTGCTCAGTTTATATTGTATCAAGCAAAGGACAACCTAGCAGCCATTAATTTAGATTAGCTTATACTTCAAAATATGAACAACTAAGACTTCAAATTAAATTAACTCATAGGGACATGGTAATTACATCGGTGACCAAAATATATTTGGCCTGGTAAATCATAATCTATGGTGAAATTGAAAGTACGTTTTGTTTTATTTTTTTTATCTATCTTTGCTGATGTTTCAAGGTTGATTGCATATGTACAGCTCAGTTATATAGCTCCAATGACTCAACAAAAAAGAAGCCTTCAAAAAGCCTCCATAAAAGAAATGATCAAACTTGAATATATATTTATTTAATTCCATTTATATCCCGCCCTTCTCCGAAGACTCAGGGCGGCTTACAAGCTTAGCAGTAGCCTTCATTCTATGTATATGCCTGCTTATTAGGGCTTTCATACACCCCCCCAAGCGGCATTATTACAAAGTCAGCTTAATTGCCCCCAACAATCTGGGTCCTCATTTTACCTACCTTGGAAGGATGGAAGGCTGAGTCAACCTTGAGCCTGGTGGGATGCAAACCTGCACTAATTGCAGGCAGCTGGTGTTACTTAAGGAGGCATCAGCCCACTGCTCCACCAAGGCTATATAATGGCATATAATGGCATATAATGGCATGCATAGCCTTTTCTATAACTAGTGAACAACATTTTGGTTTGTTCAGGTTTGGTTAAGTGTGGCTAACCAAAATTCAAACTGTGAGGACTAGAACAAGCAAAGACAGAACTAACAGAGTGCAAGACCAGACGGTTTTCATTGCAATAATAATACACATCAGTTGTTTTGTTTTTCCTGCTAAAACAAATAATGACCCTCAGAATGTTATGATCCCTAGAAGGAACAAAAAGACAGGATTTGAACCTTGGATAAGAGTACATGTATGAAATGAGTCTTAAAATTTATAGCTCCTGGTTTATTTATTTATTTGCTCACAATAAGAGCTCTTTTGTTCACTGTACTAAAACAGGTCTCTTCTAGATCCTCTCCTTACAAGCTTTCTAGTTCTGCTTTTGGGATCAAGTGAAGCCTGACAAGGACAACAACAGTAACAAAAATAGTAGACTGACTTTTGAATGTTAGATATCTCTTCTTTATAGCCACAAACTACTGAAGGCATTCGATTTTATGCACATCGATATAAAAATATTTCACATAACTAGGTATATAGTTTATATATTTATATATTCTTTATATATTATAAAACCAAACAACATCAACATCTCAATTTCAATTCCCACTGTGGACGAATGGCTACAGAGGCTGATGGAGTTGGCAGAGATGGCGAAATTTATCATTTTGATTAAAGAAAAGAATACAAGTACCATCGTTTTCTACATGGGGACCGCTTCTGGATTTGAGGTAGAAAAGAATGAAACTTTGATTTTGAGTTAAACTGATTAGATTGATTTGTTGTTACAGAAATGGCTAGTTTTTTACTATTGTGAAAAAGTAAAAAGTCGAGGCTCAACATTAATGCTTTATTCTACTGCAACAGGGATAGTTGGAAGTCAATCTCTCTTTTTTTCTTTTCCCTCCCTTTCCCTGCCTTTCTTCTCCCTTTTTCCTCCCCATTGTGTCCTACTATTTGCTTTGTATTTTGTATTTTACTTTACATCCTGATAAAATGTTTTTTTAAAAAAATCTCTAACTTCCTTGGATGAAAACTAACTATAAAACTATATAAAGGCTGAACACAATAAAAAGGATAAGGGATATAAAAATATAGTTAAATAGCATTCCATTGCCTGTGATGTTAAATGCCTAAAAGTTATCATCCTGATTCATTAGAGACTTCCACAATTTCATGGAGTTAAAAAAAGTTAACTCTCTGAGAACGCTATTAAGATATTGAGATATAACAACAATAGGTGTTCCTTTTTTAAAAAATAAGGTTTAAAAATCAACAAACAACATTTTGTAATAATCCCATATGCACTCAAAATTTATGAGGTGAAATAGCCATAAATATCAAATGTAAAATCTATGGAATGATCCATTCAAGTGCTAAGCAATTGTTGGAATCAAAGCTTAGAACTGCCATAAATGGCACAATGCCATTTAATATCCAATCACTCAGCCCAAATGCTTGAATAGCTAGCAACATGATTTGAATACTGATTTGAATGGTAGTAGAAAACCATAACCTGAGGCATAAAGCTTACATTTTTCCGCAAATTTCTGTTTCCTAAAATGCTATACATTATCTTTGATGTCAACAAACTCATATTATCAAAGACTGAGATTTCCAGCAATGAATTAGTATTTCATTTCATAGCTTTTCTTTAGTGTTTATAATCCTCCTTTCATCTTACTGTAAATATGGGAGGGAGATAAGAGATAAATTCGTTTAATATAAACAAAGATCACCAAAAGACTGCAGTCAAAGAATTATAACAATTGGAGATTAAGGAACTATTGCACAAGCGAAAAAAAAATCAGTGACTATCCAGATTATCCTGAACTAAAATTTCTAGCATTCTTTATCACTGGCCCTGTTGGCTGGTTTGTCTGTAAATTATAATTCACAGAATATTATTAAAGAATATATTCACATTTGGAGAACTATAAGTGCTTCTCTCCAGACTGATCCCTAACACTATAGGAATTCTTTTTTGGAAAAAAACAAACAAAATGGGTTTTATTTTTATTTACATTCTTTGGTTTCTTAGTGTTCTCTGACCTTTGTTGTTTTCTTGCACACATTTTATTACCCAACTAGGTAACATCATCAGTGTTATATGGGAATGGGGTTTGTTTTCTGTTTATATACAAGTGGCTTGGCATATGCATGTTGATGGGCGTGTTTTTTGTTGTTCCTTGATTAGACTGTTGTTTACTGAGTTGGTAGTTTCTTCATCAGGGTGTTGTTTATTGCTTGGTGTTAACTTATGCTTATCTGGGTGTTTCTTAGGAGGTATTGTGATATTTTAGCTATTTGATTGTCTCTTTTCAGTGGTAGGGAGATGTTGTTTATCTCTTCATACCTGTTGATGGCTGATTTATCTGTGTTCCAGGCTTCCAGGAAATCACTAGTGTGTTTTGGGATTTAGCTTGGTCTAGGATGTTCACTATCTCCCAGTTGAAACTATGGTGAAGTCTGTCCATATTAAGATGTTTTCATCATGTTTCTAACTGCTAGTTAATTTTCATGGACGTACTCTGCTAGCCTTGCCTGTTTGTTCTACACAGTGGTTGTTATGGTCATTATACTGTATATTGTTGATGTTCCTCTTTTTTTTCCTGGTGATACTGAGTCATTTGGTTTACTTAAGATGTTTTGGAGGACTTTGTGTGCTACAGGGATACCATGTGATTGTAATAGTCTTGATGTATGGCAGTGTTATCTTTTCAACAGCTTGTGTTGGTTGTGCTGTAGTGGGCTGAGAAGTCAGGCATTTTTCAATAAAATTGTACGGGTGTTCATTTTGGTAAAAAATGTTGTATAGATTATCTGTTCCCATTGTCTTGTTAGTATCAGCTATTCCTCCAGCAGCTTTCATTCTGGTCAGCTTTATTTCCTCACACAAAACAAAGTGTGCCAGTTTAATATGTACATTCTATGCAAGCCAGCCAATGTGACTAATCTGAAATTCCAGTAGTGTAACACAATTAATTCCTTCATATCTGCAATATAATGACAGATTTTACATTGTTCAAGGTTAACACTGGTTAAAATTTTGTTTTTGGAAATAATCAATGATATTCAATGCTGTGTTCATTTGATAAATATCTCTTGTGGATTTGTGAAATTATTTCCAAGTCTTTCTGCATGTTTGCTTGTGTTTTAAAGGATATAATTTTAGTTCCTTTCAAAGGAGTTTTTCAGGGAAAAATCAAATGCTGACAAATGCAACTAGCTGATTGGAACATGTGTTCTTCAAAAGTGATATTTGCTTCCAAACAGAAATTTTTCATTTTCACATTAGGTCAGTTGAACAATTATAAAACAATATAATGTTTGGATATTGGCCCATTTTGCTTTATATATGTTTATCTCTCTGTGTATGAAAACATAGAAACTGTTCTTAATATGTATGAATACATAGATGTATCTGGGGATATTACAAAACAAGGGCCATGACAAAACTAAATAAGTCTAATTAAATATCTCAAATGAGACACGTCTTTTACAAGATTTACTTGTAAGTTGAGGATGGGAAAACAGCCATGTAGCTCTGGGAGGAGTATCATCCCTTTGGATCAAGCCCTCTGGTCCTGCATCACCTTCCTGCTTTGGCATTGTGATTATGGCTATGTAGTACCTTTTCCTTCCATCACCCATATTCCTGGGAAAAGGGTTGCCCTAACCTTTTAACCTCCCATTTAATATTAGCTTGTGAGATTGTGAAGATACCAGAGTTTGAACACCGGAATAATAGATAGCCAGGCCTTATAACAATGTTAGTAATAGCGATAATAATTGTTGTTGTCATCATCATCATTGTCATTGTCATTGTCATCTCATCATCATCATGGAACAAAGAACTACAACATGATTTTATTGCACTATTATGCTCTTATTGTGTTCAAAGCAATTACCCATCCATTTATCTATATCAGCTACCTTACCGTTCAAAAATTGCCTTTCTCTTCTCCCTGGAAATTTATTTGGTCTGATTGTGCATCCTCATTACCTTCAAATATCAAAAGGGAACTTACTGTTTCTAAGGTACATACTGTACACCCTGACAGTTACTGATTTCACCAAATGTTGCCATTTTTTCTGTTTCTCCTGGAAAGTAGCTCATAAACCCCTTGTGACTTTTTTCCATTCTCCACCTTGCTTATCTCCTGCAGTGATCTTTGCTTGTCTTACATTATATTCTATAAGGTGTTTGCACCTCCCTGACCTTTTATCTCAACAACAAATGTTTTAACCAGCAATTTCTCTCTCTCTCTCTCTCTCTCTCTCTCTCTCTCTCTCTCTCTCTCTCTCTCTCTCTCTCTCTCTCTCTCTCTCTCTCTCTCTCTCTCTCTCTCTCTCCCTCTGTGTGTGTGTCTGTGTGTGTCTGTGTGTTTCTAATTCATTCCCCAAACCCTTTAAATCTTGGATTTAGAATTATTGGGAATCTATTTTTTCCCCTCTTTTTGTTTATCTGCTGGAGATTTGTGAGATAATCAGTGAGGTCTGATTAACCAATAACTTTCTATTTTATTTTTATTGCAAATATTTCTTTTATGTGCATTATCATTCATATGTACAGAAACACTACAATATGCACATAGAGAGAAACATGAACGTTAACATTTTCCTCCTTCCAGGGGAGGGAGGGAGGGAGGGAGGGAGGGAAGGAAGGAAGGAAGGAAGGAAGGAAGGAAGGAAGGAAGGAAGGAAGGAAGGAAGGAAGGAAGGAAGGAATTCTTTGAGAGTATTGGATAAAGATGGGGCAAGGTGAAGAGCTAGCTAGAAAGAAATAGGAAGAGGGGAAAGTGCCATTTAATCATTATAGACAGCATTAAATTGGATTCAGTTCAATCCACACATCATCCATCAGTTCATTCCAAGGAACATCCATTCCCATATTAATCTTGAAAAGCTTTCATACTTTTACCACTGACAACTTTAAATCTCTACATTAGCAACTGTTTTATTTCCTTCTCATTAAATATCAGGTACCACTGGCTTCAATTTACAAGCAATTTATTTGCGGGAGAAACACAAAGTTTTTTTTAAAAGTCAGTGTAGTATTTGGGTAGAGTAGGATAAATGAAGCCAAGTAGATTCCTAAAATACTGTCTGAAGAAGCAATGTGTATTTTGGATGGTAAATTTATGGTTCATAGATGTATGAGTTTAATTTTGTATTATTTATGTATTATTATTTGATTTTTATTTTTTTTCTCAGTGATTTTGATATAAAGTGCTGATACACCGTATTTAAATGAGAGTGTTAGACATGGGTGTACAACGTGATATAATGGCTTCTAGAGTGGCTGGCAGTTTCAAACAAGAAAAATATTTTGCATGGGCAAGGAGTGTAAACAGACATTTTTTATGCAACTTTCAATCTGGTGATTATGTGCATAGAGGGTGTAGCATTCTTTTTCAAGAAATATTATAAGTTTTGAGAACAGTAGTCTTGGAAGATCTCACATATCATATTCTTATTTTAGAAACAATGAATCACTGAATCTTTTCTTAAGGGGAAAAAAACCTTGGAATGGGAAATAAGATTTGAAAATTATTATAAAGGAAGTTCACATCACAGGTTAGTTATTACCTATATTGTAAAGGTTGTGGGAAATCAATGGATTGAAGAAAATTATACTATAAAGGAATAAAGCTAGTTTCTAACTTCTCCCTAAAAAAATAGCTTAATGCAGAACATGTAAAATAAAAGATGAGGATTCTTCCAAACAATCTCTCTTCTGCAGCTTAAAGGTAAGGTAAAGGTAAAGGTTCCCCCACACGTGTGCTAGTCATTTCCGACTCTAGGGGCTGGTGCTCATCTCCGTTTCAAAGCCGAAGAGCCAGTGTTTGTCCGAGGATGTCTCCGTGGTCATGTGGCTGGCATGACTAGATGTCAAAGGCGCATGGAATGCTGTTACCTTCCCACCGTAGTGGTCCCTATTTTTCTACTTGCATTTTTATGTGCTTTCAAACTGCTAGGTTGGCAGAAGCTGGGACAAGTAACAGGCGCTCACTCTGTTACGCGGCACTCAGGATTAGACCCACCAAACTGCCGATCTTCTGATCGACAAGCTCAATGTCCTAACCCACTGAGCACTATAGTTGGAGATAAATCCATATTAAAGTTTCCTTATAAGTGAAGTCACCTGAAAAGCATCAGAAGACCTGTCCATGCAAGTATGAAAATGGTTTGTAATTGGTCTCTTCCTGCATGTTTTTCAACTAATACACTACCACTTCCCACAGCCCTAGTATTCCAAGCTATTTTCTTTATTTTGTATTAGTTTTATTCATTTAAAAAATAAAATGTGAAAATACAAAAGCAGATAGTAGAGGACAACAGTAGAGAAAGGGAAAACAAAAAAATGTGTGAAGAAAGGGAGAGGAAGAAACAAAAGGCATTGACTTCCGACTCTGTTGCAGTAAAATCAGACATTAAAATCAAATCTCAACTTTTTACATTTCTATGCCCTAGCCATTTCTGTATCGGCAAATCAGTCTAATTGGTAAAACCCAAAATCATAGTATCATTTTTTCCACCTCAAGCACAAAGTCCAGAAGCGGTTTCCAAGTGGAGACAAAGGTACTTATGATCTTTTATTTTATCAGCACAGTCAATTTTGCCATCTCTGCTAATTCCATCAGCTTTTGTAACCATTCATCCATGGTAGGAATCGAGGCATCCTTCCACTTTTGCTGACGTCACCATATATAAAATCAGAGTTCCAAATTTTTTTTGCAGTTCTCTTTTGATTAGGCCCAGAAGGAAAAGTTTCTGGTTTAATCTTTATGTTCACTTTAAGAATTTTCTGCATTAATGTATGAATCCTACTCCAATATTTCTTTGCCTTATCACATGTCCACCAAAAATGATAAAAAGTCCCTCCTTTACATTTACATTTCCAACATTCATTTGAAAAACCTTTATAACATTTAGTATTATATGCATTCAGGTAGTCTACAACATACAACTTTAATAGGGTCATAATTCATGGTGGCCATTAAGTGTGTCACCACATGATTTTACCCAATTTTATTACCTATTTGCAGCAGTTATTAAACAAACACAGCAGTCATTAAGCAAATGCAGATGTTAAACTAACCCAATTGCCTTTTTTTGCTGGAAACCAGAAGTAAACACTGGGTTCTGGCAGAAAAACACACAAATAAAATGAGATCATGTGACCATGGGATGCTGCAAATGGATGTAAATACAAGCAGCCATAAATCATGTGATTGCAGAGGAGGCCACCATTGTAACCTTGAAACCAGGTCACAGGTAGCTCTGGGGAGGTCCATTGTAACTTTTACTGGTTGCAAAATGATTGGTCATAAGTCAAGAACTACCTGTTTCTCAATAAATATGTCTATAAATCATATATCTGATTTCGCTTTCCATCCAAGACCTTAAGGTAATATACATATTGCTTATTTATATTTTCCCTATAATAGCAGCACTGTGAATTAGGTGTGACACAGAGAGAATGACTGGCCCTAAGTCATGGAGTAAGATCCTATAGAATCTGATTCCGCCTGTCCTAATCCAATACCTTAACCACTACATTACACTACACTGGTTTCTCGCACTTCTGCCATATTGAAATGTTCAGTTCTCCTAATCTTGCCTCTTGTATTGGTTTGTCATTTTATTCAGTAAAAGGCATTTCATAGAACAACAATCTTTGATAGCTGCCATTGTTTAATATCAAATATTCATGCCTGCTATTATTTGGATATTTTCGGAGAAAAAAACAACCCAATATGTTTGGTTTATGCCAAGACCTGCAGCAGATGTATAGACTACTTCACAAATTCAGACTGACACAGCAGTAAGATTAATAAAGAGTCATTTAAGTACCATTACAACCAATGTTCAGGGAAAGTTCTGAAAATAATCACAGGGCAAGAAGTGAATAATCAAACTGCAAATACAAATTGTACATTCACAATGAAGGTCTCTCACACACTATGGCGCTGACAACTGCATAGGCATCAAACTGAAAATATACTGGATCTTAATTATTGGGAGTTGTCTCAAAATGTGAGAAAAGTATCTCTGTGAAAAGTCATTTTCTTTCTAAGATGCATCACATTAAATAGACACACAGGGAAAATTATGGAATTGCTGGCTTGGGGGCACTGCATAGGTAAGGTTATACAGAGTTCATACAGAGTTATGTTAATATTTTCTCCCTTTTTTAAAAGTCATATTTATTACAATAACAGTTGTACTTTAAAATAAACAATCCTGTTTGTCCTGCCAAGATGTTTAAAAAGACAAAAGGTACAATACTGATTAATTTCCTTTATTTCCTCATGTCCACTGATATTATTTTATTGAATTGTATGGTGGATGCCCACCCAGCAACTAGAACACTACAGCTAGAACAATTTGATTCTGCATTGGATTATGGACTATGCAGTATTTTCCTGCTGCCATTACTACTTTTCCAGAGGAATGCTTTAACCAGGTTCTTCTTTCCTAACAATAGCTTAGAGAGGTACAGTAGGAAGGTCTCTCTCTCCTTCTCATCATTTTTTTTACTCCATAACTAAAAATACTGATGCTGCTCCTGCTGCTGCTACTACTGCTACTAACAGCCATCCAATTACGTAGTATCGACTCTGAACCATAGTATATTTGAGGTATGTATCGAGAGAACAGTAGCTCTACCTTTTCCTGTCAGTATAAAAATAAAAGCATCAAACTTCTTGCTTGAATATGGATTTTATTAAAAAATAAATAATTACAGATGAATGGAATTAATTTTTTATCACTGATAAAAAAATATTAACAGTATATCTCAAACATCACTCTTGCATTTAATGCTATGGGAAGATTGGAGTGCAGATCCAACAGTGGGAACTAAGCTCAAAAAAAACACCCTTAAGATAATGAAGAGCTTAAGAGGCAAATGTATTGATACAATTAATAGATGCTTTCCAAATATCAGAATAAATAAGGCAGACTAACTGCATATTTCAAAGCTCATGTTGCTACACTTTCAGTTTATGTTGTTGGCTGTTTCTAGTTTCCATCTTTTCAACCATCTTGCTTTCTTCTTTTTCCAGAGGTTCTTCCTTTGTCCTTCTTCCCCAGGTCATCTTACAAATCCTTATTCTTTTGCTTCAGGCACAGTTTTTGACAGAAAAGGTCACAACTTATTGGGTAAGTCCAGACATAGTTTTCTTGGAAACTAGGATTTTGGAAGTCAATATTATCCTGCTTAAGTCTGTGATGACTTAAGAACTGACTTTGGCTGATCTCAAAGAAGTAAAGCAGGCTTGAAACTAATCAGTATTTGTGTGGGAGACAGACCAAGAAATAATAATAAATTTTTTGGGGGGAAAGGCCATCTCTATAGTGTCCTGCTACTAAGAGTTAAACTTTACTTGAGTAAAACCTTTTATGATCTTTCCACAGATTTCTATCAAAAATAAGACTTCAGATTTAGAAATATGATTTCAAGCTATGTTGAATGGATTGAAGAGAAAATAATATTTAATCCTTCTAATTCATTTTTTAAAATTTAAGATGTGCTGGAGAAATGCAAAAACATTTTTTTTTCCAAATAGTTGTTCATCAGTATAAATTGTCTTTCTACAGTAGCTACTTTTCTTTTTCAGTGGCAGGGGTGCATAGTGCATTTATGGGAAATATAGGGAAAAATCACATTGTTGTTTCTAAAAATATATTATTTAACTCATCAATCTGAGGTGAGATCTTTTTTTATAGGTCAAAGGAGAAAGTTCAAGAAAGAAGTTCCACGTAACATTCAATGATTTTCAATTTCATTGTACCACTATAGTTTGCCATTCACTGAGCTTCTTCTGAAGAGATGTTGCTGATTAGTAGTGAATTTCCTAAAAACATTTATGTATTCATGCAGAAACTGAAATAACAGGCAAAAAGTCTACCTCAATAACATAAGTGAGTATGCTGAGCACAAGACCTAACAGACTACATTCACAATCCATTTTATCACAGTGTAGAAACCATACACTCTTTCAATTCTAAAAGCATGATTAGTAGAAAATACCATTTTAAAGTCTTAAAAGTTAAGACCTTTACATACAATCTTAGCCTTCTCTATAAATCAGCATTCTAGACAGATATAGATGGATGAATAGATAGAATAATTAGTTCAATATGTATATTGAATTATAATTCCTTAAATTCAATATTTACTGTCAGCAACTATGTGTAGGATTACAACTTAATCCCTTTCCATTCTGAATATATATTTTGCCAAAAAATTGAGATGATAAACAAAGAATTAAATACTTTTACACTATTAATCAAAAACCTAAATACTGAATGAACAAAAAATCCTGCTTTTTTAAAAAAAATCTTTTTGGATGCATTTTAGCAGACTATTTCCGTTAAAATAACTTTTTTTTAACATATCTGATTAAAATTAAGGGTGGAAACATTGTGTTCCTTATCTAATTACGTCATCACGGAGCACTTAAGTTTGTCAATTTTCACTTTGGTCATTTTGAAAACCCAATTGCTAAGCTCAAAATATCATGACTGCTTAAAAAGAAATACATTATCCTTCTGCTAGGCTAACTTTACAATGTGTCTGAAAAAATAAGCTTTCACCATGCTTCATAAAATCCACAGCAACTATATTGCCAACATAAAACCTGGACCTTGGCAATTTATATATTGAAAGCAAATGACCCCAGTGATTACTGCCCATTTTATTTGTGCCTCCCATATGCTCATATTGCTTTTAAAATATTGACAAAGAATGCATTCTGTTTTAGACAAAGGTGTAGAAATGGTTTTGTATTATTTTATTTTTTTAAAAAAATTGCTCAATGAAATCGTCCCAAATTTGTGCAGCTTTGTCCTTCCTAACAGTATGCTTATGATTTATGTAAATAAACAGTGCTTCTCTTTCTTTATTGGTAGGCTTTAGGAGGTAGACAAGAAAATATTGTTAAATCTACAATTTGTGCTGCCAACATTTTAATTATCTATGGTAGATAATTAGATGCTCTACTAAGCCTCTTGAATATCTCACAGTAGAAAAGCATTTAAGTATGTATCAGATAGATTACTCTGAACAAAGGCAAATTTAAGAAGGTTATTTCATACAGAGGCCAGCAATAATATATTCTGTCGGGGTCTACAAGTCATGGGTGAATTACCTATTTGGCAAATGATCCCGATTGCCAAGGGCAAGTTTATGCAGCATGATTGCTGTATAAATGATGAATACAAAAACTGCACAAGGCACTGCACTCTGAAAAGATCTTAAGAAATGAACAGTGTACAGCTTCTCTTGAAATCTCTTCATTCCATGCTGTGACGATACAAAATGCAATCCAACCCAAAGGGCAACTTGACCAAAGATGTATGATCTAGTTCTTCTGCTGAAACTATAAAGGTGTGGACATCAGACATAAGCCACTCTGGATTCTCAGAAAAGACTGATTAATATATTCAATAATTACACCTATACGTGGTATCTGAACAAACCATTGTAAGATATATTTGTTGTTAAATCTAAAAAATATATATTTGAAAAACAAAAACAAAACCATATTATAAAATCAAGAGGGGAAAAAACAATAGCTAATTTCTTGTAATGTCCATTTTCTTCCCTTAAATATATTGATCATTAATAGGACTATACACTTTAGTTGCTCTAGAGATAATAAAAATACATCACTTTGTTACATCATTATTTCAGCAGGAATCAGTTTCATCCCATGACTTACAAGATTACTAAATGGATATTTAGCTTAGCAATATGCAACAGTTTGCAAAAGCACTTTTTTTCCCTTAGACTGTGGAGAGTAATTTCTAATATGTGTGATGGAAGAGGAGCCTTGGAGGAAAATGGCTTGTTCATCTAATTTGCATATATTTGTGTGAAGTCAGTTTCTGAAGTAGTGTATTGGGGGGGGGGAGAGAGAGATGGGAAGATGAGAATTGAAGAAGCCCAATTCAAAATGTCAAGCTGTGCTTCAAGAATGATAAAAGACAGCCTCATACTCTGTCAGTGTAAAACAACTTGCCCAGAGTAGAATTAACAAATGCTGTATTTCAGTGGAATTCTATCACCCCCTGCTGGACAGATGAACTCACTAAAAAGAGCACACATAGAAAATATATGGCACACATATACTATATATGTTCCCCTTCCCCCCCCCTTCCACACACACACACTTTCTTTTGGTCTGTTTTTTTAAGGCATATAAACTTCAGCATAAATATGTTGTGATGAAATTTATTAAATCTTTCACAGAACGGAAGAAGAAATTCTTTTAGCAATTTAGACCAGTCCTTGCCCTATCACAAACTTGTCTGAACTGTTCAAAGCACTGCAATTCATTTGTACAAAGAGGTTCTGTCAATGTCTCATATTGACACCCTTTAGCACTCTCTTCCCCTAATCAAAACTAGTGGAATCCAAATATAACCTAGGAAACACCATCACATAATTATCTGCCTATTTTAAAAGAAACAATGTTGGAAAACATATAGAGAAGGGGGGGGGGGACAAACAGTGGAATATAAATGCAACCCTGTGTTTCTAACTACTACTTCCTTGCAACTGTTGTTCCTTTATGGCTGTGTGTATTTTATGCTCTGCCTTGCAACAAAACTGCTGTGTACATACCATATATATACAGATATGTCGTGCCCAACAAAACACCCCAGAAAAATAACAGGAAATTCAGAAGGAAGCTTCCTTTACAGAGGCACAAAAGGACAGTGATTGGGTTTTGCTCATAGCAGAATTCCAAAATTTCTCCCTCGTTACAACTGTCCTGCCCTTTAAATATTTTTAAACAAGAAACAACTTTAATTAATACATTAAGAAACGCATTCAAAGCCATGCTTCGTAAGGCATTTTTTTTTAAAAAAAAAATCTGCTGTGAAGAAGCAAGGATAATCATTGTCCATACAAAAAGACAGGAAGACATAACCCCCAAGAAACTGGAATTAACATTTATTTTTATTTTTTTGCTCATCCTCGTTTAAACAAGAACAACAACAAAATGTAACAGCTCTCCCCCCCCCCCCCCCCACACACACATAGATTTCAGGAACAAATTGGTGTGAGGGCAAACATGATTTCCACCGTTAATTTGCCGGAGTGGCTAAAGAGGTGAGAGATGCTAATCTTTGATTTGCATTGTAACGCGGGGAGGCGGTAGGGAATTGAGGCGGAGGAGAGGTTTGGACGGTAAATAAACCACGATCAGAAGAAACGGCACTCCTACCTTGCCCGCTATTGAGAAACAATCCGAACAAGTAGAGCACCGGGAGGTTCATTGTTTCAGGAGCTCCCACCGGTGGACAGTTCCCCAAGTTAAGAGACGGTGCGGAGCCTGGGAAAAGCCAGCTCTTGGCCGCTTACTTTGCCGCCGCTTTGCCCGCTCCTGCGTCTCCTCTTCGCGTTCAAGTCTACCCTTCAATCAAGCGCGCGCGCCCGCCCGCCCGCGCACAGCCATATACACTCACGATCAACCCCAGCCCGGAAAGCCGAGCAGCGCCGCTCACCGACTGACGGCCAAGCGCCTCTCGCCGCTTAGCTATAGCAGGCGGGCGGGCGGGCGGGCGGGCAGGCAACGGTGCCAGTAGCAGTAGCAAAAAAAAATCAGACGAGCTACACACATGAAAGGATGCAAAGTATCCCTCCGCGAACGCAGAAGCACGGTTTTTTTTTTTTTTTAAGACGAGCTGGACCAGCCAGGCAAGAGCGGAGAAGAAATGGGAAGAAAGGAGACTTGATTCTTCCGCCCTCTTTGCCCTCGAAAGCTTCTGGCGGCGGCGGCGGCGGCGGCGGCGGCGTTGCTCCTTTAAGGGTGTTCCGTATCTTTTTCCGGCTTGTAGGCTACAACCCTCTCTTCTCTCGCCTGAAACGGATTATTCAAGATTGATTGATTGATTGATTGATTCGTTTGTTTCTTTTAGGAGAGGGTCAGCTTTTGCTCTCGCTTTTGAGCTCGACGTGGAGCAAAGGCCCCGTTCCTTCCGAAGAAGAGATCAGATCCTAACGCCAAAAAGGAAAAAAAAAAATAAAAGAGCAAAAAAAAGAAAAAAAAAAGAGCAGACGGGAGAGGAAGGCCGAAGTTCACAAGAGCCGGAAGCAAAGGCGCTGATGCAAATGCAGACTGTGAGGGCATGCATTGAGGTTGCAGGCATCCACAGTGGTGGTCAGGTTGACAGACGTGCTTGGAAAGTGTGTGGCAGATGTTAAAGAACTGCAGGCTGCTGCTGGAGTTTGTAGAAGGGAAGAAATCTACCATTTAAAGGCTCCAGGAGATGGGGGTGGAGCAGGGGTCGAGATGAGGTTTTGTGATGGTGCCAGAGGCTGATTCTTTCTAGATGTAAAATACTGCATACCAATCTCTCTCCTTCCCCCCTCCCCCCACTCTTTTGGGATGTTAGAATAATTAGGAGAAAACAAAATGGCTGGAGGGGAAAAGAGAGAGAGAGGGGAAAAAACAGGTCTGAAATGCTGCTTGAAATCAATGAACATGGACATAAAGGAAGTGATCATCACGTATCCCAAAATAATACCACAATTTGAAATCAGAAAACATGTCCATAGGATTGAAATGAACTGAGTTAGATGACAATCAACTCCAGACAGGGAAACTGACACCTCACATTATTTATTGAATGTTCACTTTTATAGAAAAAAGTTAAAATCACCATATAGAGTGATATAGATCTATATGATCTAAAGAGTGAACACTTAGTCTCTCTCTCTCTCTCTCTCTCTCTCTCTCTCCATTTTATCATTGCAAATAAATCTCAGATGCTTTATCTGGAAGCAGTTACCACTGAAATTTATGCTTAATAAAAATAAAATCTGGATCCTCTAAATTCAAATTCAGTACTCCAATCAACATACTGTCTCTCATAGTTTGCCTGCTTATAATCTCTTTGATGCTAAGTATATCCCAGAATCACATAAATGATTACCTGAAATCATAGAGTTGGAGGGAGGCTTCTAGAATATATAGACCAACCCATTTTTTGGTGCAAAAAATTCAGAATTAAAGCATTCCCAGCAGATGGCAGTCCAGAGTTGGTTTGAACTATCAAATCATGAGAGTTCCCTGCCACCCAGTATTTGTTTCATTCGTCATACTTTGCACCTTCAAAAGGTTTAACTAATATTTAATCACTAAACTTTTTTGGTAATCCAATGACTATATTTATATCTCTATCCTCCCCTTAGAGAAAACAGACAAAAAATGTCATTGTAATTGGGTTCATCTTTGACAATATTTAAGAGCTATCTGTCCTCCTCCTCTACACGGTATTATGGGGATCAAAATATTTCATTCAGTCCTTACCATGATTTCCAACGGAACTGGATTATATCAATAATTGGGAAAATTATGGATAGTAGTTTTTTTTGTAAGTTTGTTTAGATCTAAATGTAAACTATGAGAGCATGGAATATGCTTTCAAATACTGCTCAAGCAGGAGACCCTATACCATCTCAGACAAGTGACTATCTAGCCTCTTCTTAAAAATCTCTAGTGATGGAGCGCCCACAATTTCTGGAGGCAAACTGTTCCACTGGTTAATTGTCCTCACTGTCAGGAAGTTTCTCCTTAATTCCAGGTTGCTTCTCTCTTCAATCAGTTTCCAACCATTGTTTCTCGTCCTGCCCTCTGGTGCTTTGGTGAATAATGTGTCCCCCTCTTCCTTGTGGCAGCCCCTCAAATACTGGAATACTGCTATCATGTCTCCCCTATTTCTTCTTTTCTTTAGACCAGCCAAACCCAAATTGTACAGCCGTTCTTCATATGTTTTAGTCTCCAGACCTTTGATCGTTTTAGTTGGTCTTCTCTGAATTTTTTCCAAACTCTCAACATCTTTTTTGTGATATGGTGACCAAAATTGGCTGCAGTATTCCAGGTGTAGTCTTACTAGGGTTTTATAAAGTGGTACTAATACTTCACATGATCTTGATTCTATGCCTCTGTTTATACAACACAGGATTGTGTTGGCTTTTTTGGCTGCTGCTGCACATTGCTTTCTCATGGCTAAGTGATCATCCACTAGAACTCCAAGGTCCCTCTCACAGTTACTGGTTTTAAGCCAGGTTTTGCCCAATCTGTACTTGTACTTTTGATTTTTCCTGCCTAAATGTAAAACTTTGCTTTTCTTCACATTGAAACTCATTTTGTTGGATGGGGCTCATTGTTCAAGTTTGTTTTTGGATCCTGTGTGTTTGTCTTCTGGGGTGTTGGCTTCTCTTGCCAGTTTGGTGTCATCTGCAAATTTGATGAGTTCTCCTTGAATTATCTCATCTAAGTCATCTCTCATCTGGTGGTGACGTTGTCTATTCCAGCTTTTTCTAGCTTACCAAGGAGTAGGTTGTGGTCTACTTTACCAAATGCCTTACTGAAGTCTAAGTATACTACATCCACAGTATTTCGCTGACCTATTAGTTTAGTCACTTTGTCGAAGAATGAAATAAGATTGGTTTGGCGTGATCTGTTTTTAACAAACCCATGCTGGCTACTAGTTATAATTTTGTTTGCTTCTAGTTGTTCGCAGATCTGTTTTTTGATTATCTTTTCTAGGATCTTCCCACGTATTGATGTTAAACTGATTGGTCTGTAGTTTCCTGGGTCTGGTTTTTTTAAAACTTTTTTGAAGATGGGAACCACATCAGCCCTTTTCCAATCCTCAAGTACTTCCCCGGTGCTCCAGGATTTTTGAAAGATGTGGTGCAATGGTTCTGAGATAACATCTGCCAGCTCCTTCAGAACTCTGGTATGTAATCTTTCAGGCCCCAGTGATTTATATTTGTCAAGCTCAGATAGATGTTCTCTTACCATTTACTTGCTTATTTTAATTTTTGTTTCTAATTTGTCTTTTGCAGTGGGGTTGGTTTTTTTTTTTGGTATGTTGGGCTATGGTTTCCTTTTGTGTGAAGACTGATGCAAAGTATGAGTTAAGCAACTCTGCTTTCTCCCTGTTGCCTGTTATTTCCTTGCCATCTTCTTTCTTTAGTGGACCTACAGTTTCCTTGATTTTTTTCCTTTTGTTAATATGTTGGAATAAACTTTTTTTTATTATCTATGATTTCTGTTGCAAGACTTTGTTCGTTCTGAGCCTTTGCTTTCCTGACTTCATCTGTGCATGTTCTGGCAGTCTGCTGATATTGACTGATATTGATTATGTTGTAAAGAACAAAAATGGTACCAGTTGACAAAATCAGAAATAAGAAAGGTGACTGAGAATAATCCCAAATGGAAACAATGCTGATATCAGTGAAATGAGGTAAAGCCAAGGAATAAATGTGACTACCAGGCAGAAAGTCTTGCATAATTCAGCCAGAACAAGCAAAAATCAATAAACTTGAAGGAAATAATGCTTTAGGTGTAGTATATAAAGAGTTGTGGCCATCCTATTTTAACAGGGGACTTCTTGAAGACCACATCATGCATGCAACCGTCTCTCAAGTGCTTTGTTTTCTTCAAGACCCCATTCATTACATGACCACTATTGTAGCAGATTCTTTGGGTATGAATCTGTGCCTGGATTAAGCAATTATAATCAATCAGATAAAAAGTTACAGAGACTCTCTTTGTGCTGCATTTCCTGGAATCTTCCATTATTGCATTAGATCCTGAAGTTCAACCCTGTAATAATTCCAGCTATCATCATTACCATTAGAGTCATTATAGGCAACTGTAACTGTGTTTTAACATAGTTTCCCATAATAACTGTAATGGCAATAATGAGTCGAGATAGCATATCAGAAAGAATCAATATGATACTGTCTTTACTTATATAATACTTTGTAATATACTTACTGTATATAATGTACTGAGATACAAAAAAGTGCCTACATTATTCTACAACCCATCACTGCAACCATTTTGTATAGTTTTATTGCTGCATCCATTTACTCATCTGAAGATTATGTAAACTTCTAATGCTTCAACTAATTCAAACACTTACTGCAATTTGTATTGCCCTGTGAAAATGGATGTTAAAAGAACACCCTTCCTTTTGCTGCATTCCTCCATTTCCATATTGTTGATTTTACTAAGAGTAGTAAAATTTCTGGAGTAGCTAATTAAATTAAATGAGCACGAAAGACAAAATGAAGTAGAATATGTACATTTTTTTCCACAAATTTCTCACCAAAATATTCTTAGGTAATTCCCCTACTTGGCCATATCCATGATTACTAGTTATGCTTGTCAACAAATGACCAGATTCAAGATAATATATATTTTTGAACCAACTGATAGAGAAATATCTGAAAACATGGAAATATTTATAACCTTCTTGTGAACTTCCAAGCATAATCTAGGTTACTGTGCTCAGAAATCAGTTTTGGAGTAAAACAACCCCCCTTTTTATTCTTAAATTCAGGGTAGCTTAAATACTCAGATAAATCAAGATAATCTATATAGGTGCTCAGATATACTGACAGTTTGTGTGCTTTATTTTAGTGGCTCATGCTAGCTTAGCATTAACCTGAGTTTCTATTTGTGTAAGTTGTGGTCTAGTTAAGAAATGCTGGTGGAAGCATTAGGAACAATTGGTCCTGTTTGCTATTATTTGTTTATTTCTGTGCATACTTGAAAGGTATATAGGTATATAAGTATTTATTTGTAAAATTTATGTTGTATGTGTCTGTGCCTCTGTGTGTACACATATACATATGCATATGCATTTATATTTAATTGACAAAGACTGCCATTAAGACGAAAGGATATTGTATTGCATATTAATTAAGAAAACCATGTTGTTAATTATTGAAAACATTGAATTAGCTGATCCTGAAACATGACACACATAAAAAAAATGTTCATAGTAACAACAAAGCTAAGGACTACTCCAATTTACAATTTCGCCATTAAATTATTGTTTTTCATGAAAATATGAGAGTAGAATCAAATCCTCTGATTTGCAAATGGAGTTAATGTTTGCAAATGGAGTTTTTTTCCCCCCTCATTCAATGTGGATCTAGTTGTTTAAAGTTTCTTGCCTGATAATTGTTATTTGTTGTGTTGTTATTGTTTTTCTTTCATGGCCAATTCTTAACTTAGTTACCTTGTTGGTTTGCAACCTAATCATTATACTCCATAATAATTTCAACACAGTTTTTTACCTCTAGAACTGGATTGTTTTTGTTTTCTTTTAGATTGCATTTTTAATATTTACTTCATCTATAACCTGATCCCTATTTCAATGTCATAATTCATTTCTTTATATATTTTTTGTACTTCCCTTGACATCCAGATAAGTACTTTTCAAATTATTCTGTGTTTATATGTAATAGCTGCTAGATACACAATATAGTTCCGGCTTGGCATGGCCTTGACTATTCTTTTCAGATTACCCTATAAAATGCCGTAACTAAAGTGGATACATTACTATCTTGCAATTATGTTTTCAGTGATACACACACACCGATATTTTTTTTTTGCTATTTGCAGAATTCCTCCTAAGGGATTAAGCTGCTAATGCTTAGAGAGCATTTTGTGGGGGAAAATATTTGCCTCAGGTTGGAATAATACTGTTCCTGGAGTTGTTTTAATAAGCTTCATGTATATGGTTTCACCTATATTTTGGTTCTACTGATTCATATCTTTAAAGTTTTAGAGGATGATCACATAAGGCTTATTTTATCTGTCCTCAACTTAAGTAAGGTCAGGCCTGATTAATGCTTTAATGGAAGTCTACAAATAATGGCATAATTGTAGGTAGTTTGCTAAATTAGGAGGAAATATCCATTCAAGAAGTAGTCAGTGGAAAACAAGTTTCCATGTTTCCATCAAGAAAATAACAGGGATATGCACATGAAGCATTAGGAATTGAACTGTACTCAGAGGTATATCTGTATATGTACAATATGCATTTAGTACTGTATGTATGTATGTATGTGACTTAGATGCTACCAAACCAGTGGTGGGATTCAGCCAGTTTGCACCAGTTCGGCAGAACCAGTAGTTAATTTTTTGTTGCCCAGGCCCAGAATGGACTTCTAGAAGCGGTATCCACACAGAGAACCAGTTGTTCACATATTTGAATCTCACCACTACACCAAACTATAATTCATTCTAGCTGAAACATAGCAATAGTGTAGAATAATGGTATTTTGCTGACTTAGATATTGCTGAGCTGAGTGTCACTGAATGCTGAATTGAGATATTTGTCTACATATGACTTTCCTTTTGTGTACCTGTAGAATCATTCTATAAACTGGATGGCTATACAAATGTGATTTAAAAAATAAGCAAACCACATATACCGTATTTTTTTACCTATATACTCAGTTTTTTATTGTTCCTAAATTATGTGCCATCAGCCAGTAAGGCTGAACAGGAATTGTATTCACATTTCCTAAATCATGAGTGTAGTTGTTAAGAACCCTACCATACGTATTCAAGAAAATATGAATGTAGAACTCTAGATCTCTTGATTTAATGTACAGAGATCAGGGAAGCAAATGGTTACATGTCAGGATGTAGTATATTAAGGCAGAGCTACCAAATTTAAAACCTAATTCAGTACATTAGCCTAAAACATGTAGAATTCACTGAGATAGGCAAAGATTGCATCTACCGTGTTTCCCCAAAAGTAAGACCTACTTTGAAAATAAGCCCTACCTTGCTGTTTGGGGTGGACCTAATATAAACCCTACCTCCAAAAGAATCCCTAGATTTGGGGTTAGGCACACACCTAAAAATCAAGCTAGAGTGGAGGTGGGAAGTGAAACTTGCCATTGTAGTCAGGCCTCCTATGGATTGACACTTGTCTTGCCTATCCACTTCTTCTGTGGCCAAAGGAGCAGTTTCATTCTGCAGATGACAATGGAGCTTCAGCCTGCATTCTGCAGTCAGAGGTCTTTCTGGAAGGCCTCTGCAGCCAAGAACTGAGGTATGGATTTAATCTGTAGTTTGGTTCTTGGCTGCAGAGGTCTTTCCAGAAGGCCTCTGACTGCGAAATGCAGGCTGGAGCTCCATTCTCAGCTGCAGAATGAAACTGTTCCTTCACCACAGAAGAACTGTGCTGGCTGGGCAGGGCTGTCGCTGCCACCACTGTGAGTAGAAAACACACACACACACACACACACACACACACACACACACACACATACACACGAATAAGACTTGGTGCCTCTTTTGGAGGCAAAAAAATAAATAAGACCAGGTCTTATCTTTGGGGAAACACGGTAGCTGGTTTGGGCTGATTCATGCTAATTCATTGCTTTAGATCAGGGCTTTTCAACCAGTAGTATGGGTACCACCTGTGGTACATTGGCACCTTGTAGGTGGTACTCGACCATCCTAGAAAAGTGGTAGCGGGGGAGGGGAATGAGCTGAGCTGGTGGCAGCACCGCACAAGCCTGAGCGAGAGACAGCTGGAGCTGCAGGGCTGTCAGGCTCAGCAGAAGCACCAGGATCAGTGCTTCTTCGGGGCTGTCAGGGCTTAGTGGAAGCGCCAGGATCAGCACCAGGATCCAGCTGGAGCTCGGAGCTGATCCTGGCGCTTCTGCTGAGCCCAGAAGAAGCGCCCATCAGCTGGAATGTTGCAGCATCTCCAGGGTCTTGTGATTTACATTCAGATGCTTGGCAACTGATTCATATTTATGATGGTCACAGTGTCCCAGGGTCATGTGAAGTGACCAAAACCTGCTGCAACCACCCAGCAGAGGGGGCAAATAAAAACCAAATAAGGCAGGTAATTCATTAAGAAAATTGGCAATAGTAGCATTAAAGTATTGAAAAAGTAAGCAAGAAGATGCTGGAAAAGTAAGGGATGGATTAGCAGGATTATAGTAACAGAGACTTTGACTCTGCATAGGGTGGGACCTCCCTGGACTAAGCTGGTTTAAATTCCAGGGTCCTCCTGGATTCATGCTTAAGAACCAAGTGGCAACTGTGGCTAGGAGGGCCTCTGCACACAATCGAGTACATGAATTGAGCCCTTGTTCATGGGTACTTATGCCTTGGTCAGGTCCCATTTGGATTTCTTCAATGTGCTCTACATAGGTTGCCCTTGAAAAACACTTGGAAACCTAAACTAGTCTGGAATTCAGCAGTTTGCACAGTAATGGGGCTCCTAGATTTGTCCACATAACACCTTTGTTGTGTGAGCGGCACTGGCTTCCATTTATAAGAAAATCTATAGGGCAAAAAGAAGAATGGAATGAGCAGCCTGGTAAAGAAAGTAGCAGCAGACTGGAGGAAAGGTGGAGCATGCTAATAAGAAGATATTAGGAAGTTGCAAGGTAGGCCAGTGGAAAGATGCTGAGACTGGGAGTAGGCAAAAATCAAGGATGAGCAATCCAGCAGGAAGATAGTGACAAGACATGCAGGCCAGTAAGAAAATTTACAGCAATAATAGAAAGATGCTAGGAAGGGGGTGGAAATACACCAAAACATCTGTGGCTGAATTTTTATTTTATTTTAGTATCTTGCAACAGTTATAATGCTTTAAGAGCTGTGTCAACATCTAAACATTTTCATTAGCATCTGAAGCTTACTGTTGGAAGTTTTGAGTGTTTTATGTAGGTCCACTGACAGAAATTATTACTTAGAAAAACCCTATATTTCTCTCTCTCTATAGATGCCATTATTTTCACTGAATATTCTGATATCATATATTCTTATATCATACTCTGCATTCAAAATGTATCTGGAAATTCCATGCTCATGCTGGAATTAGATATTTAATAAATGAATAAATTGCTGGTATGGCTACTCATAAGGGTAATATTCAGTTGCCATTTCTCTTCAATAAGGGGATCTGTTGTAGCCAACAATATTCTTCAGGCTTTTCTATACATTCACTGGTTCATTTGCTGAGAACTGATTCCTCAGCTTTTCAGAGTAGCTTGTCTTTGTTGCCTCAAGTGAAAATACTTTGCTTAGTTATTAAATATATTACTATTTTTTTAAAAAAAAGCACAAAAATGCTCAGTGATGAGAAACCAATTCATTTAGATTTTATTATTAATAAGAAAAAGAAATTCATTTGATTCTCTTCACAATGATATTGTTAATCTGATTAGTTACAGTGTCTTTAAATAAATAATAATAATAAACCTTTATTGTCAAAGTACAACATGTGTACATTGAGATTAGCTGAGCCTCCCCCCGTGCTCTCTCCCCCCAATACACAGTGACAACAAACCCTCCATCCTAACACACCATATTAAAGAACTTGATTAAATCTGAAAATTTAATTACATGTAACTGGGAATATTCAATTGTCTTTATTTGTTGATGGTGAAGAATTATTCAAAAATTAAAAAAAAGATACAAATGCAGTAGATCAGGGGTCCCCAACCCCCGGTACATCAAGCGGTACTGGACCATGGCATGCCAGCAACCAGTCCACACAAACCAGCAAAGCCCCATCCATGGGATGCAGGCAGCACACAAAACCACGTACTCTCTGGTCCGTGGAAAAACCTTTATCCGTGGAACTGGTCCCTGGTGCCCAAAAGGTTGGGGACCTCTGCAGTAGATGAAGAATTTAAATACAGTAATAGCTATGCAAAAGCCAGTATGGTGCAGTGGTTAAGGTATCAGACTAGTCACCAGAACACTATGATTCTAGTCCTGACTTTAGTAAAAAGCCAGTACATTGACCTTGGGCCAGTATTTATTTATTTTTTTTAGCCCTAGGAAGGAGGCAATGTCAAATGACTTTTGAAAAACCTTGGAAGAAAATTGTAGGAACCTTTCCAGGCTATCTCCAAAAATTAGATGTGATTGAATGGAAGCAAATAAAAAATAGCTATGCAACAAATGAAGCTTTCAATAGAAGAAATATATTAAATTTATCCCAAATATTATAGTTTAACTGAAATTTATATTTGGAAAAAAAAATGACAAAGGAAGATTTATGGTTAATATATCACTCCATTTTTATCACGAGAATGAATTATTTATTTTCCAAAAAAATATGTAATTATTCGCTTGAATAATCCCTTCATATCTGGAAACTAATTCATGCCAATTTAATTTTGAAATATTTTGGTAAACCTATTACACCATAAATTCCTTTAAAGCATATTAAATCATGATACCTACAGCAAGAAGGTTATTTTTTTTTTAACTATAAAAAGTTGTTTGGAATGGAAAAGTATACAAGAATCGAGTAGAGCAGAGAGGCAACAAACATAAGGAACAAGATAATTTATTGGGATTTTTTTTTTAAAAAAATTGTACTAATTAAAATTCATCCCTGGTCTTTATTTTTTATATATTTTTTTCTTGAGGTTTTTCAACAGTATTAAAATAACAATAGAAACGTTGAATTAAAAAAGAATAAAGCAGTGTGATAAGAAAGGGGAAACTATAGAAGGAAAATATAGAAGGAAAATAAGGGAAGGAAAAGGAAGGCATCCAATCTTCTTGACAGTATAATACATACATTTTACTCTGTCTCTCACTCTCTCTCTCTAAGGTTATATCATAATTTCCTTATTACCATAACCTATCCTTTCTAATCTTCAAACCCATAAATCACAAATTCATTTTATTCCTTTTTCAGCAAAAAGTCCATAAGGGGCTTCCGGTAACGAATAAATGTAGTTATTGATCTTTCGGTAATCAAATAAGTTAATTTTGTCATGTATGCTAGCTCAGTCTTATTCACCAACCATACCTACAATGTGTGCATTTCAGAGTCTTTCCATTTCTGAGCACATAATAGTTCTGTAGCAGTCATCATATATAAAATAAACTTCAATGTCTCTTTTTGTTAATTGTCCATTAAACATGAAATGTTCTTGTTTCAGTTGAATATATAACAACAACAACGATGATGATGATGTTGGAAGGGACCTTGGAGGTCATCTAGTCCAACCCCCTGCTCAGGCAGGAAACCCTATACCATTTCAGACAAATGGCTGTCCCGTCTCTTCTTGAAAATGTCCAGTGTTGGAGCATTCACAGCTTCTGGAGGCAGGTTGTTCCACTGATTAATTGTTCTAACTGTCAGGAAACTTCTCCTTAGTTCTAGGTTGCTTCTCTATTTGGTTAGTTTTCATCCATTGCTTCCTGTCTTGGCTTCAGGTGCTTTGGAGAATAGCTTAACTCCTCTTCCTTGTGGCAACCCCTGAGATATTGGAACACTGCTATCATATCACCCCTCATTCTTCTCTTCATTAAACTAGACATACCCAATTCCAGCAACCATTCCTTATACTGTATGTTTTAGCCTCCAGTCCCCTAATGATATTTGTTGCTCTTCTCTGTACTCTTTCTAGAGTCTCAACATTTTTTTTTTACATCATGGTGACCAAAACTGGATGCAGTGTTCCAAGTGTGGCCTTACCAAGGCATTGTAAAGTGGTATTAACACTTTTTTTTATCCCATTTATATCCCGCCTTTCTCCGAAGGCTCAGGGCAGCTTACAATCTAAAGCAAAATGTGCTTAGCAATAGCCTTCATTCTATGTATATACCTGCTTATTAGGGATTTCGGGGGGCCCCAAGCGGCATTTTTACAAAGTCAGCTTATTGTCCCCAACAATCTGGGTCCTCATTTTACCTACCTCGGAAGGATGGAAGGCTGAGTCAACCTTGAGCCTGGTGGGATGTGAACCTGCACTAATTGCAGGCAGCTGGTGTTACTTAAGGAGTCATTAGCCCACTGCTCCACCAAGGCTCTTCATGTGATCTTGATTCTATCCCTTTGTTAAGGCAGCCTAGAACTGTGTTGGCTTTTTGGGCAGCTGCAGCACACTGCTGGCTCATATTTAAGTGATTGTCCACTACCTGTCTTCTGGAATGTTGGCTATTCCTGGCAGCTTGCTGTCATCTGCAAAGTTAATAAGTTCCTCATCTATCCCCTCATCCAAATCATTGATGAAGATGTTGAAGAGCACTGGGCCCAGAACAGAGCCCTGGGACACCCCACTACACACTTCCCTCCATGTAGATGCAGTTCCATTGAGGACCACACACTGAGTATGGCTGGTCAGCCAGCTATGAAGCCATCTGGTGGTGATGCTGTCTAACCCACATTTTTCTATCTTATCAAGTAGTAGGTTGTGGTCTACTTTATCAAGTGCCTTACTGAAGTCCAAGTAAATTATATCCATAGCATTCCTCTGGTCCACTGATTTTGTCACTTGGTCAAAGAATGCAATAAGATTTGTCTGGCATGGCAGAGCCAGCTGTCAGAGTGGGCGGCTGTGTGATTGGGCTTCTCTATATCACACAACCTCTCACCCAGTGTCTGCAGGGGCTCCTCGGAGCCATAGGAGGTCCTGGAGGGACAGCCGAAGTTGCGAACATCCTGGAGAACCTACCTGAGCGGCGGCCCATGTTGGGGATCCAGAGAAAAACCTAATGCAAGCAGACCAGGGAGAAGGAGGCCAGTAATGGTTGACATGAAGATCTGACAGAGGGACGGAACTAGCATTGACTTAGTAAAACAACGGTGGAACGGAGCTGACGAAAAGTAATTCCAAGATTTTTACATTTATAAACTGAAAGGGAGTGCTTTTGAAAGAGACGCTGGCTAGAAGAGGGAGCCTTACCGAGAGGGAGTGAATGGCGAGAGAAGCGACGAGAGATAAGGCGACAGGCGAGAGCAACAAGAAGGAGGAGCCAGGAAGGTAGAAGATCGTAAACTAGCCATGAGATCAGGCGAACTGATAGAAAGGTAACGGGAAAAGATAGGCTTTTGAGTCTTGGAGACTGAACTTTTGAGAAAACGAGTGTGAACTATAAGTAGAAGGGAAAGTAAATAGTTTGGACAGACTTTGAAGTTTTGATTTATAAGCCACGGGAGTATAATGGATCCAAGATGGAGAAAGTGATGCAGCAACTTTAGAACTGCAGTTTTGATAGTGAGACAATTACTGGCCATTGGCTGAAGAAATAGATATAAAAGGAGCTACAAATTCGGAGTTGGAAATTTATAACTAAAAGGAAAGTGACTTTGATGGAACAGGAAAATAAAGGTGATATATAAATATAGATAAAACACACACACATAAATATAAATATATAGACTGACTGCTTGCTATATTTGTGAAATAACTATATTGCTGCGATTGTTGATTGTTAGAATTGGATAGAATTGAAATAATCAATTAGCTAAGAAATTAATATATATATATATATATATATATATATATACAGTATATATATATATATACAGTATATATATATATATATATATATATATATATATATATATATATATATATATATATATATATATATATATATATTGATATATTGATAAAGGTTTCTTTAAGGTTAAAGGAATTAAGTACTTGTAAAGTGTAGTATTAATTGAGTAATGTCTTAGGGGTTTGGTCAAATTTATTAATATCTTCAGAGTCACAACAGATTAGAGATAGAGGACAGGGTGGCTGTTGATTGTGATATATCTCCCCTGAATTAGGAAATAGAAAAGGAGGTCATGGTGGAGGGAGATAGAGGGGGGAAAAGAAGGTGGAAATACCCCATAAAGAGTATTTTTATAAAAATCTGGTTAAATATGACAAGCATACTGAACTTAACAAAGGTTAGTGCAGGAAAGAGGGCAGCGCCACAGGGGTTAAGGATGTCTTCAAGCCCTTCTAATCAGAAGTCCATTGATGACATGCTACAAAGGGAAAGGTCAAATTCCTTTAAAGATTTACAATCCCTTCTGCAAAATATGCAAGAAGCAATGACTAAGAATCATGAAGAGATGG
This sequence comes from Vipera ursinii, assembly GCF_947247035.1. Taxonomy (NCBI): domain Eukaryota; kingdom Metazoa; phylum Chordata; class Lepidosauria; order Squamata; family Viperidae; genus Vipera; species Vipera ursinii. Next base: position 47,222,831 of record NC_139514.1, on the reverse strand, counting down.
AGAAAGAGATAGGTCAAGTGAGAAATAATACTGGTGAGCTCAAGGAAAAAAACACAAGCGAATTGATGGTAAATTTGAGGGGATTCAACAACAATTAATAAAAATGAGCATAGATTACAGGAAATGGAAGTAAGAATGCAAAGTAAGAAAATGCAAACAAACCTGGTTGATGGCTTGCACACAAATTGAAAAAAACAAAAGGAGAAAACTTGGATTAGTAAATTACAAGATGACAAAGGGAGAATACACTATCAAGAAGAGGAGAAAAAAATTATAGCCCATGAATTTTTTGAGAAATTATATAAGGAAGATAGCCAGGAAAATGAGGAGAAAGCGGAGGAATGTTTCAAAAAAGCAACACTACCAAAAGTTACAGAGGAAATTAAAAATATGTTGAATGAAGAAATTAGGATGTCAGAGGTGATAATGGCCATTAATAAACAAACAAAAAAAACAAAGCATTGGGTCCTGACAGCCTCCCAATAGAAATTTATAAGGAACAACAAAACATTTTAGGACAACCTTTATTGGATGTGTTTAACGCGGTCCTGGATGAAGCAAAAACCCCAAGGTCATGGTCAGAGGAGAATATTGTCCTGATTCCAAAAGATAACACAGACCATACATCAATTCAAAACTATAGACCAATATCATTACTTAATTCTGACTATAAGATATTTACAACAATTATAGCTGAGCGATTAAAAAGGTTTTTAAATAATTTTATACTTGTAGACCAGAATGGATTTCTAGCCAAAAGACAAACTAAGCACAACATTAGGATAATATTGGACACCCTAGAATATTACAAAATACATAGTGGACAACAAATGGTGTTATTATTCCTAGATGCCCAGAAGGCCTTTGATAATGTTAAGTGGCCATTTATATATCAACAACTTAGGCATATGGATATGGGTGAAAAAATTATAAATATAATAAGGGCACTATATACTAATCAGGAAACTAAAATAATAATAAATGGGGAAACAACCAGGAAATTTCAAATACAAAAAGGAACACGACAAGGATGTCCTTTATCCCCATTACTATTTATACTGATGCTAGAGGTCCTAATGAGGATAATTAGAAACAAACCACATATAAAAGGATTAGAAATTTAAAAATAAATTTTTAAACTTCAAGCATTTGCGGACGATTTGGTCTTTATTTTGGAGGATCCACAACAATCGGGACCGAAACTGTTGGAAGAATTAGATAAACATGGAGAAGCTGCTGGGCTGAAAATAAACAAGGGCAAAACTAAAATGATTGTTAAAAATATGATGAATAACAGAAAGAAAACTTGGCTAGGGTTGTGGATATACAAATAGTTAAGAAGATAAAATATCTAGGAATTACTATTATGGCCAGATGCACTTCAATCAAAGAAGACAATTATGACAAAATAGTGAAACAAATAAAAGAAGACCTGGAAAGATGGGGGAAACTTGAGCCTTTCATTGTTAGGGAGAATTGCTGTCATAAAAATGAATGTATTACCTAAAATTCTATTCCTCTTCCAAAATATTCCTATACAACTTGATCAAAAATTTTTTGGGAACCTGAACAAATTGACATTAAATTTTATATGGCAAGGGGAAAAAAACCAAGGATCAAAATGAAACATCTCCAGGATATTAAAGAAAGTGGGGGTTTTGGACTACCAGACTGGGAAACATATTATCATGCAGCAGTGTTAACCTGGAATAGAGAATGGATAATTTTAAAGAATAAAAGATTATTAACTCTAGAAGGCCATGATCTGCCATTAGGCTGGCATGCATTCCTATGGAATGAGAAGCAAGGGCTATATCAACATTTTCAAAACCATCGGATTAGACAAGTTCTACTTAAAATTTGGAATAAAATTAGAAAACAAAATTACATTAAAGTACCAGTCTGCTTGTCCACCCTTGAAGCGATAGTCTACCCAAATTTGTTTAATTTGGAAAACAGTACTACATACAAGGATATTACGAATGAAATGGGAAAATTGAAATCTAGACAGGAACTAGAACAACAAGGGATAAAATTGGAATGGTGGGCTTACCTACAGATACAAACACGATATGGGAAAGATAAGAAAGAGTGGGGGATAAATATTCAAGAAACTGCATTGGATAAAATTTTATTGGGGCCAGATGAGAAACAAATAAGGAAATTGTATAGTTTGCTATTAGTGTACAAAATGTTTGAGGAACAAGTTAAAGAACCAATGCTGATATGGGCTAAAAATTTGGGACATGGCATAGATTTTGATATTTGGCAAACTCTCTGGCCTCAGCTTATAAAGAAAATTTATATAAAATGTTTTACTGGTGGCATTTCCCCCCAGCACGATTAGCCAAAATGTACAAGACAATATCCCCTAGCTGTTGGAAGTGTTCTGAAGAATTAGGTACTTATTTTCATGTTTGGTGGTCCTGTAATAAGACACAAAAGTATTGGCAAAAGATTTGGATATGGTTAGAAGAAATATCAGGACAGAGTGTAGATTATAGACCAGAATTTTTCCTACTAGGCATAACAACAGAGAAGCATACCAAAGAAGACTTATATATAATGATACACATCATCACAGCAGTGAGAATGACGTTCGCCCAGAAATGGAAAAACAGTGAAATACCGAACAAGAGTCAAGTGATAAATAAAATTTGGGCATGTGCAGAAATGGACAAGTTAACTTTGGAAATTAAAAATAATGACCAGTCAGATTACTACAAAATTTGGGATAAGTTTTATTCATGGTGGGAACAGAAAGGAAGGTCACAACAGAAACACACAGGATGCTGATTTCACATATTACTAGAATAAGGTGGTTGATAGGACTGAATATTCTATAACTGTATATAAATGATATGTACATAAAGTGTATAAAGGTAAAGGTAAAGGTTCCCCCGCACATGCATGCTAGTCGTTTCCGACTCTAGGGGCCGGTGCTCATCTCCGTTTCAAAGCCGAAGAGCCAGCGCTTGTCCGAGGACGTCTCCGTGGTCATGTGGCCGGCATGACTAGACGCCAAAGGCGCACGGAACGCTGTTACCTTCCCACCGTAGTGGTCCCTATTTTTCTACTTGTATATAAAGTGTATATATGTATATAAAACACAAAAATGATGTAAGACAAGAAGGATTGTCAAACCGTTACCACCTTGTCCAAAGTTTTAAATAATAAAATTTGCTATATAAAAAAAGATTTGTCTGGCATGATCTGTTTTTGACAAACCCATGTTGGCTTTTGGTAATGACTTTGTTTGCCTCTAGGTGTCCGCTGATTCATTGCTTGATTATCTTTTCCAGAATCTTTCCAGGTATTGAGGTCAGGCTGATAGGTCTGTAGTTTCCTGGATCCATTGTTTCCTCTCTTTTGAAGATGGGAACTACATCAGCTCTTTTCCAGTCCTCTGGTAGTTCACCAGTGCTCCAGGATCTCTGAAATATATAGTTCAGTGGTTCTGAGATCACATCTGCCAGTTCCTTTAGAACCTTGGAGTGTAATCCAGCTGGTCCTGGTGATCTGAACTCATCTAGGATGGACAGGTGCTCACTTACCATTTTTTTTTTGCCTGTCTTAACTTGTGTTTCTAATATGTTTTTTACAGTACTGTTTTTGATAGGTTGGACTGTTTTATCCTTTTGTGTAAAGAGAGATGCAAAAAACAAGTTAAGTAGTTCTGCTTTCTCCCTGTTGCTTGTCACCTTCTTGCCACTTTCTCCCACTAGTGGACCAATCATTTCCTTAACCTTTTTCTTCTTTTTTACATGTTGAAAAAAAGGTTTTTTTTGTTATATTTGACTTTTGCTGCAAGCCTTAGTTCATTTTGAGCCTTAGCTTTCCTCACTTTCCTCACTTTAGAAGACTGTATCTTTACATGTATTTGAACCTCAACATTTCAGGTTTATTTACAAGTCCTAAATGCATTTTTTTATTATTTTAATTCCATTTATATCCCGCCCTTCTCTGAAGACTCAGGGCGGCTTACCAGCTTAGCAGTAGCTTTCATTCTATGTATATGCCTTCTTATTAGGGCTTTCACACACACCCCAAGAGGCATTATTACAAAGTCAGCTTAATTGCCCCCAACAATCTGGGTCCTCATTTTACCGACCTCGGAAGGATGGAAGGCTGAGTCAACCTTGAGCCTGGTGGGATGCGAACCTGAACTAATTGCAGGCAGCTGGTGTTACTTAAGGAGGCATTAGCCCACTGCTCCACCAAGGCCTCCACCAGGAGGCATTATATATATAAAAAAACCTTTGTTCTCATTTCCAACATAAATTTACAGCAAGTACCTTTACACATTCTTAACAATTTTTCTGGAGTCATTTTCCACTACACTACTTTTTTAAAAAAAATTGAAGCTATAACAATGTAAATTAATAATAAATAAATAAATAAATAAATAAATAAATAAATAAATAAATAAATAAATAAATTTCAATTCATTTAATCACATATTTCATCAATATGTTATGTCCAAAGTTCTTAACTCATTTTAACATAGTCTTTCATTTGTTCTTCTTCCATTTCAAATTTCAATAAAAGATTATGCATTTTAGGAATTATATATCATTACATGTAATTTGTACATAGTTCAAATTCTGTCTTATATGGCTCAATTCCAAATGTCCTATTACCTACCTTAAATCTTTTCTTAACTGTGCAAACAAAAACCATTGAACACTAAATCTAACTACATTCCTTTCTTGATTTCATCTTATGTGCTCCATGTTCTCAATAAGTAAACCATTTTTCTTTGCCTACTTTTTCTTTCCCATAAATTGCTTTTTTTTTGCTGAGACTCATAAGGGGATTTTCAGGAACAGTCTGGGTTTACAGCTGTTCCACATTCTCAATAAGGCACTTTGAAGTTAAAGATTCTTAAATCTACAGTTATCCTTACCATATCATATTGAGTCCTCCAGAAAATGGTGTGCTGAGCATTAGCGTGATTTTTTTTCCTTCTGCCAACAAACTGACTGCTGCCAAAGCCAGTTCTTTGATGCCTGCTTCTCGGTTTGAACAGGAACAACCCATAATGACCCTCAGACAACTGTGGACTTGCCAGGAATAGGATCCAGTGGATCGCAATTCTCTGTATGAGCAGCCGGAAAGTCAGGTCTCCAAGTTTTCCTGTTGTTCTTTGTTTACTTTTTAGGCATGGCTCTGTTATAACAACATGTCTTGGAGTTTCCTTTTGTTTTGACTTATACTTTTAATTGCTAATCATCTGGTTGAATGCTGACATATCTTATATCCCTTACATAATGGATATTTTGGAATATTTAGAACAACATCAAGAAAAAACAAGCAGCATTTATTTTTTTTAGATGCAAAAATGGCCTTGGCAATTTGAACTGACTTTATTGTTTAAAATTTTGGAGGATATGGACTTTGGTGAGAATTTGATCTTGTGGGTAAAATCAATTTACACTCAATCTTAATCTTTCAGTGATGAAATCTATTACGGTATTATATTACTTAATAGACACTGGATTAAAACATGGAATTCAAACTATTCAAACTACCTTCAAACATATGAAAGTAGAGTCATGAGTCATCTCACTAATAACATACTGTGTCATCTTTTGTATCCCAAATAATCTTTGCTAGTTTATATACAGTATACTGCCTTTTTAGCAGCATGTTGAGTTAATCAAGCCTTTTAAATTATTCTTACCTAAACAAAGCCTCTCAGCAAGGTTTTAAAATGTATACATGTAGTTAATAGGCATTATTGGACATCCATGAAATCTAATATTATAGTAAATTAGTCCTTAGCCAACGTACCACCAGTTCAAAAAATTTCTTTTCTTTTTCTTTTCTTTCCTTTTTTTCCCTTGCCTTTTAATTAATTTACATAAACAGAATGTTTGATTGCTAACAAAAAAGACATATTTTATTTCTAAAACTGTATAACATCTGACTATACAATTAAAATAGGTGATTGTCATAAGCAACAAAATATTTTAAAAGGCTAATATATGGCATTTGTTAAGTCTGAAAATAATGTTGGTTTACCTTGAAAAACCACAAGCATGAAATGAAACTAAAGTTAGCACAAGGACCATTTCAAAGGAAGCTGAAACACAGAATTGGCTGCATATAAAAGCCAGATAGGTATAAAAAGGAAAAAGTGGTGTCATAAAAAGACTAAAACCTTTTAAGAGATAATATAGTACATATAGTTTGGGCAATACACCTTGCATTATAATTCACTTTTCAAAAAAAAAGTAGGGAAGCAATAGATAATATTTCCCACACTTTAGAATATTATGTAAAATATAATTATGGCTTTTGGAATGATTATCTTGTATTTACATGAAAAGAAGAAAGTTTTTTTCTCTCTAATTGTTGTAAAAATAATAATAAGTCTTTGTTGATTAGCCTTTGGGCCATATCAAAGTGCAAAGTTCTAGAAACAAATTGTTACTAAAATTTGATAAAAGCAATTTAAAATGGAATTTGATAAAATACAATTTAAAATGGAATTAGAATAAAATACGATTTAAAATGAAATGGGAATAAAATACAATCTAAAATGAAATTGTAATAGTGTACAATAATTTAAGATATAGATAAAATATGATAAAATTATATTTTGGAGTCGCCCTTGCAATCTATCTCAATCAGTCCCACATATGCAGATCTCAACCAAACCATTTTGTTTAAGTACTGTGCTGCATTAAATGTTATTTTCAAGTTCTGGCCGGACATAAGGTAAGTTGTTTTGATATGGGGATCCCAATGGTTCATTTCTTTGGTATATTGACCAAGGTACCTGTCTCTCACCCTCTTATACAGGGAACAGTCAAATAGGATGTGAGCCAGGTCTTCTACCTCTGCTGCTCTGCAAGTGCAGAGATGCTCATTGTAGGGTATAACATGAAATCTCCCATATCTGATCCTTGTGTCAAACTTTTCGAATCTTGCTCATGTAAATATCTCCCTAAGATGTTTTGGTAGTTGTAACTTCAAATTGTTGTAGATTTGCTTAATATATGGAAGAAGGATGGAGAAAGATGTGCAACTTCCTATGTTTTAGGAGCACAAGCTCTTTAATTCCTTGTAACCTATCATGCTCTAAAGCGGTAATAATAATAAAAATACCATTTTTAAAACAACAATTTTATTAAATTTCAAAAACATGAATAAAAGTAAACAAGCAAAGAAAAAAGAGAGTGGAAAAGAAAAAGTGAGACAGAAAGCAAAATAATAGTTCAAAAAGAAAAATGGAAAGAAAAAAATAATAAAAAAAGAAAATAAATAGTTTTTATTTGGTACACACACACACATATGTATGTTTGTGTGTGTGTGTGTATATATATATATATATGTATGTATGTATATATATATGTGTATATATATATATATATGTATATATATATATATATATATATATATATATATATATATATATACACACACACACACACACACACACATATATATATATATATATGGGGCGCGGTGGCTCAGTGGGTTAGGACGCTGAGCTTGTCGATCAAATGGTCGGCAGTCTGGCGGGTCAAATCCTGAGTGCCGCATAACAGAGTGAGCACCTGTTACTTGTCCCAGCTTCTGCCAACCTAGCAGTTCGAAAGCGCGTAAAAATGCAAGTAAAAAAAATAGGGACCACTACGGTGGGAAGGTAACAGCATTCTGTGCGCCTTTGGTGTCTAGTCATGCCAGCCACATGACCACGGAGACGTCCTCGGACAAGCGCTGGCTCTTTGGCTTTGAAATGGAGATGAGCACCGGTCCCTAGAGTCAGAAACAACTAGCACACATCTGCGGGGGAACCTTTACCTATATATATATATATATAAATAAATAAACAAATTGTATATATATATGTATATGTATATGTATATGTATATGTGTGTGTGTGTGTGTGTGTTTTCTGAGGTTTTCACGGGTGTTTGTATGTAGATCTTTGGTCATTCGGGTTTTTCCCCACGTAGAATTGGAAGTATCAGGGCGACGTTTCAACAAAATCTCATCCGTCATCCTCAGGCTGGTGGCAGCCTGAGAATGACGGATGAGATTTCGTCGAAACGTCGCCCTGATACCTCCAATTCTACATGGGGAAAAACCTGAATGACCAAAGATCGATCGATCTATCTATCTATCTATCTATCTATCTATCTATCTATCTATCTATATCCAACTCTTACTCTAAATCAACAATAATCTGCATTTCTTCTGAGGTTCCATCTAATTCTATTCATCAACCCCTAAAATCAGAATTTCATCTCTCAGGTTTCTCACAGAAAGTCCAAAATAAAATTGATGAAAGTCTTTTCTTTAATCAAAACTTCAATTTCATCATCTCTGTCAATTCCATTAGTTCAACCATCCATTTCTCCAATTTATGTATTTGTGAGTCCTCCTACCTTTGTTCATATTTAAGTCTTGCTGCTGTTATTATAAATAATAAAGTCTCACAATATATTTCAATCTGCTTGTCCATTAATACAGAAGAAAAAAACCAGTTGACCTTTATCTTTAAGAGCTTGTGAATCAAAATAATATTTGATTCTAATATTTTCTAGTTTTCCTACATGTCCATCAAAGATTAAAATATCTATTTTCAATTTAATTGCATAGATTTGAAATTCCATTATATATTTTTGACAATTTATCCAGAGTCAAATATCATCAATACATAATTTTATAGAAGTTCTCTTTAATACTATAATTCAAAGTGAATTTCAACATATTGTAACATTGGTCCACAGTGGTGTGTCTGTGTGTGTGTGTATGTGTGTGTGTGTGTGTGTGTGTGTGTGTGTGTGTGTGTGTGTGTTTATCAGTCTTTAAGTTGTTCAGCCTCTGTTTCTACGTTCAGTAAAAGTTTATACTTCCTAGCAGCAATTTGATCATAATTTTTACATAATTCTATATCAAATTGTAGAACTTGCCAGTACTATGCAATTCAAGCTTCATATATGACTTTTTGTCTGATTATAGCTGTTGTTTGCTACTTTATTATTTCTTTTTTGCACAAGTTTTATTAATTTTTTAATATTTACATTCAAATATTTGTGAAGCAATATGGTGGTTGGGTAATCAAAAGTAAACAATAGCAAATAACAAGTTATTTGTAAATAGCTCAGGTTGCATCAACAAGGATTGCCTGTCCGATTCCCTTAGTTATAACAGTCAAATTAATACATTTCTAATTTTGACCTAGTCAATTAAAAGAATTTTCAATATATTTTCACTAATACATATGAATGTCCTGTTTTTAAGTTTTACCTAACTGCAATAAAATAATCTAGAGTAGCCTATAAGATATAGAAGAAAACTTAATTTTTTAGGTAACCCACATTTCCCTATTTCAATAAAGAGTAATTATCCTGTCTACAAAACTTACTTTGTACATTTCAAAACATTCTTATTTTTTACCAGTAAAGTCTATTTATCGTCTTAACAATTCACCAATTATTAGAAAAATATCTTTTGTTATATCTTTCCAAATTTTATAATATACAAAAATTCTAATAGCCAACTTTCCTTTAAAAGTTAAATATAAGATGAATTTCTGTCTATATCATTACAGCCAATATATTCTATATGTCATCTTAACTGTACATCAATTATTAAAATACTATCTTTTGTTATATCATTCCAAATTCTATAATATAGTTCAGAATTATATTCTAGAAGCTTAATTTTGTTTTCCCTTAAAGATCTAAAACATAAATATTAAAATCAGATTATATTTTTAGAGATTCCCCTTAATCCATTAAAAGAAATTTTTAAGCTCTATCCTTACAAATCCCCAAAAAGAGACAAGTCTAATTTTTTTTTAAATCTAACTCTCGCCTTTTTTTGTGCCAATCAGGCTTCCATATTGGTGCCTTTAAATTCTCAAATGTATCTCCCTTTCTTCCTACACCCCTTATTTGGATCCAGGGAGAGCATCCAAATATCAGTTTTGCAAAGAAAGTGTCCCCTTTGTAATCATTGAAGTATTACTTTGATAGCTCAGTTTTTGATGTTTGATGTAATATACTGTAGTTGTCATTAGTTCAGTCTGGTCTTTTTCTTCTTCCAATTCCATCTGGCTTAGGTAGAAAGTAGTAGCTGGTGTTATGGTTATCATTTGATTAGCTGAATCCTCAACGTACTTTAATATCTTCACTCTTAATGTTGCATTCTTCGTGTGCTATTATTTTTTAGTTGTAGGTTTTGTTGTTGAAGTTGAAGTTTGGACTTCAAGGTTCTCTGTAAGTTGCATTTGTTGTTCTTTGAAGTCTCCTATTTTAATGTTGGTTTCCACTTTTTCTGTTTGTTTTTGGATTGTCAGTTCATCATTTAAGGTCAAAGTTTGATTTGGTGGCTTTATGTTGTCAGATTTATCTTGCAGTTTGGCTTTAATTTGGTCAGTTATTGCCAAGATTGTGTCCAGTATCAGTTTGCAATTAAGTGGTGGGATATATTCATCCATTTAGTTGGTGTTTACAGCTAAGTATTCCATGGAGGCTATTTTAATAAGACTATCCACCTCCAATATTCGTAAGAGTTGTTTTCAGTGCCAGGTGTTCCCACTCTTATCTTTGAAAATAATGTCAAGGACAGCTGTGTTATTCAGTCAGCTCTCACAATAGGAAAAGGTTTTACTTGCTATACCAGGTTTCGCCACAAGATGTCATCAATAGCATATAAAATAAGATGTAAAGTTTTTTTCCAAATTAATATAAAGCTTTTCTACAATTAGTCCATTCTTTTTTTCCTTAATTCAACAGAAAATAGGGTAGTATATCCCCACAAAAATAGAAGCTTTTTAATAAGTACAAATAAGATTGCTTGATTTCTTTGCTTAGACACTTGATTTCTTTTAAGGCTTTAAGGCTTTAAAATCTGTTCCCCAAGTATACAATCGCCATTCTTTCAAAGGAGGGGGAGGAAATTTTTGGAAAAGTCCAACAGGAAGATGGTTAGGGAAATAAGAACAGTAAAGTCTCACCCAGGTCCTCCAGATTGCTTCTTAGTGCTAGGTAGTGCTTTGGGCTTTCGGAAGGGAGCGGCTTAATAATTGGCCAATCTCTTTTTATTCAGGCCAAAGGAGCTGCTCTGGATTCAAGCAGAGGGCTGCTGTCCTTCTGCAATCAAAACGAGGGCCTCCTTGTGGTGGTCACCCCTCCCGGGTGACTTTTGACCGTTTTCAGGGTCCTCCAAGGAAAAAAGATCAGATGGCAGGGAGTGGACTCTTCCTGCACGTCCACAAGCGCCGTGTGCGCAAACCAGAAGCCGCTACTTTATTATTTCCATTGCTATTTGTTATTATTATTCAGATCAGGGAGACTTAGCTGTTATCCAGCCCCAACCCTGTGTTCGTGCCCAGGGTGCTCAAGTCCAACTGAAAGCACCAAGATAGAGATTTGATTCTCATAGCTTTATTCTATGCAGGAGGAGGACACAGAGAGATTTTCCTCAAAGCCTGTGTGCCCACCCCTCAGATGTTGAGGGGATTTATATGCAAAAGCCACATACCTTATCATAAGGTTAGAGGTTCATTGACTATTTTTAGCATAACTATTTATAGAGATCTCAGCAAACATTTCATATATATCAGCAAAAAGCATGAAATATATGTTCAGGTACATAGGACAATGTTAACCATATGTTTTCAAAAGCCATATTTTGCTCGTAAATTCCTCTTTCTTAGCATTCAGCCAGCTGTGCGTTCTGTCTTTTATCTTATCCTGTGATATATTTGGGGTTACCTTTATGCTTAGCCAGGCTATTTGCAGATTTTACTAATGAATGCAAAGCTACTCTATTGATAGATTTGTCCTTTCTGTTTTCTTTATCATAATAAAAATTAAAAAAAGAAAAGGTATAAAAAATAAACATTTGGAGGAAGTATATAAAAAGACAGTTTCAGTCATTCCTTATCATTTACTACTCAGCAGGAACTCAAAACACTTCAGCCCATGGCCTATTTGAAAATCCAAGTTGTTGATGCCTTTCTAAAACAGAGTAAGGGTAGAAGTTGAAATACAAAATAAATGGGGGCTTTATTTATTTTCCTCTGGACACAGGTACACAAGAATATGAATTTTGAGGAATAATGAAAACATAGTGGAAGAGTGCCAGAGATGTTTTACTGGTTGTTGTGTTAGTTAATTAATACATTTGGTACATTTATGAATTTGTATTCTTTAAATTATGAAGGTTAGAACTGATGCAATTAAAAAAAATCAAGATTTTTTTTCTTAAAAAGAAAAACCATATATAGAGTGGTGAGGGAAAATGTTAAAAAGGATTTACAGTATATATACAGATAATGAACTGTCTTGAAAAGAAATGAAGACAAACAATATATGTGAGACAAAGCATTGTAAGATGGAAAGAAGTGACAAGTTCAGTGCTAAAAGCTTTTGTATTTGTTTACTTTGGAATAACTCCATATATCAGTAACAGGAAAAAGTAACATCTGGACTATCAAGATTGGAGGAAAAAAAAACAAAGAAGGAAAAGATAAGAGCAAGAGGATGGGAATAAAATGGTTTATAAGGACACATTGGAAACCATCAACATTCAGAAAAGGTAGGAGAAGGCAGGACCAACTTATTTGAAAGAGAAGTAATTTTCTAGATGGGGACAGATTCTGTATTTATTTTGTAGCTAAGCACAATTTCCAAACTCATTATTAATACTGTAAATTTTGAAATAGCTATGCAAATTTGTATAGAAATATTTTTCTCCTTTAATTTTATTAGTAAATCAGATCAGTGAAACATGGTCTCATCCCTCCAGACTGCATTCTGCAACCCAGTCCAATTTCTTTTTTGCCCAGCTGTGCAATGCAGCATGTGGCTTAAATTATGCAACGTTTCCCATTACCTATCTTTTAAAAGAAGAAAATACTCTGAAAAGATTCCTCCCCATTGATACCAGCTTGGAAGAGAGATGGGAATCTTACAGACTCTGCATCTTATTCAACTCTAAATTAATAATTAAATTAATGGCAATGATAATAGGAGCATGGTGGCTCATGAGGTTAGAATGCTGGGCTGATGATTGGCAGCCTCGCGCTGTGGGGCAGGCTGAGCTCCCGTCATATGCTCCAGCTCCAGCTGACCCAGCAGTTTGAAAGTGGGTGACTGCAAGTAGATAAATGGGTACCACTTTGGGGTGGGCAACTTCACTGGAATATGAAAGGAGCAGCCCACTGGGTGTCCCTGGGGCAACGGTGATGTCACTGGCAGATCCTTTTGCCATGGAAGCACTTCAGTGTTTCTGACCCAGAAATATTAGTATAGCATGATTAAAATATTGAAAACCAAATCTGATTTTTTTTCTCAGAAAACAGGCAGTCAACATTTTAATCTTTGTTTTATTATTCTTTATAAAATCATACAATATTTTCCATTTAACTTCATTTTTGTAGCAAGTATTCTCTTACATATCTTCCTCTTATCTTCAATCTCCTTCACAACATCTCATACTTTGCATTAGGGTAGTCACACTTCTGTAGTATTTTATATCATAACTCTTTCTGTTCTCTTTCAAGTATTTCCTTCCAACTACTGCCACAGGTTCACTAGAGATTTCTCTAATACTTTTTCATCCAAGTCTTATAATTTCTCCAGGCATTCTTTCACTCTAGGTTTTGTTTTTGGTTTTTTCCCCCACTTCTTTTATTTTCATCTGTGTCAGCCTTTATCCAACATCAACTTTTGGCCTACTAGCAGTCTTTCCATTTTCAGAATCTCTCATTGCTGTCTCATTCTTCAGTAATTCTTTCAGTTTTATTCAGTCAGTAACAATCAAATCAATAATGCTTCCTTTATCATATATACATTTCTCTATAAACCGCAGTTGATGATATAAAATAGTTGTCATTGTCATTAATTATAGGGTCTTCAAATTTTTCTTTCGGTCTCATTTCCACTCATCTCTTCATTCCACCTAACTGGGCAGAAGGGAAATGAGAGAGAAAGAGAAAGAGACAGACAGAGAGACAAACAGGCAAAACACTAATTTGATGTAGTGGTTAAAGCATGTGACTAGAAATTGGAAGCTCATGTGTTCTATTTCTGCCTTTGGCACAAAGCCAGCAGGATGATGGGGGAGGGGCAGCCACTCCTCAGCCCTAGGAAGCAGGCAATAGCACTGGCATGCCATTTACATTTAAAAAAAAAAAAAGGTTCATTGAGATATATCTTTGTCCTGTTATTAAAATTTACCTAATGTAGTGAAATAAGGGAAATTTGGGTTGTGAATATTATTCGGGATGTTAAAGGCTAAATTTGAATAATACAATTTTAATTTTAATTATATTATTCAAATTTAGCCTTTAACATACCAAATAATATTCACAACCCAAATTTCCCTTATTTCATTACAGCAAAACTATAGCATCTAACATTGTCTGTTTCACATCCTAATACATCACACATTACTGACAGGACCACAGCCTATGTTTATCAATCTACAACTATTTATACACAACCAGATTCTGTTTTAAATTTTAGCTAATTCTTAATTCTTAAATAGAATAATCAAACATCTTTTAACATCAAAGGTGGGATCTATAAACCAAATTTCCATTATGTCAGTGCACAAATTATAATGTCTAAAATAAGCCTAATAGATACATAAACACATTCTAGTTCTATCTCATAAACATTTTCTATTTTAGATCCTGATAGGCCACTGATTACTAAAAGGATAACCAACCATTTACAAAATTTTTGAGAGGGGGGGAGGGAGAGAGAAAGAGAGAGAGAGACAGAGAGAGAGACTCAGTGTTTTCCTTGGATGATATTCATCACATTGCTGTCTTAGTAGGACAAATTGATCTTGTCCTACTATTTTGCCTTTGGAACTGGAATTAAAGGATTATTCATATGACTATGGACCAATTGCGTATGATACAGATATTCCTAGCTGTATCCCTGGAATACGGAATATATCAGGCATTATGACTTTTGGGTACATTGGAATATATCAGGCATTATGGCTTTTGGCTACATAGGGTTTGGCTAAAAGAATACACACTGGAAGAAGAAAATGCATGTGATTTGCAGCAACAGATTTTTAATATGTATTATTTGACAAACTTGATTTTCCTCCCCCCCCTACTAATAAAGGGCAAGATTAAAGGGGAGTTTGAGCAATAAAATCAATGTTTTACATGATTTAGAACATTTTTAAATGATATGCTTATTCCTATTTAGTGTGCATTATCTATTAATGTATTCATTTTTAATTTGTTGAGTAGTTTGGCACAGTAAATAAAAATACTGATCCTCTTACAATACATGTAATAAAAATTAAAAGGGCACCATACAGGACTGAGGTCTAAACCAAACTTCACAAAATTAGCCTTATTAGTTTTGCAGTGAACTCAGTAAGCTAGCATTCATGATTTATTGCAAACATATCCTTATAGATTCTTCCTCGGAGAAGAAAGCAACCACAGGAAGGCATAGCTGTTTGGAAACCCTATGGTTTTCTGTTCCAGAATGAAATTATAAGATTGTGGAAGTTATCTCTCTTAGTTTTTATACGTTAGATTTTCACTGAAGCAACTGCACTGGTGTCCAATTAGCTATTCATCAAGGTTTTATATATTATTCATGACTTTTGGGGAAGGGAATATCTGACATGATGGCTTCACTATTACAGACTTGGTTGATCACCAAGATCACCAGGATAAGTCCTGTACATCTGCCAAACCTGACAGAGTGCCAGCTTATGGTTCCTCATGCACAGACTTTGCTCTTGCCATTAAACATAATGTTTATTGTTACATCATTTATGCCCTTTTTAGAGATCTATCTCAATACTCCATCTTCCCTGGACACAGGCTGGAAGAATGGTTCTATTATATTTTAACCTGTTCTCTCTTCGCCATCTTTAAAGTTATTTTTTTTAAAAAAAACACACAAAACACTGTTTTAATGTTAACTCTCCTTTTTAAAATATTGTTTTATTGCATTTTGATGTGATTGTACTGAAAGCAGCAATATAAAATGAATAATCTCAGAAAATATGCTAGGTTCAAAAAGCATAGCACGGTGTAATATCCCTGTAATGAAAGAATAAAGGAGAGGGGTAATAATTCAGAGATTTTTCTTTTTAGCTGTTTGGTTACTGACTACTTACTTCTTAATTTTTTGTATTATTTTGTAATGATTAAAATCAGATGGTGTGTGTCGATAACTGTATTATCCCTTCTAGGGAAAAAAAAACCAGCATTCTTTGGAAGGATTATTTATTTATTTATTTATTTATTTATTTATTTATTTATTTATTTATTTATTCAATTTATATACCGCCCTTCTCCCGTAGGACTCAGGGCGGTTCACAAGGTTATTTAAAAAACAGATACAACAGTTACAAAACTTAAAATCAATTAAAAGAATTATGTAAACCTTGCAATAAAACCCCAGTTAAAAAAAACAGTTAAAATCCCAATTAATATGCTCAGACCAGGCCAGAGAGCTCAAAGAGCCAGGTCCTCAGTTCCCGGCAGAATGAGCGAAGGTCAGGGACAGCTCTAAGCTCTACAGGCAGCTGATTCCAGAGGGCCAGCGCACCCACAGAGAAGGCCCTCCCCCTGGGTATTGTCCGCCGGCAATCTTTTACCGGCGGTACCCTGAGAAGACCCTCCCTGTGGGAGTGCACAGGACGAAGGGAGCTTGATGCCAGCAGCAGGTGCTCCCTCAGATATCCCGGACACAAGCCATTTACAAAGTTTACAGAAGGCAGTATGGAACCTAAGAGGACAAATCTACTGAAAACAGAGCATGTTCATCAGAAGAAAAAGCTTGTTTACAGTTGTCCAAAATAAATTTATTTGCCATTACACTGATACATCTATATGCTGAATTAAAGGCAAAGAAGTTTCTATTCAACCCTATTGAGGAGAATCAATGTGTATGAATTTTAAAAAAATCACTATTTAGATATATTCTCTTCATGATACACAAGCTGAAATTCTTCACACTATACTGTAGTATTCATTCCTGATAATTATTTTATACAACTCAATTCCAGTAAAGTTGTATAGTTCTCAGCTGTGAGTATCTTTTTAGTTACAGCTTTTCAATGACCTAATTGTGATTTACAGAGTAAAAGTGAACTTTTGTTCAAAAACTGAGGCTTGTACATAAACTTATATAACTATGGCTTCTGCTAGTCAAAATTTGTGCTGTGATTGAACAAATTCTATTAACCTAGGTTTCATTTGAATAATGACTTTTCTTATTGTACTCAGTCCATTAAATGTGTTAGTAAAATATATGGACAGAATAGATAAAAATTCAAGAAATGTTTATAGGTGTAATCAATTTAAAATAGAATGATTATTCAGATTATTATAGTTAACTGTATTGCAGAAAATGAAAAAGACCAAAGTTGCATTGTCAATCTACAAACCAAATGAAATTGTCCTGGATTTCTACACAACCAGATTTTTTTTTAAAGACTTTGTTTCTGCAATATGCTTGGGGTAGGGAATTATACTAAGCAACATCATACAAACCTTTTAGAGGCAAAATTGGAGCACAGTTCTTAATGATAAAAGTAAGTAGTGATCTTTATAAAAGTATTTTTATAAAGTATATTTTATATGACATCAAGTGACACAAAGAATAATTGAAGCATTCAGTAAAATGAGAATGAAGAATTTTCCTAAATAAATTGAAATTGTGATAACAATAGAACAAAACTGAAGTGATGTACATATCACATAAAAGAATATAAAAGAATGAGTCTGTGTGTCTCTCTTTGTGATTTCTTTCTTGTTCTTCATTTATGTTCAAAATGCTTTCAAATATATCAACAGTTCTGCATTTCTAGTTATAACTGTGAATGATTGTTCATTGAATATGATCATGAAATGCCACTATTGAAATAATCCTTTAGAAATCCACTGGGAATCACTGACACCACTGGATGACATCGCCAGGGCTCGCTGCCTTGGAAGAGTGAGGAAAATTCTCAGGGATGACTCATACCCTGGATGGTATTTCTTTACTCTCCTACCATCGGGTAGGAGATATAGGAGTATAGCCAGCCGTACCAACAGGCTGAAGAACAGCTTTTATCCATGGGCTGTTAGGCTTTTGAACGGGAAATAATTTTATAAACTTTATGCATGATTGACTTGTGAGGCCGGTGTGTTGTGCAATTAGCTCACGTGGTGTCATAAGATGGAAGGTTTGTGTCACTGTAAGTTGGGGGTGGGGGCACAAAGGGAGGCTCAGCCAATCTCAATGTATACATGGTTGTACTTTGATAATAAAGGTTCATTCATTTTAAGGTTTTCATGCATGGGGGTTTGGCAGACACGGAGTTTGTTATCTTTAAAATCTGTAAAACTTTTTCTCATCCCTGAATTGACTTTGACAATTAAATAACTATATGTAAATGCAAACTTTTCATGAAAGCCAGTTTCTAAGATTTTGCCATACTCCCTTATTATGGGAAAAGCAAATTTACACATAACTGAAAGTAATAAAACATGAGGATTACACTACTGCTAAGGTCTCCAAGGAATATAGCATTTCATTCATTTAATGCAACTTCCACCCATAATGAAACACCCATTTAAAGTGCTTTCCACCAAATTGGGAAGACAAAGTAGAACGTGTTAGAATAAGAATATATCCAACTCTTGAACCGAGCATTCCATGCCATCCCCATTGTTGCATGTGAGAAGTATGTTTGAAAAAGCATAGGATTTAAATGACACACTATAAATCCTACACAGATTCTTGTAATAAAAGTGTGGGCATATACTCTAAAGACAAACAAATTTTGAAATAATAAAATAAGCTACTTTATAGAAGCAGTATGGTGGGAATTACTGAAGGTTTGTAATTAGGTTGAGCTAAAAGGAAAATTAATTTGATGCATTCTGATCTTCTTAGATATTTTATAATAAAATTACATTTACACATATGCACAGTAGCTGTAATGAATCTTACTGAAATGGATCTAATTCTATATTCTTTCCTTTCAAGTAAATTTAATACCATAACACTAGTTTCTAGAGAATGATAGTATCAATATGTTTTAGTCAATGATTCATTTTACATATTTCTTCAACCTGTTGTTGATTGATTTCATGTGTATTCCTTCTTCCCATTTTGCCCCAATTCTTTAGGACAAGAATTATTTGCACAGATAAAGCTTCAACAGTCTTGCACTTTTAGTGTTTTTAAATATAGAGGTTTCTCTTCCATAATGATTTCTTTTCCTTATTCCTTTAAAAAAAAAATCCTTCCCCACATCTGTTTCCCCTACTGAATAAAATCAACTTATGCCACAGCCTAGGGTATTTGGAAGGCTTTTAACAACAGACAATACAGAGAGTAAGTTTGGTGGATTAGGCTTGAAAGTTGAAACAGAGGATTTTAGCACACTTATCTACTCTAATCATTGTTATCTTGATCATACAGTTTATATGCCCAGTGGCTAACTAGAATTCGATAGCACTTGCAAGTGGGACCATGCTTAGAAGGAAGATAGACAGCTTCTTAAGTACTTCTCAGTGATTACATTTCACACAGTTATGTCTTTGACAACAGAATGGCTCTGTGCTTGTTTTTGATATAACCTCACAGAAAATTGCTCACTTTTACCTGAGATATTTTTAGTCAAAATCACTGATATTGTGTGGTGTCATCATTTTAAGGAGGATGAATGTCTTCTGAAGAAGTTCACATGTCATCTGCATATTGGTCTGTCTGCAAGAATACAGAGTTGACAGAATAAGATGTAATTTTCTGGAAGGAAAATGGTAAGATAAGTTACTATAAAATGTCATTCCTTCCACTGCCATACATAAATAGCACCAAGCACTTTTTTATCAGCTTCACTGTTCCATTTTGCTCCATTTTATATCTAGTAATATAAACTTCCTAATATTCATTGAATCATTCATTTTTTTCCTTTATCTTAACAGCATAGTATATTTATGTAATGAAAGTAAACAAATAAAACCAGGTACCTGGATTGTAATTGCACCACGAGGAAATTAATTAATTAATAATTTAATAATTTTATTTGTATACCGCCCTTCTCCCGAAGGACTCAGGGCATTGAACAGGGCAAACATATAAAAATACAAAGATACAAAAGTTAAAAGAGAATTAAACAACTGCCCAGGCTAAAACAATAGGTAAAAATATATACAATAACAATAACATCCCAACCCATCCCCCATGAGGCCAGGCCGGCTTGTTCGAACAAATGAGTTTTCAGATGGCGCCAGAAGGAGCGAAGGTCGGGCGCCATCTGGAGCTCAACCGGCAACCGATTCCATAAATCCGGGGCGCCCACAGAGAAGGACCTCCCCCTGGGGGCCACCAGATGGCATTCTCTGACCGGTGGCACCCTGAGGAGGCCCTCTCTGTGGGAGCACACAGGGCGGAGGGAAGTTGATGCCGGCAGCAGGTGATCCCTGAGGTACTCCAGACCCATGCCATGTAGGGCCTTGAAAACCATTACCAAAACCTTGAATCTCACTCAGAAGACAACTGGGAGCCAATGCAGCTCACGGAGCAGAGGTGTAACATGGGAGTATCGGGAGACTCCCAGCACAACTCTCGCGGCTGCATTCTGTACCAGTTGGAGCCTCCGAGTGGTCCTCAAGGGCAGCCCCATGTAGAGAGCATTGCAGTAGTCTAAACGAGAGGTCACGAGCGCATGAGTGACTGTATGCAGGGCATCCCGGTCTAGATAGGGCTGCAACTGGCGCACCAGGTGGTCCTGGGCGAAGGCCCCCCTAGTCACAGTTGTTATGTGGTCTTCAAGAGTAAGCTGTGAATCTAGGAGGACTCCCAAGTTGCGAGCCCTATCTACGGGGGGTAATAGCTCACCCCCTATAGAAAGAGATGGAATAATGTGTACCTCTAGATTCACAATCTTTTTCCTGCTAAAAAAAGTCTCCCTAAAATCATAGGTCCAAGTAGATACATCTCAGATGGCACACTTAATGGGATACTGAAGTGTCAAATTATAGAAGGAATTACATAAGTCACAAAGGATGGAAAGAATTTAGACTTTAGCTTTTTGAATACATTTTCAAAAAAAGTGAACTTAAAACACTTGTTTATTTCTACTACCTTGTAAGATATGGAACATTCTTAATGGAATGTAACATTATCCTGTAGACACATGCCCCAAAATACAATTTGCATTTTGAAAGCAGATTTGGAAAATCCTATTCTTTCCCAGCCTCTTTTCTGAGACTTTGGTTCTTTATTTTAAAAATGCAAGCCTTTTTCTACCTCTAGCGGAAACAAGATTGGAGTCATATAGGACAAAGAACCATACCTTATTCAGAAGAATGTGAATTGTTTGAATCCATAGTCATCAATCTAATAGTTGGCTGCATCCTTAACACATACTACATAGTTTAGTATATAAATCTAAGAATAAAAATAGATCTTACTCTTATTTCTCTTAGTTTCTAAAAATCTTTTTCTGTTAAAAGTTCTTGGAACCTTAAAAGCTTGCACCTTTTGACAGATGGTAATTGCCATCTGCCACTCTGCCACAAGATATCTCAAAAGATCTATCACAATTGTCCTTGTAGTAATAGCTGAGACTGGAAATAGGGAGGAAAACCAAACAACGTTTTTTCCATATACTGAATCTTTCATAGAGCAAATAGACTAGTCAGCTAGTCATAGGTGATTTGTACTAGAGTTGAAGTGAGAGCAGAAAAGAAGAAAAATGGATAGCAGGTAAATATGGATTTATACAATCTCAGATGACCAAAGAAATGTGGGTTCTGGAGTGATTCAAGACTACCAAAGAGCTACCTTAAATGGCATAATTAGTATACTAGTGCAGATTTCTTGAGGAAGAATTTCCAAAGTCATCAGGGTGAAGATCATGCATGGACTAGTCATGAGATTTTGCCAGTCAAGTTTTATTTAAAGACCTAAACTGTTTATGGAATTTGGCACCAGTTACATTTTAGGAGGAAATTGAAGGTATGTTTGTATGCCTTAGATGAATGCTGCCTTCATAACTATCTAGCTAAAAGAATCAAATGAATAGATACATTAATATTTTCTATAGATGAAGTACTATTATTTTTCAAAAAAGAAAATTACCTGAGATCAAACTCTTTGTGTGATATGTCTGGGAATAATCAATTGTAAGAACTCACAATGCAACAGACTTATAATGCTGATTAGATAGTGTTAGCCTAATAAAGCTGTGTATCTTAAGCATTGAAAGGAGGAACTAGCAAAGTACCGGGCAGAGGGAGGCAAGCTAGTAGAACAGAAAAGGATTGTTATACACCTGTAGTAATAGTATGAACATCCTGACCTATAAGGTATGTGACTGAGCTAATTTACCCAGCCAGGGTTTAAATACAGGTGAAACTCGAAAAATTAGAATATCGTGCAAAAGTTCATTTATTTCAGTAATGCAACTTAAAAGGGGAAACTAATATATGAGATAGACTCATTACATGCAAAGCAAGATAGTTCAAGCAGTGATTTGTCATAATTGTGATGATTATGGCTTACAGCTCATGAAAACCCCAAATCCACAATCTTGGAAAATTAGAATATTGTGAAAAGGTGCAATATTCTAGGCTCAAAGTGTCCCACTCTAATCAGCTAATTAAGCCAAAACACGTGCAAAGGGTTCCTGAGCCTTTAAATGGTCTCTCAGTCTGGTTCAGTAGGAATCACATCATGGGGAAGACTGCTGACCTGACAGTTGTGCAGAAAACCATCATTGACACCCGCCATAAGGAGGGAAAGCCTCAAAAGGTAATTGCAAAAGAAGTTGGATGTTCCCCAAGTGCTGTATCAAAGCACATTAATAGAAAGTTATGTGGAAGGGAAACGTGTGGAAGAAAAAGATGCACAACCAGCAGGGATGACTGCAGCCTAGAGAGGATTGTCAGGAAAAGGCCATTCAAAAGTTTTGGGGACTTTCACAAGGAGTGGACTGAGGCTGGAGTCAGTGCATCAAGAGCCACCACACACAGACGGATCCTGGACATGGGCTTCAAATGTCGTATTCCTCTTGTCAAGCCACTCCTGAACAACAAACAATGTCAGAAGCGTCTTACCTGGGCTAAAGAAAAACAGACCTGGTCTGTTGCTCAGTGGTCCAAAGTCCTCTTTTCTGATGAGAGCAACTTTTGCATCTCATTTGGAAACCAAGGACCCAGAGTTTGGAGGAAGAATAAAGAGGCACACACTGCAAGATGCTTGAAGTCCAGTGTGAAGTTTCCACAGTGTGTGTTGATTTGGGGAGCCATGTCATCTGCTGGTGTTGGTCCACTGTGCTTCATTAAGTCCAGGGTCAATGCAGCCATCTACCAGGAGATTTTGGAGCACTTCATGCTTCCTTCCGCAGACGAGCTTTATGGGGATGCTGACCACACTGCCAAAAGCACCAAAACCTGGTTCAATGACCGTGGGATTACTGTGCTTGATTGGCCAGCAAACTTGCCTGACCTGAACCCCATAGAGAATCTATGGGGCATTGCCAAGAGAAAGATGAGAGACATGAGACCGAACAATGCAGAAGAGCTGAAGGCCACTATTGAAGCATCCTGGTCTTTCATAACACCTCAGCAGTGCCACAGCCTGATAGCTTCCATGCCACGCCGCATTGAGGCAGTAATTGCTGCAAAAGGGACCCAAACCAAGTACTGAGTACATATACATGCTTATACTTTTCAGAGGTCCGATATTGTTCTATGTACACTCCTTGTTTTATTGATTGCATGTAATATTCTAATTTTCTGAGATTGTGGATTTTGGGTTTTCATGAGCTGTACGCCATAATCATCACGATTATGACAAATCATGGCTTGAACTATCTTGCTTTGTATGTAATGAGTCTATCTCATATATTAGTTTCCCCTTTTAAGTTGCATTACTGAAATAAATGAACTTTTGCACAATATTCTAATTTTTCAAGTTTCACCTGTAAGTGAACTCAAAACTTTCTGATGCATTTACCACAAGATGGGGCTAAAATTTTAATAATGGCTAAATGTGGTGTTTTTGGGTTCCTGATGTGTACAGCCTACCTAACTCCCAATTGGTCTGATGAATGGCTGCATAACTCATTATACAATATAAAATTTGATGCTTCGTCAATTTTGTCCAGCTTTCTTGGAGTCTTTTTGAAATTTGCCATGCTTCATGCTCCATTCTTACAAGATCCTTGTTCCTATTTCAAAATGATGTAAGCTCATCAATTCCCCAAACAAATAAACCACTTATAATATATAAGAGTATGTCTGGATTTTTTTTAATGTCTTAACTAAAACTTAATAAATCTTTCTTTTTATTTTTCTAATGAAAGTTAACCGAATTAACAGAATAACAGAATTGGAAGTGATCTTGGAGGTCTTCTAGTTCAACTCTCTGCTCAAGCAGGCAACCCTATACCATTTCAGATAAATGGTTGTCCAATCTCCTATTAAAAACATGCAGTGATGGAGCACCCACAACTTCTGGAGGCAAGTCATTCCATTGATTAATTGTTCTAATTGACAAGAAATTTCTCCCTAGTTCTAGGTTGGTTCTCTCCTGGACTCATTTCCATCCATAACTTCTTTTCCTCCCTTCATGTATTTTGGAGAATAGGTTGACCCTCTCTTCTTTGTGACAGCCGTTTAGATAATGGAACATTTCTATCATGTCACACCTAGTCCTTTTTATTAAACTAGACATACCCAATTCCTGCGATCATTTTTTATATGTTTTATCCTGCAGTCCCCTTAATCACCTCTGTTGCTCTTCTCTGTACTCTTTCTAGAGTCTCAGCATCTTTTTTATATCGTGGCAATCAAAATTGGCTGTAATATTCCAAGTGTGATCTTACCAAACCATTATAAAGTGGTATTCACACTTCATATGATCTTGATTCTATCCTGTTTTTAATGCAGCCTAGAACTGCATTGTGTTTTTTGGCAGCTGCAGCACACTGCTGGCTGATATTTAAGTAATTGTCCACTAGGACTCCAAATCCCTCTCACAGTTTACTATATTGAGCCAGGTACCAACTATTCTATACCTGTGCATTTGGTTTTTCTTACCTAAATGTAGAACCTTACTTTTCTCACCATTGAATTTCATTTTGTTAGATTGGGCCCAGTGTTCCAGTCTGTTCAAGGATCTTCTGAATCTTGAGCCTATCTTCTGGAGTGTTGACTATTTCTCCCAGTTTGGTGTTGTCTGCAAATTTGATGAGTTCCCATCTATCCCCTCATCTAAATCATTGATGAAAATGTTGAAGAGTACTGGGCCTAAGACAGAGCTGCATACTTCCCACAATGTAGATGCAGTTCCATGTAGGACTACATGCAAGCAAATTATAATTACAAAGTAAATTTTCATTACACAGCACTCTCAAACAATGTGTTACAAATGTAATCTGTCCTCTCTGTGTCAGTGATGCCTCTTTTTTTTGTTCTCCAAAGTTTGTTCTTCCAAACTCTTCTCAGACAGCTCACCCACAATTCGCTGTTTTGCCTTTCTTTGAGTATCAGCTTTCTTCTTCCCTACCTAAAAAAAATAAAATAAATAAAATAAAATCCACTTTAGCTGCCTATTCTGAAAACATTCTGTTGATAACCTGAATCTTAACTAAAATTTAAGATACCAGAGGCAAGCCATGGAGCCAAAATAATTGTCCCGCACATTGATAACTTAATTGAATTTCAGCAAACCTTTGCGCTCTGGGGAGGCAGGAGGGCAACTTCCCCTGAAGCCACACTTCTCAGTTTAACAGTTCACTTCATCAAAAGCTGAGGCTCAGATGTACAGATTGGAAAAGATTGGCTGTATAATGGAAGGGAGAAGAGAGAGAGAGAGAGATGTTTCTTCTGCTTATGAGGTATTTTATCTCCCAATTTCATTTAATAATGGGGTCGCCCAAATCAAGAATCCTCCAACATGTTTACAGTAATGATATTTTTTTTGTTAAAGCATCTCATTTTCAAATTAAAATTTTCTGGTTTAAATACGTTATTTTGTAAAACAAAAGGAAGTCTGACTTATTTTAAACTTTGGATTTACATTTAGATTATTTATTTTTATTAAATTTATGTGCCACTCATCTCACTATTGAATGACATAACATCACTTTTAGCTCAAGACCATGTCAGCTAGTGGTCCTACTGCAGATAGTCCTCTTCACATTTAAGGACTGTACTTTGCTATCCTGGTCAGTTTGGGTTTGCAAATAGGTGACTTTTTATCTTTCCAGTTTTGAGTTGAGAAAGAGGGACTGGCTCAAAGTGACACCTTTAGGTTCCTTGCAAAATGAGAAATAGAATCTGGGCATCCCTGCTCTTAGTCCAGTAGTTTAACCACAACACCACATTGGTTCCCATATAGTTGTAGCTATATTTTATTTATAGCTAGAGATACAGTTGTTATAGTTAGTTACTAGACAAACATTTGATCCATCTGGTCATCATTTCAGAGCTATCTCCTTACCAGCTACTTGCACACCCTTGCATATTCTCCCCAACCATTGCCACACCTCCCTCATATACTCATATACCCCTTCACACCTTTATGTACTTTCACACAATCTCCCTTGACTACACCCTTGTTTACACCCCCTTTGATCCATGTTGAACCCTTGCACATCCTCCCAGACCCTCACTGAATCTCTTGAGAAATCTCCACAACTTGAATCTTCTTGCACCATTCTGACTTATGCCATGCTCCTATGCACCTTTCCAATCCTCATATCTCTGTCACACTTTCCCTCCTGTCCTTTTCCACTTAGCAACAGCCATTTACCTATTTGATAGCCTTGGACCTGTAACTTCTACTGGCTTCCCCACTTGTGGAAAGCTGGCAGGAAGCATTGGAAATGACAATCATGTGACAATGGCTGTGGTGGTGATATGTCAAAATGGCATCATTGAACCAATTGAAGCAGACATAACTTTGCCGAATTTAAATCCTATGGGAGTCATGGGTCCAAGAGTTTGAATGCATTCCATAAGCCCATTTGAGGTAAGTTGGTTAAAGAAATGTTGCCTTATGATGCACCATTTTGTCTAATTGAAGACTACAAAAAATCAAACAGACTTTTAGTAGAATGTAAATAGTCAGTTGTTATAATTATGTCAGCTTTTTTGTTTGCTTCTGTTTTCTGAAATATGTTCAAACACTCTTGGAGGAAAAGTCATTTTTGGCTAAATTGAATGAGTCACATGCTGAAAGATATAATTTTGGGGATTAAATTGTGTGATATCTTTTTATCATGCAATTAGAAATAAGCCTATACAATTGCTTCTCAGTCTGGTAATTTTTTAAAAATAGTTAGTTTGGGGTTAAAATAAAATTTTCAAAATTAAAATAAAATAATAAACCACCAAATGTTCTATTCAAACAAATGGGAATTTGCTTTGGTTCCTCAATCCTATATAGCTCATATTTATCAAGGTTATAGAACATGTATTAAAGATTGTATTTTTTTTTTTAAAATATTGCTGTTAGGGCAAGGCTGAGTGAGCTGTGAAATCTAACAGATTTTTTTTCTTCCAAGATGTTCCATGGATGGGGAAAGCATAAAAAAAACCACCCTCAGATAAACATTTTAAGGGAATCTTCCATATAAATTTATACAGAATGATTTAAGTTTCTGGCAGATAACAACATGGAATGGATCTGCTTTTTTCAAAGGGGAATCTGTTTTAAGATGTTCCAAGTTGTATTTATGCATACAATTTACTGAGAACAAAGCTAACAAAAATTTCAGAGAAAATCAAATATAAAACAAAATATAAATGAAATCAAAGATCAAATTCTAACCCACTGCTTATTAAAGTTTTTTTTTTCTATTCCTCTAGAGAAATGGTGACAAATGTAATAAATGTTATCTCTGGGCCAATTTATAAGCAGGAGTTTCCCCCCCCCCTTGCAAATTCCTGCATTTTTCCTGCAAATTCTATTTAAATCTGAGGTTGGAAGATAAACATGGCCTTCATTTTCTTCCCTCACTTCAGCATACCATCTTTTCTTTTTTTCCCCCGAGGTCTCTAACTCTTTCCAATTTTAGAAGACAAAAAAATGTTTATTCTATCTTCCAGAAGAGGAAGAGCTGAGAAGTTCACCTTTAGCTACATGTTCAAATCCACGCTTTAGTCAGAAACATCCTGCCTGAGATAGAGCTGATATTTTATATAAAAGTAGTTAATTTTTATGCTTTAATAAAAATTGATTTCCAATATTTTTAATCAAAATAATTATTCTGCTTGAATTGTTACTATTGTGATGATTTCCCCTGCAGTTAAGATGACATGAAATTCAGCAAGGATATCCCTTCTCACCTCTATTTTTTTAACTTATGTAAGAAACTTTGGACTATTTAATTAGGCAATCTGGAGAACATGCAGAGGATTTGAGTAGCAGGAACTGCACAATGCTGTTTTTATATATGCAAAGAATAGATTAGACCTTTTCATGATGATCAGATATATTTATCCAGCTTTGTGAAAACGTGGTGAAAACAAATCTCACTTTTACTTAATATACATTTTTAGAGTACTGCTGTTGGAAGGAAGAAAGGAATCGTAACTAATTGAGCTAACACAAAGCTGACATGCCAATTAAAACAAATATTATTATTATAAAGAAACAATAAAGTTTTCTGTTCAGGTGCAATGTCCTGTTTCTATTCCAGGAGAGTGCATATGTGAATACTTATAAGCCTCACTTAACAAATATAACATAATTAGTTACTGATCCCCTTTTAAAGTTTCTTGATGTTTCAACTGCCTGCACATTTTGCTTCTGCAACTCTCCTCATAGCTGCCAACCTAATCCCATGGATATATTATGCTAATCTCCTTCTTAGTTTAGCCTTATTTTTATTTTATTTTTTGCTTTCTTGGGGAAATAGCCTTGAATATCCTAGTCTGGTAATAATCCAGAAGAGGTGAACCTTGACATTTATAGCACTGAGAAGAACATTTTTTTCATCTAGAAATAGTTGTCTATGTTAATTTCAGTGCGGTATCTTAAACAAATTGACATTAATATTAAATTTTATGTGGAATTTTCAGATCCTATGGACTTGTCTTTACAGCTTAGGTGGTCAGAATAATGGAGGTATCAGTTTTCCAGTATTTAAATTATTTAATTTATAAAAGTCTACTAAACTAAGCTCAGTAATATTGTAGAATTAAAATGACACTGAATTTATGTTATCTATCTGTGATGAACACGGGTAGATTATATCTGAATTGTTGCAAAAAAATAATAATAATCTGCCCTGATGAGTGAGTTTGGTCTATGTCTCAAAGAATAGGGGCTGAAACCTTATAGTTACAGACCTCTAGTTTAGATATCCAGAAGGTAGCTTTATTGAAATAATTTCAACTTTTGCATTTTTTACCCTTTAATTGTCAGAATGCAAGCACAAATTGTGAGAACTCCATCTCTCACACTTATCAGAGATAGGGAAGGAACTCCAGGTGTGACTCAAAGTGAAGAAGTGTAGTGGCAGAAAGAACTACTAAGGTTCCAACTTAAAGCAAGTAGTGGGGGTCAGGCTATGAAAACCCAGAGTCTGTACACAGTGTAGGCCCAGCTCTTAGGCTGCATACCTAAATCTAACATTACTTCTTTAACCAAAATAAAGATTGTTATACTAACTAAATCTGGAGAATTAAAACAATAAACCCTGCTATACAGTAAATCCTAATAAATATTTTTTGTATACTAGTTGTTATTAGCTCATCTAATTTTCTGTCCTCTTTCAGAATTGATTCTTTTCATTCTAGACATGAAATATTCAGAACTGTGAGCCAAGCATATCTATACATTAGTGCTTCAAGAATTTCAATTTCCTAAATAATAGATTTTGTCCCCTTCCTCCCCCCCAAAAAAGGAAAATGATTAGAATGAAACAGGATATAATTAGTCTATAAATTCCTGAAGATAAAGAATATTTCAAATAGTTGCACATGCCAGTGTATACCAGTGTTGGCTGATGTAAACTAAACATATACTTAAGGTCATTATGTAGCCTATATACTGCAGTTTCCTTCAACCTGAACATGAGTCAGCCTTGAGTAAAGTGTGATGTCCTTTCACCTGCTCAATGACTATTTCAATTACTGTGCAAAATTTTATTTTCTAGCTTCAAAATAAAGTGTAAAATAAGAGTAATAGAACCATTGGGGAAAACATCACTGATGCGAAGTTCCTTGAAAATGTGTTTGAAAATTATTCTCATGCATGCACCAATAAAAAGGGGAAATGCCAGTTCAACAGCATGGGCTCTTATATTGAACATTGGCTGGTAGAAGGTGTTATGTATGGGGTAGGAGCAGCAGCTCTGCAAGAACCACCGGGTGGCGCTGTGCTGTGGCTGGATTGGCTAAAGGGTTTTCGGCGGGAGATTCGGATGGATGGATTGGCCAGAGTGATACCTGTTTAGGTATATAAGGGGTCCAGGTAACCCCCTTTGTTCAGTACATGCCTACCACGAATAAAGAGCTGACATGTGGTACTCATCTGTCCTTTCATTGCCATGCGGTCCACAACCCACTACACAATAGTGGCAACAAGGATGGGATGGCTGTTTCACGCAGAGCTGAATCACTAGCTCAAATTGACAATGAGGCCCTGGCCATAGTGGCTGGGGTCAAGAAATTCCATGATTACCTCTATGGCAGGGAATTCGCCATATTCACAGATCATAAGCCTCTGTTGGGTTTGTTCACAACAGACAAGCCGACACCTCAAATATTTTCACCCAGGATGCTCAGGTGGTCCATATTCCTATCTGCATACTCTTGCAAGGTAGTTCACAAACCTGGGAAAGAGATGGGCCATGCAGACGGATTAAGCAGGTTGCCTTTAGACAAGGCTGAACTTGATCTAGCAGCGGCAGCCCAGATAATGTCCATTCAGGATCTACCAGAGTGCCCCCTGCAGGCAAAAGACATAGCTGCTGAAACAGCAGCAGACAGAGTCCTAAGCAGAGTGCAGTCTTGGTTAGTCACGGGGTGGCAAGACAAGTCTCCAGGACCTGAATTCCAGGCTTACTTCAATAGGAGGCACGAGTTGTCAGCACACAAGGGCTGCCTGTTATGGGGAAGTAGGGTCATCATTCCCAAAATGCTGAGAAACACGGTCATTAAGTCATTACACGAAGGACATCCGGGGATAGTCAGAATGAAAGCGTTAGCAAGAAGTTATCTGTGGTGGCCTGGTCTCGATAAGGCTATTGAGGAACAGGTTAACAGTTGTTATGACTGCCAAAGGTCCAGACCTGAGATGCCCCATGCACCTGTATTCAAATGGGAAGAGACACACACTCCGTGGTCCAGAGTACACATTGATTACACAGGCCCCTTCTAGGGACAGTTATTCTTGGTGGTGGTAGACAGCCACTCTAAGTGGTTAGAAGTGATGCCAGTCACTAGCATGACCTCAGCCAAAACCATCCAAGTGCTCAGGGGGCTCTTTGCCACACATGGACTGCCAGACATATTAGTCTCAGATAATGGGACTCAATTCACCTCTGCTGAATTCCAGGCATTCACCAGGGCCAACTTGATTAGGCATGTTACATCAGCGCCCTTCCACCCATCATCTAATGGATTAGCAGAACGCATGGTAAGAACAACCAAGGACGCATTGCGGTGCATCATCAATGGCGACTGGCATCAACGGTTGGCACAGTTTCTGTTAGCACAACATACCACACCCTGCACTGCCACTGGCAAGACTCCAGTGGAACTTCGGTGGGGACGGAGGCTCATCACCAAATTGGACAGACTGCACCCTGACAGAGTGGCTGCTGAGACTGAGCATCCCAGAGTCTCTAGAGAATTTCTCAATAAAGACTTGGTTTGGGCAAGGAACTACGGGCCAGGTCATTTTTGGATTCCGGGGGTGGTGGTTGACAGAACTGGGCCATTGTCCTACATTATTGGGGTGGAGGGGAATCGTCAGATCAGGCGTTATGTAGATCAAATCAGGAAGCGGGTTCCTGAAGGGTCTCAGGGTGACCAATCACAACAAAGAACAATTGAACAAAATGGGGAAGCCCAGGGACTGGGTCAAGCAGAATATTGGGACCAGGGCTCAACCTTGACCGATGAAGATCTGGAAGACCAGCAAGGACTGAGACGGTCTATCAGGACTCACAGACCACCGACATATCTTGCAGATTATGTGCAATCTTGAACAGGCCCAGAGCCATTCACGGTATATGATTAATTTGTGTTGTGATGTACCATGCAAGCCAATTGTATTCCATATGTTTTTTTTTTTCTTTTTAAGGGGGAAGGGGTGTTATGTATGGTGTAGGAGCAGCAGCTCTTCAAGAACCACCGGGTGGTGCTGTGCTGTGGCTGGATTGGCTGAAGGGTTTTCGGTGGGAGATTCGGATGGATGGATTGGCCAGAGTGATACCTGGCTAGGTATATAAGGGGTCCAGGTAACCCCCTTTGTTCAGTACGCACCTACCACGAATAAAGAGCTGACATGCGGTACTCATCTGTCCTTTCATTGCCATGCGGTCCACAACCCACTACACAATAGAAGGTATTAAGCTTCTTTATACCCAGCAGATATAAATTTTGTTTATTTGTTGTTTTGTCTTGAATTAAATGAAACCTTACTCAGCTTTGCCATCTATAAGTAATTGAATGAGTAGGCATTACTGCATCATGCCTTCTTCTTGTAGCCAAACAAACAAAAGGAGACAAAAACAGTATCATCTCCAGCATTGGAAAGACATGTACGCACTCATTTGGCTTTCTTTACATAAGAAAAAATAATCATCAAAAACAATCAGATTTATATTGGGATCTGCCTGGTCTTAGACCTATAGTTTTCTGCAGACTTTTTTCAAGAGTACCTGATGTGCAATTTGCTGTGATTAAATAACACTATCATTAAGATACTGTATGCTTGTAGTCCTTATTAATCAATAGTACGCTCTGTAAAATTACAAGATACCTCTTCATTTTGTTAGTTGTTTACTGTATTTCCTGGCATTTCCAGAACATCTGCTTTGTGTTGCAAAGAAACAGCCAAACACCCCATCAAAGAAGATGATATCAGAGGGTAACCCTCTTTTTAGCCATCTGTTGATTTTTTAGCTGTATTCAGAAATTATTTTAAAAGGGAGGAGGAGAACCTCTTGTGGCCAGTACATTGTGCAAGACAACTATTAGGCTGAAATATACAGCTCCTCTTTCATGCCACATGCTATTGTTCTGGAGAGAAAGGAATAGAAAAAAAATCAAAGAAAATAAATATCTGATACTCAAATCCTCAAAATAATCTTTTGATCATGGGATGGATGGTGAATATAATATTTTGAACATATCAAGGACCTCATGTCATAGAGTCAGCATTTTGAAAGGAAAACTCACAGAATTGAAAAAAAGAATATAAAATGGTTTCTCACTGATGTCTAAAGCATTAAGGAAAAAAAGGAAGAAATGGTAAAGATATTGTTTAACATTGTAGCAAGATTTGATATAAAAATATTTGTTAAGAAAAATTGTAACAATATGCAATACATTAAGAAAATTCAATTCTATGGTTCTTCTATAGTTGCCTTTGTCTCAATTATTTCACTGATAAAGGAAAAACTCAATATTATTGCCTTCTTCTGTCTCATGTATTCAAATGGAAGTTGGATAAAAAAGATTGCTATCTATATGCTTCTATGCAACAATAAAAACTTTATTTCAATGAAAAGAGAGTACAGATGCAAATACAGTTACAAATCAGTATCAGTAAAGGCATAGATTTCATATAAAGGGTTCCTGTGACCAAGAACTACTAAAACAATCATGAGTACTGAAATGATCACAATTGTACTTCCACTACTAAAGTTCGACATGTTTCCCACTAGAATTCTATGGATGTCAAGTTTCTTCTAATGTAGGTAATATTGTCTAGTCAGTATAAGAGATTTTCACATATTTCCAGGAAAATAGTCATTAGATACCTGAATTGTTAAGCTAACAGACCCTTTAGGGTTCCTTTATTTAAAAACATGACATAATTATTATCCTATTTATAGGGTTGCATTTTCCAAAGAGCACCTTACCTGATTGTAATGTGCATACTGGGTATTGGGGGATGAATAAAATAATCACTAGCCACATGTCAACATGGGTGCATTATGACATGAAGGCTACTACTATGTTCATGTTTGAAGAACCTACCATGGCAATTCCAGGTTGAAAGGATTAGCCAGCAACATTGGCCATGGATGCCAGAGGAGGCTCTTTTCATGTTCCTGGTATTTTCCCACTGAAGTGGTACCTATTTATCTGCATGCATGTGCATGCTTTCAAACTACTAAGTAGGTAGGAGCTGGGACAAATTGACGGGAACTCATTTCATCATACAACTCGCTCTTTGATTTTGAACTGCTGAGCTGTTGACCTCTCAAATCTACAGTCTACTCTGTAGGACGTCAGTTCCATCAGATCAGGAAGGAAAAATCAAGATAGCATCTGTCCTACCCTTTGCCTCTCATTGGAAAAAGACAGCAGCTAATAGAATTTAAAAAAAATAAAAGTTGCAAAGTTACATTCTTTAAGCTACAGATCTATTAAATTTAGGAAAGCACCCTCCCTAAAACAAACAACAAACTTGAGGAGGATTCTATTCTATTCTATTCTTTTCTATTCTATTCTGTTCTGTTCTGTTCTGTTCTGTTCTTCCATTCAATTTCTATAGCCATCCAACTCAATCAATTGACTCTGGATGGTTTTCTCTATCTAAGCCATATTAAAGTAAATTGGATAATCTTTTTAAGATAGTCAAATTTCTCAAAATAAATAAAACAAAATTTGGGAAATGGAATGTGGGTCTATTTGTGAAGGGATATATATTCTGTTTCCTCTACAGCAGGGGTGTCAAACTGCCAGCCCGAGGGCCGGATGCGTCATCCAGAAGCCGCGCCCACCCCATTGCCAGCAATGACGAAAAGGCTCTGATACGTTTGACATGTCTGCTCTAAAGGCATTAGTTTAACAATCTAAAGACAGCAGTAGTGGCTTGGCCAATCTTACTGTAACTGCTTTAGATGAAAATTCAAGTTATTTTAATTGGATAACCTGCTCTATTTGGGCTGCATTGAGCTACACAGCAGACTGTGATTCATTAATCACCAAAACCTTTGTTTTGTCAGCAATATTTTTCAGGCTGTAAGAATGGGCAGTGTTTGTGATGTAACAGAAGATAACAGTGGTCTCTGGATCACCACCTGCAAATATTAAAGTACTATTGATGAATATGATGTTCACAACCAGTGGTGGCGAACCTATGGCATGCGTGCCACAGGTGGCATGCAGAGCCCTCTCTGTGGGCATGCATCCCATCACCCCAGTCCTAGGCCTTCAGCTGTGTTTTATAAAACCTTTTCAGTTCAGGCCTCCACCGTCCATGTGCAAAAAAAAAGGTTCAATCAATCAATCAAATTCAACTTCTCACGGGGAAAAAAAGATGTCACAAAGTTGGAATTGATTGATTGAACTTTTACCCAGTCTGCTGTTACCACCGCAGCCATGCCCACCCAATTGGCCACACCCACCTAATGGGCCACATCCACCCAATGGGCCACATCCACCCAATGGGCCACACCCACCTGGCACCCAATTCATAAGCGGGTTTTGGGTTGCAGTTTGGGCACTCAGTCTCTAAAAGGTTCACCATCACTGTAAATCACAACGCTACTGCAAGAGAAAGATGCAGATGGTCCCAAATGCAAACAAAGGAGGCCTCTGTTAAGGTAAAGCTGGGCACATACTATTTCCATGGACAAAAGCAAATTGAAAATGGAAATTCATGTAGCAGCTTTTCCAAAAACAATTTTTTGTTACTTCATAAAACACTTGCATTTTATAAAATCTCACCCATCATTTTTTCCCAGATAGCAACCACTGCAAAAAGCTTTAACAGCACAGTGCTCATATATATCAGCCCTTGAGATAGGAAGCATATGCAAGCAGTTTTAACAGCAAAATATCTCAGATCAAAATGCTATGTTACTATTACAAGGATGTCAGTTCTGTACCTCAATAATATTTGTCAGTGCAAATATTTAACATCAGAGTTGCCAAGAACCAGCAATTAAATCTTGATGTATGTGTAGTAACTTGCAATATGACATCTTGTTTTCAGCTTCTGTTAGCTAATTTCTGGCTCTTTAAAAATCCTCCTAGAAATTAATTGTCTGGCCTCTAGACTTAGGTGCTTTAATCTGTCATCATTGATAATAAGAGTGTAACTATATCTTGCTTTAGTTAAATAAAGTGAAACAACTAAAGAGACTAAGTAAAGTTTCTGTGCTATCTGGAGTTGTTCACCATAACTGTGGAAGGGACTTGCAAAAAGTAATGTACTAGGTATAATAAAGAATGCCAAAGTAGGATGATTTTAATTGATGTTATTCAGTTTTCTGTTACAACACCTGCTCTCTGGAACAGCATCCTCCAGAGAAGCCAAATATTCAAGAAAGCCCTTAAACCTGGCTCTTGTCCTAGAGATCAGTTGGGTGACAGACCTGGTGGGAAGATTTTACTTTTTTGGATGTTTTGCTATTTTTTATTTAGTTGTTATTGCTAACAATGCATATGCAGCTCACCACCTGCTTCCTAGTGCACACACACACACACACACAAAAAAAAAAAACAGTCAGACCCAACATAAGGAGAAACAGAAAGACAGGAATACACAGAAGCAACACATCCGTACACAGATGTCAGGTTATTCCAAGCTGACAAAGCAAAATAATTCAATAATATATTTTTCATGACATGGACACTCAGATAATTAGATTTAGTTTAGTTTTTTAAAAATGGATCCATTATGAAAGAATTCTTGAAACTATTGAATGTCAAATACATTCAGTGCTTAATTTGTGTTATAATAAATGTTCAATTTCTTCTGCCTGACTTGGGCAGGTGACAGAGTTTCCATCTGGTCCTTATTTTAGTAATAGTTTGATCTACTGTCATATTACTTAGTTTTGATTGTGTATAAATTGGAAAAATAAATGCAATAAATTAGAATCTCACAGACAAGGCACACATAGCTAACACAGTATATTAATACCGATTAATTCCTATACGTGTGGGATACGTTAGTTCTTAAACAGGAAAAATGCTGATCCAATCTGAATCAGTCACCAGGAGCAGAGGTTCTGTCTTCTGAGCTTTTGGACTCATAGTGGAACCCACCTTCAGGAAACTTCTCTCTAGCAGAGTGTGTGCTTTTGGGCTGTTCTGTTTGTGGTGCTTATATGGTACCTGTTGTATGTGGCTTGTTAGATGTTGATTGGGGTGTTGATGGCTGGCTATTAAGTTGTTGACTGTTGTTTGTTTGTGCTGCCCAGCCCCTTCCTCCTAAGTACTTGACAAGCTGATGATAAATCAGCACTCCGGTTGACTGATGAGAGACCCATTTCCGAGGTTTCAATAACTTCCCTGGCTGTTTTTGTGCCTGTTCATACCAGTGACTAACCTAGATTGGATCCTGCAAATTATCCTGGGACACATATCCTATTTTCACCTCTGGTACAGAAATTGGTTCCAGGATCTTATCTGCCAGCTCCTTCAGGACTCTGGGATATAATCCATTTGGTCCTGGAGGTTTGAACTCCTTGCCTCTGTTGACCTGCATTCCTGTTCTGTCTCACATGGTGCTGCTTTTCATAGAACAAATGTTAATAACAAATTTATTTATGTGGCATTTGTATTTCAAACTACTGGAATTTTTGGATTGCATATCCCTGCGGTCAACTCTACAATGAACCTGGCTGCAGCCATCTTGCTCATTCTAGGTTGCCACAGGAATGAGAGGGGATATGGAGGATTTCTGCTAGTCTAAACATTTCACTGTCCTGTGAGAACCAAGGTCATTTCTGTCAGTTAGATGGGAGGAGGGGTGAGCATTTGGTTAGAAAGCCCGCCAAACTGTTCTATTGGGAAACTTGGCTGATTGCATAACAATGGGGTGGGGAGTTTAACTTTGTAATAGTGTTTCTCTTTGAAGGGGGTTTCAGATTTGGTTTCATTTTTGACCGTGCTGATACAAGGTAGCCAATAAACATGCTCTTTGAGGAAACTTCTAGCCTCGGAGTTCTGATTTGTTTGGTCTCTACTATTGGAACCTTGACATTAAACCAGGTTTCTTACAAAATGTTTATTTCTCTGAGGTGCTGAGCCCCAGCTGCCTGCCCACCACCTTTGGGAGGACAGTGAAGACGCAGTGAAGATTTTGTTATGGAGAAGAAAGATGAATCCACTGCTGGCCACACTGGGGATTCAGCCATCAGAGCACAAGCGGCTGCTTTGGCTGCTAAAGAAGGGCTACAGACAGGAGCTCATCTGAAGATTCAGATAATTCAATCTGGAAAGTTGGTGCCACAGGAGGGAACCGCAATCCTGACAGACCTCTATCAGGTGGAGGCAGCCCCGCAGTGCAGAAACACTCCCAAGACTCCTGAAGAGGAGCTTTTGTTGATTCTGCTCCATTTTAGTAGAGGGAGAAACTCATTATGAGATAAAACACATTCTACTCTACATTACATAAGGACAATGTACAATATTTAGTGCAGTGGAAAGGTTACCCCAATGTTATTTAAAGAGAAGAAAGATGGTCTTTGAGACTCTGTGTGGATCTTAAATGGTTAAACACTGTCAGTGTAGAAAATATATACCCCCCTTCCTCTCATGACAGACATGCTAGCCCACGTGGCTAAGGGCAAAATTTTCACAAAACTGGATTTGAGGAAAGCCTATTACCGGGTGCGAATTAGAGAGGAGGACGGATGGAAGGCAAGCTTCAATTGTCCTTTGGGGTGTTTTCAATTCAAAGTGATACCTTTTGGACTCTAAGGGGCCCCTGCTGTATTTATACAACTGATAAACCAGGTGCTACATGATCACTTATATAAGGGGGTATTGGTTTACCTTGATAATATCCTCATCTACGCTAAAACCATGGAGGAACATGTCAAGTTAGTTCAGGAGGTGCTCAAGAAACTATTAAAAGCTAGCCTCTATGCTAAACCTTCTAAATGCAAATTTCATCAGACGTGCCTCGATTACTTTGTTTAGTCCCATCTATTGGAACCTCGACACCTGCAGTGATATTATATATTTATAATATTTATTAATTATAACTATTATGGTGTCAATTTGGATAACTGAAATATTGGAATCTGACACTTAAAAATAAATGTAGTTTAAATTTAGACAGAGCAGCATGAAACTTGCAAGATAATTTTTTTGAAAGGAAAAATGAGAATATTTGTAGCTCAGGATGAAAATGAGGGGTACTTGATGCTAGTGCTTGGTGCTTGGTGCTGAGATTGGTTGTTTTCTTGTAGACATTTCAGTACCCAAACTAGGTAAACATCATCAGTGCTAGCAGGGAATTGTTCTCAATTCACATTCTACTGGCTTGCCTTGTCAGTATTGGTGGGAATTATCTTGGTGGTTCATAATTCTATGAATTAGAAACAGTGCTCAGATCAATAGATGCCCCTTACTGGTAGGATTTCTACAACTGCAAAGTTTTATTTGGTAATAGTAAAAGAGCTGAAATCCCCTGCAGTGAGTGTTCCCTCCAACCACAGAGACTCAGCTCCCACTGGAGTATTTCTTTTAAAATTCTACTCTTTTGTTTCTCTATCTATCTCTGACAATTCTTGTTCTGCTATTTCTATATAGACACAAAGAATACAGATTAGATCATAAATGCATTTTTGGTTCAGCTAAATTTGGGAGCAAGGTTATAAATTAAACTTAATGTTACAACTTATTAATATTGGGTATGTCAGATACGTTAAAATATGAAAAGATTAAAAGACAAATTAGGAACAGCTAGAGAATAAAATGTCAACAAACACAGAGAATGTAGAAGAATTTTCCCTCAGAAAAAAAATACTATCTATTCATTCAAACTCAATTAGATTTCTTGTTGCAAGCATAAATACTTGATAGAAAAATGTACTGGATAAAATGAGACTGACATCTGAATAAATTTGCATAGGTACTGTGCTTTAAATTTCTAGTAGTACAAATATTAATAATCAATCATAGAATCCATATTTGAGAATTGGGAGTGGGCTGGTTCTTTTCTTTGTACTGGGTTTGGTTCCAATGGGTAATGATGGGGGAGAGAGGGAAATATCTGACCTATGACTATTACTTTTTGGGATGCCTTAGGGCTCCATTGTCGTGCTTTTTCCAAAAAGCAACTGGACTTTCTTGTTTGTTTTTTTCTTTGAAAAAGTTTTGCTTCTCATCCAAGAAGCTTCTTCAGTTTTAACTGACTGGTGGGGAATGCAAGGATTTATATTCTTAACAGTCATCTGATCGTTAGCACTCTGGGCATTAGTCATTAGCTCTCTGACAGTCATTGAAGCCACTTGAAGGCGGTGGGGGTGGTCATCTGTATCCTCAAAGTATAAATCCTTTCAAAATTCTTCCAAAACCAAGAAAGTCCAGTTGCCTTTTGGAAAAAAAGCACCTTTGGGACAATCATGACCTAGATGATTGAGAATCTTCATAGACATTTAAGGCTTAGTTCTCTCTCATTTCCTATTTAACATTTACTGAGATCACTGGGTGAGCTTGTATGACAGTTATCTTCCATATATCTCCACCCTTGGACCACCTGATAATTCCATGGATGGCCTGTCTCAGTTCCTGAAGGCTGTAGTGGTCTGGATTGTGTACAATGGGCTTTGAGTCAACCCAAGAAAGACTGAGTGGTTCTGGGTATTTGGGGCCTCCAGTGAAAAGATTCTCCCATCCTTTGATCTTGGAATGCGGTGACACTACCCCAGTCAGACACACCAAGCAATCTGGGGTAGTACATGCTAGAAGAGCACGTACCAACTGTGGCAAGGACAGCTTATACAAAACTTTGGGTTGTACACTGGTTGCATACATGCTGCATTTGATGTCTTTGTGACCTCTCATTTGGATAACTGCAATCAATTGTAAATCAGCTGCCCTTGAAAAGCATTCAGAAACTTCAACTAGTGCAAAATGTGGCTGCATGGCTAGTAAATTGTGTCATATATTTGACACATGTAAAACCACTAGTACATGAGCTTCATTAGTTACCTGTATATTTTCAGATGCAATTCAAGGCACTGGTTGCCACCTTTAAAGCTCTTCATGACTTGGGCAAGGTTCTCATTTTGTTGTTTGTGGGTCAAATACATATTTTTTTGAAGCTTCAAACTTCTTTAAAGATTTAAAGTTTTAATTAACTTTAACTTTTGAAATTCATATAATCATCAGTATAATTTATAACACATAAATCATACTACAGTGGAGTTCAACATTCTTTGACTCTTCTGCTCTTTAACAGGAAACTATTCAATGCCAATCTTATTTGAAGAAGTTTAGATATTCTCTTTGTCTCCTATTAAATATTGACTCACTGAATGCTAATTCAAATAAGCCAAATATTGAAAAAGGTCAGATTTTTACAAGACTCTAGAGAATGCATTATTATATACCTAGGTAGGTAGTAGTAATAGTAATAATAGTAATAATGGTACTAATAGTAATAATAATAATAGAGTTGGAAGGACCTTGGAGGTCTTCTAGTCCAACCCCCTGCTCAGGCAGGAAACCAAGTGGTGGGATTCAAATATGTGAACAACTGGTTCTCTGTGTGGATGCTGCTTCAGGAAGTCCATTCTGGGCCTGGGCAACAAAAAAATAGCTACCAATTCTGCCGAAGTGGTGCAAACCAGTGGAATCCCACCACTGAGGAAACCCTATACCATTTCAGGCAAATGGTTGTCCAGTCTCTTCTTAAAAACTTCCAGTGTTTGAGCATTCACAACTTCTGGTGGCAGGTTGTTCCACTGATTAATTGTTCTAACTGTCAGGAAACTTTTCCTTAGTTCTAGGTTGCTTCTCTATTTGATTAGTTTCCATCCATTGCTTACTGTCTTGGCTTCAGGTGCTTTGGAGAATAGCTTAACTCCTCTTCCTTGCGGCAACCCCTGAGATATTGGAACACTGCTATCCTATCACCCCTCATTCTTCTCTTCATTAAACTAGACATACCCAATTCCAGCGACCATTCCTTATACTGTATGTTTTAGTCTCCAGTCCCCTAATCATCTTTGTTGCTCTTCTCTGTATTCTTTCTAGAGTCTCAACATCTTTTTTACATCATGGTGACCAAAACTGGATGTAGTATTCCAAGTGTGGCCTTACCAAGGCATTGTAAAGTGGCATTAACACTTCACGTGATTTATCCCTTTGTTAAGGCAGCCTAGCACTGTGTTGGCTTTTTTGGCAGCTGTTGCACACTGCTGGTTCATATTTAAGTAATTGTCCACTACCTGTCTTCTGGAGTGATTGCTATTCCTGGCAGCTTGCTGTCATCTGCAAATTTGATGAGTTCCCCATATATCCCCTCATCCAAATCATTGATGAAGATGTTGAAGAGCACTGGGTCCAGAACAGAGCCTAGGACACCCCACTACACACTTCCCTCCATGTAGATGCAGTTCCATTGAGGACCACACACTGAGTATGGCTGGTCAGCCAGCTATGAATCCATCTGGTGGTGATGCTGTCTAACCCACATTTTTCTATCTTATCAAGTAATAGGTTGTGGTCTACTTTATCAAGTGCCTTACTGAAGTCCAGGTAAATTATATCCATAGCATTCCTCTTGTCCACTAATTTTGTCACTTGGTCAAAGAATGCAGTAAGATTTGTCTGGCATGATCTGTTTTTGACAAACCCATGTTGGCTTTTGGTAATGACTTTGTTTGTCTCTAGGTGTCCACTGATTCGTTACTTGATTATCTTTTCCAGAATCTTTCCAGGTATTGAGGTCAGGCTGATAGGTATGTAGTTTCCTGGATCCATTTTTCCCCTCTTTTGAAGATTGGAATTACATCAGCTCTTTTCCAGTCCTCTGGTAGTTCCCCAGTACTCCAGGATCTCTGAAATATATAGTTCAGTGGTTCTGAGATCACATCTGCCAGATCCTTCAGAACCTTGGGGTGTAATCCATCTGGTCCTGGTGATCTGAACTCATCTAGGGTGGACAGGTGCTCACTTACCATTTTTTTCCCTGTCTTAACTTGTGTTTCGAATCTGTTTTTTATGGTACTGTTTTTGATAGGTTGGACTGTTTTTTCTCTTTGTGTAAAGACAGATGCAAAAAATGAGTTAAGTGGTGTGAACCAGCTGAATCCTACCACTGAGGAAACCCTGTACCATTTCAGGCAAATGGTTGTCCAGTTTCTTCTTAAAAACTTCCAGTGTTTGAGCATTCACAACTTCTGGAGGCAGGTTGTTCCACTGATTAATTGTTCTAACTGTCAGGAAATTTCTCCTTAGTTCTAGGTTGCTTCTCTCTTTGATTAGTTTCCATCCATTGCTTCTTGTCCTGCCTTCAGGCGTAGATAGATAGATAGATAGATAGATAGATAGATAGATAGATAGATAGATAGATAGATGATAGATAGATAGATAGATGATATTATAAATAACAAAAGCAGTTTGTTAACATTTACTTATGTGTTCATTTTTCTGAGCACTGGATATTTTTTCTTAATTCATTTTTTCCCCAGTCTTGTTTCATCTCTGAGGAAGAATATGCAAATGAGAGGAAGAAATAGAACACAAATATAAAACATATATGTTCCATTCTGAATGTCAATCCCAAAGTGCATGTTTGATGTTACTACCATTATTGTTCCCTCAGTTTGCCAACACATTAGGGGGGAGGGAAGGAGAAAATGGAACGCAGGCTCCAGAGAACAAAAGGTCAGCCCGTGTGAACCAAGGACGTTTCAGCAGATGTGCTCAATAAAGTTTTACATTAAGAGATTGGATTGTCTCGATGGTGCTTGTTCAGTTGGGTTCATCAATCAGAACCTTGACACTGAATTCACTATGGAGAAAAAGAGAAAATGTTATTTCTCCTTTACAGATCCTATTGAGATCTGCTGTCTATATAAGTGAATGTGGTTTGTGAGATCTTTCTTTCTTTCTTTCTTTCTTTCTTTCTTTCTTTCTTTCTTTCTTTCTTTCTTTCTTTCTTTCTTTCCTTCCTTCCTTCCTTCCTTCCTTCCTTCCTCCCTTCAATCCATCACACACCTATACCTATGTACAGCCCTTTTGAGTTGGGTAGGCTATATAAACTAAATGTAATACACAGGAATGACTTTTTAAAGCAGTATTTTTGTATCAATTAAAATAAAAGAACAAGTAGATTGAGGATATCAACTAATTGTATAGTTTTGAAGACTATATCATAAATCATGTAGCAAATACATTGCAGTATGGAACAGCAAATAATACCAGAGTTTTTTTAAAAAAAGTTTTACATGTTTTTAGATAAGATAAGATAATCTTTATTGTCATTTTTTACTGTGGGCACAATGGCACACATAAAAAATGAAATCTAGTTGCCTGCTCTCAAAGTGAGACACATACATGACACCCCCCAAAAACATACTACATACAACATATGTATAGACACACACCCTTACATATACATAACAATAAAAGATTTAATACTGTCCAACTTGAATATATAATGGAAAGAGGAAGCCTGAGAGTTCACAAGGTTAATGCTGTATGGAATGAAACTATGACTGAATCTGGATGTTCTGCTACGGATAACACGAAGCCTCCCCCCA
Organism: Vipera ursinii; assembly: GCF_947247035.1. NCBI lineage: Eukaryota > Metazoa > Chordata > Lepidosauria > Squamata > Viperidae > Vipera > Vipera ursinii. The sequence continues at coordinate 47,178,158 of NC_139514.1, read as the reverse complement.
GAAGGTAACAAGGAAAACAGGTTGTGAAGAGGATGAGTAGTGTCCCAGATAATCTTACAGACCCTGTTCAAACAACGCTTCTGTGCTATGTCCTGGATGGAAGAGAGGGAACTGCCAATGATCTTTTCAGCCATCCTTACCACTCTCTGCACCACCTTCCTCTCTGAAGCAGTGATTCTTCCAAACCAAACTGTGATGCTGTATGACAGGATCCTCTCAATCATCCCCCTGTAGAAAGTTGTCACAACAGGGGAAGGAACATGAGCTTTTCTCATGTGACGCAGAAAGTGCAAGCGCTGCTGTGCCCGCTTCACCAGTTTCTCACTGTTGAGAAATTTTTAATTATAATTTTAATTATAATTATAGTCCCAAATACTATAGCCATGACATGCTTCTTAGAATATCATGAGTGGCATAATCTTTTTGTCCAAATAATTTTTCACCTTTGTGAACGCGGATGGAGGTTTTATTAGTTCACAGTGAAATGTATGCATTTTTAAACCATTCATTAAGGGAGGAAAGCTTTTTTCTCACTTTCCCTTAAGTTCTTATCATAATATGCATCCAGTGAAATGCTTAAGTTTATGAACCAGTTATTCCCAGTATAGAGAAAACCATAATGGATCTGCTAAACATTCGACCATGAAAATAAAGGGAGAAAAAAAGTGATACCACCAATATGACAAAATACATAATTTGAAACCTGAATATTAATCAATTCAATAATAAATCTTTAAATTATGTCTAACAGTTTTAGGTAAAGGTAAAGGTTCCCCCGCACATGAGTGCTAGTCGTTTCCGACTCTAGGGGCCGGTGCTCATCTCCGTTTCAAAGCCGAAGAGTCAGCGCTTGTCTGAGGACGTCTCTGTGGTCATGTGGCCAGCATGACTAGACACCAAAGGCGCACGGAATGCTGTTACCTTCCCACCGTAGTGGTCCCTATTTTTCTACTTGCATTTTTACGTGCTTTAGAACTGCTAGGTTGGCAGAAGCTGGGACGAGTAACAGGCGCTCACTCTGCTACGTGGCATTCGGGATTCAACCTGCCAAACTGCCGCTTCCCCCTATATTCAATCTCAAAGTTATCTAAATAAAATTACTATTATTTAGTATTAGTACTTATTAAACCTGTACACTACCCAACTCTTAATGACTCTGGACTGCTCACAACAAGCAAGCAATAAACTCAGATAAGAAAAGAGATGAAGATAAAAGAGGCAAAGGACTTTTGCCAAAAGCCTGGATGAGGAGATTAAATATGTTTTTATGAAGAAATTTAAGAGTGTTAGTATAAGATTCAGATAAATAATGTAAATATAATATATATATAAATATAAGTCAAAGTTTCTGATTTAGTGGCAAAAGTAAAATGCCATCCAGAGAAGTAAAACGTAGTCTGGAATGTTACACAATGGCTTTTTGTTGTTGTTGTTCATGAGTTTCAATAAAGCTGTAAATGTATAAATGCAAGCACTAAAAAGATTAGCAAATGATATGTTAGACACAACTGGTAACAAATAAAATTATTAATGAGCATCTGGATGTACTGGATAAATGATCAATGAAGTTTTATAATAATTCTTTAAATAATTCTTAAAGCATGAATGTACTAAGTTTTATCCTTGTTATTATTTATGACTTTTATAATGTTAATTCTTTTCATAACAATTTGGTGGGAAAAAGTAACTAATTCAAACTAAAATGAAATCCAATCTTTATAGTATAAACTTTTTAAGTCCCCAATGAAGCTTGCATAGTTTCTAATCTACTGTATAGGTAAATATCTCCCATATCCTGCAATTTTATAGACTAGACAATTAGCATTTGAATTACCATAAAAACAACATCTTCAGATAGACATGAATAAATTACCCACAACCCCTCTAGAACATGTGGAAACTGTGAAGACTTTTTTTTTTAAGAAAAAGAAAGAGAAATATCTCTTGGCGATAGATAGATATTAATAGTACTTATAAACATGCATAATACAATGTATCAAAATCTCATTAATTTAATATATACTTTTATCTTAAGCTTTGACATTCTTACACTACAACCAAGAAAGGTCTCACTTCAAGTCCAATATTAACCATATCATCCCCTCCCCACTCATGGTACCCAAAGCAGTAAATGAAGAAATGACTATTATTTTATTAAAAGTCATTCTTTGTCAGCTAAAGGCTTTGAAATTCATCCAAGAATTTATCTATACTCCTCAGGCACTGATTCATAAATGATTCATAAACATCTTTCACTTCAGGTTCAATAGGTTATAACTGATATGACTGGACCTTTCTTGAAAGTAATTGTTAAAGCTTCTGGCATAATTATTATGATTAATAATGATTGACTTAAGTTGGATTCCACTGCCAGTTTTAGGAGTGTTTTAATTATTTAGATGATATATCCTATGATCAAACTATTATGGGGAAATGGTTTACTGAGATTTTGGAATCTAAATTAGAAGAGAATACTTCCATCCATAAAAGGGAATCATTAATGAGAAGTATCTTTTGAGCATACATAGATGAATTAAACTTGACTGTTCATCGGCATACTGAACAATGGAATTATATGTTGCATTCAGCTGTGCATATTTTTTCCTTCTGATTTGATTATGTTTTGTATTCCTTGGTGTTATTTTAATATATTTAAGTATGCATAATTGATTTCTCTTATACATCAGATCACAGCCCAATCACTTTAAATTTACAGTTTCAATAGTTTACTAAACCACCTGGAAGTTAATATTTTAAATTTTTCCAATGAATGATAATGAATTTAAATAGCAGATTAATCCTGAGACAGTGCAGAACTTTCAATTTAGAGAGGAAAAGACTAGTTCCTTATTCTTTGAGTAGAAGAGTATAAAGCATATATGCATTTTTATTACAGACACATAGTATAAGAAGAAATTTAAAATATATTTTTATGTGTATATACAATATGTGTGTATGTGTGTACATATACACATACACACTCATGCACACCAAAATATAATATAAAACATAGTTAAATCTGAAAAATTCGCATTATATCCAAGGTTGTCCATTCAAACTTCATAGCTATCTGATATACTATAGTTAAAACACATGCCAAGAATAATTCAAAATAGCTATTTATTTATTTAATGTGGAAAAAATAAATTTAAACTCTGTTTGGTAGGACAGGTACAGTATGAACTGAAAAATATCAAGCTGAATTGAATTTGTGTTAAATTGTTTATGTGAAAATACATGGAAAATAATGAGTGCCTTAGCCATATCTTGGCATATTGCTGGCCAAAGGAGGGGGGGGGGAAAGGACATGGAGAGAGGGGAATGATTATAACTATCAATCTTCCCTTGAAAACAAACATTTTCATTTTGTTTAAATTTTACTCAAACTTTTATAGTAAACTTGAGATCCTATGTGATGAAGCCTTTTAAAACTAAATTTTACCTTCCATAATTTGATTCCACACAGCAACTAATATTAATCTCTTCTTTGACAATGGAGGAGATTTTTTTAAAAAGTGATTTTGAATATGAGTAATAGTAAAGCAATGGATTGGATAATTGGGACTATTTCTTAGTAGATATCCTCTAACGCAGGGATTCCCAATCCCTGGTCCGTGGCCTGGTGTCGGGCCCCAACCCATTTGGAACTGGGCCACGGAAGTGGTGGGCAAGCATGCAAAATGAAGCAGCATTTGTGAAAGTGGTGCACATGAGCAAAACCATTCCCTTTCTCCCTCCCCCACCTCTGCCTCCACCGGTCTGGCAAGTCGAGCAAGAAAAGTTGGAGACTGCTGCTCCAACAATTGTGTTTTGTTGCCTACAATGGTTCTTACTCAAAACAGTACATAATATTATATTTACATTTAAGAATGCCAGAAATGTCAATTATTAAAAAACATGGCTTCTAAATTATCAATTGGTACATTATTTTATTATACTGAAATATCTACGCTAGTTGTCAGTTGTTTTCAAAGTTAAATTCAAGGTGTTAGATTTTAATCCTTAAAGTCAGAAATGTCTTAGATTTAGATGCAACTGTGGGAGTACATAAAAATGTCCAAATGGCAACAGCCACAATTATATCATCAAAATTCTGTCCATGCAATTAAAAAGGGGCAGGGCTTCAATAACACAGTTGTAGGTGCCATCTGGATTTTTTTGACACATAAATGCACCTGCATCGTGTCTTTGTTTAGATTCTATTTTATTACAAATTGATTGCAAGAGATTCCTTCCAAAGATGTCTCTGCTTGTAGAGACTCCTATGTCAGTTAAGATGGAAAAAAGCTTTATTTTCATTTTGGAAAAATAAAATACATTCAACATAAATCTGCCAATTGTCCAAAGGAAGGAAGTTAAGTTGTATTTAAAAAAAAACAACCCACTTTTTATTGTTTTATAATTATTGTTGGTTCTTCTGTCAATATTTGTAATTCTTTGTTTGTACTAACTTGTGTTTGTTTTGATACTTTGATTCCATTTTTTGGTGGATAAATAAAAAAAAATCTGTATTTGTAAAATGCCATTATTATAAGAATAAGTTATTCATTATTTATAATGTTTATGCAAAGTATTCCTTGTTACATCTTTCTGAAATTCATGTCTAAATTCTCAAAGCATTCAAAATGTTCACTGGCATATGTATTTTAAAAATATGATTTGAAAAAAGTATTTATACTTCTATTATGATGATGATGATGATTTGTAGGCACATTTAATAGAATATAACAGCTGTACTATAGCTATAGGAAAATCCTTAAAGTTTTCTTTCTGAAGCTTTATAGAAATTATTAAAATGAATGATCATAAGGTATACTGTGATGTCAAAGGAGACCTAAACTGGGGGAGCATACTTGACCCAGTTTGGGCAGAAACAGAAAGGGGGCACACTAGAAAAAGTAAGGGCTTCTAAGGTTGAGGACAGTTGATTGGATTGTTAAGAACATTTTTTGGTTATCCACAAGATTACAAAAGCCAACAACTGCCAACCATTAGAGAACATAGCAGCCCAGCAGCTCAGGACAAAATCATAGCCTGGCAGTGACAATCTGCTGGAGACAAGGGGATATGCCAGCTACTGCAGTCAATTGGACTGCAGCTGCTAGAATGGAATAGATTGCTGGACACCATTGTCAGGCACAAGGAGTTTCAAATTTTGTAAGTAGTATATTTTAGGCCTCTGCCTAAATTGTTCAATTTACTATACTAATTCATTATCCTGGCATTTCCTTGGGGCTTTCCACCTAAATACTACTAAATCTGACCATGATTAGCCAAAGTCCTGAAAAGTTCTACTACCTCATAAACATGATCCTAAAAAAACAACAACAGTATTTTCTAGATTTAACCTTATTTTTAAGTTGTTAGTAATATTTCTCAATGGCAATAATAATAATAATAATAATAATAATAATAATAATAATAATAATAATAATAATAATAAGAAGAAGAAGAAGAAGAAGAAGAAGAAGAAGAAGAAGAAGAAGAAGAAGAAGAAGAAGAAGAAGAAGAAGAAGAAGAAGAAGAAGAAGAAGAAGAAGTTGGAAGGGACCTTGGAGGTCATCTAGTCCAACCCCCTGCTAAGGCAGGAAACCCTATACCATTTCAGACAAATGGCTGTCCAGTCTCTTCTTAAAAACTTCCGGTGTTGGAGCATTCACCACTTCTGGAGGCAGGTTGTTCCACTGGCTAATTGTTCTAACTGTCAGGAAATTTCTCCTTAGTTCTAGGTTGCTTCTCTCCTTGACTAGTTTCCATCCATTGCTTCTTGTCCTGCTCTCAGGTGCTCTGGAGAACAGCCTGGCTCCCTCTTCTTTGTGGCAGCCCCTGAGATATTGGAACACTGCTATCATGTCACCCCTCACCCTTCTCTTCATTAAACTACACATACCATGTAGTTTAAATAAATAAATACCATGTAGTTTAAATAAATCCATGTAACTTGTATTGCCTATGTAATTATTCCTGGTCTGCTGAGCTACATCTTAAAGGATAGATAGATTTTATACAAAGAAACAATGCATTTATTCTTGCCACAATATTACAAAATCCCTAGCTCAAATTGTTTTTATAGCAGGTTAGATATATTCATAAATAATGTCTATTAGCTGTATATTCAAACAAAGTTTGAAAGTTACTAATTCTATGCTTACTGCCAGCATTTTGTGTCTCTGGAAAAACTACATAGGGCTTAACATTGTATGTTTGCCACCAACAAAGAATAGAATTGGCAGCTTAAATAATTTGAACCTGGTTAAAAGTAATTTCATGGCTCTAAATAAATTCAGGAAATCCTGTATGTAAACTATTTAACTCAGAAATAAAACAGAGTTAATGAATGAAAACAACAGAACAGCTCTCAAAAAAACCTATTCAAATAGCAGTAGATACATTTGAGATCAGTATGCTGTATATTATATACATACAGCTGGAAATCGTACATTTTTTTTATCAGAAGGAAAATATGGTCAAAAAGTAAACTTTCAAAGGTTTTATCTGGTTGCCAAATAAAAAAGTGTATTATTTCAGTCTAATAGGCTTGATTCAGTTTTATGGGATAGATGGGTGGAAATGTTTCAAAATTCTTTTGAACTCTAATCCTCACTAAACAATTAGAAGAAATTCAAGATTTTGTTTAAAGGTTTTAATGTAGAACAATGAGAAAACAATAGTTTGATTTATTCAGGATTTTTTTGAGGGCTCAAGTTAGAATGTCTGTGTATTTAGCTGAGTCTGATGCTGAACTAGGTTTCCCTTTGTAATATTTTGTAATATTTAACAGCTATGTAGGAGAATGTATAAAGCAATATAATGTATATAACTGTACCTATTGAATGTGGCAGCTGCAGATGGATGAGCATATATTTGTTCCTTTTTTAAAAAGCACTGATGCAGGAAGTGGAAAAGCTAGTAATGAACCAAATGCAGCCGTAGATAGATAAATCAAGAAAGACATGTATAATCTAGATTTAAAGAGAGCAGGTCTAGAAGACATTGTTAATATAAGTACTAACTAATCATAATCTTTAAGTAAAGTATGATGTGAAAAACGATTATGCATATAGAAATTCACATAATATGACAGGGACTTTGGATCTTCATGTATTCAAAGGAATAAGTGAAAAGAGATTTAGGCTCTGAATGTTATAGAAACTTTATTGCACAAAGCATAGCAAGGTACGGTCTTCTTGTACCTTGCACTCACAGCTTCAGCGAAAAGCAGAAATGAAGGCAACACTTACTCTAATATCATAAATAAGACTACTATGTAAACTCACATTTTTCGTATTTCTGGAAAGCCTTGTTCTTTCTTTCTTTCTTTCTTTCTTTCTTTCTTTCTTTCTTTCTTTCTTTCTTTCTTTCTTTCTTTCTTTCTTTTCTTTCTTTCTCCCATCACTCTCATTACAATCTGCTATCTGAAATAATTTTGCCCACCAAATATGAAATTAATTGGTGTGATATCCTGCTGTGTTTATGGCGTGGGTACATAAATTCACAGTGGTAATTGTCAACAACTAATTGATAACCGTAACCTCAACTCAACACATTTGGGAGAAGGAGGAGGAGAAAAAGCATGAGGCAGACAAAGTAAGCAGATTTAATTGATTGATGTACAAAACTTACTGCTGGGCAAAACTTTTTAGTGGGCAAAAAAAGCCTTTCTAGATGCAGTGAAGTGATAAAATGTTAAATTGTTGGATTAAATACTTTACATTAAGAGTGTGGTCACTGAAAACAGCAAAAGGCATTTCTAATGTTGCAGAAAGGAGAGCATCCTGAATAGTACCTTGTTTTGCATTAAAATTTGTACTGGATATAAAACAAGGGGCGATTTTAGGTTTAAATGTCACTGCAGGAATAATGATTTGTTCATATTTTGTTGATGAAAATCAGTGTTTCAAGTACTGTTAGATGTATGCAGCGCTCACGAATGCAAGCTCAGTGGGAAATTAAAATGAAAACTAAGAACATATCCCAAAGAACGTAACATTCAATCACACTGCAATTTCTTAGGTAATTGGGGAAAAATGAAAAATCCATATCTGCAGGTTTGTTTTCTGCAAAGGTACTATTAAAAAAATATTTGAGTTGCCTTGCAAAGTAATGTGGATATGTTTTTCCTACAAAAACTAAGGGAAACAAACTTTTTCTATTCTCTGCTATGAAAATTAACAGGGATGTACAAAACATATAATGTTGCTGATGATGTCCTACAGCAATAGGACAAATCAGATCATGAGGTTGCGAATAACTTTCTTGACGCCTGTCAGATTCTCCCTCCATCTGATCTTTTTTGTTCATCTTGAGAATAAAAACTGGAGAAAGACATGTTGCAATGCAAGTGCCAGCTTCTAGCATCCTCTTAATTCCAAGAATGTAGGATGACTAGATCTTTGCTGCAAAGGTTTGGACAGCCACTAGTTGGCTCTGAAAGGTTATAGATTTTGTATGATGTCATTTAGTGATTATACAAATCGTTGTAGGTCAGATCTGATAAAGCTATAAGAATCCACTAGGTCCTACACTGGGGAGAGACTTTGGAAAATAGAAGTGGTAGATGACTAGAATGCTTTCATTGCTTGAATGTGTTCCCTTCCTACCCTGAAAAAAAAGGCAAAGGTAAGGTAAAATAAGTCTAATAATATAATAGAATATTATTAGCTAGAAATTCTCCTGAACCAGTGCGAACTGGCTGAATCCCACCACTGCTCATACTGCTTGATCAGGCACAGGTTTCCATCCCTTCTCAACAATCCATAATTAAATAATGTTTCGATTTATGTTTTAATATTTGTTCAATTATATAATAATAATAATAATAATAATAATAATAATAATAATAATAATAATAATAATAATAATAATAATAATATTTCTTTGTTTTTCTTTTGAAAAGTAAAGGAGCTATCTTATTTCCTGGAATATTGTGAAGTTCCTTGGGATGCACCAAATTAGAAAGTTTTACTTTTGAAATCAAGGGCAGGGCAGCTTTTGTGAAAGGCATATAGGTTTGGACTAATGTCAGAATTCATATACTAGCTATACATTGGAATGATTTTAGTAGTAGACCAGAGTCACAAAGGTTCACAGTCCTCTTTTTCTCCTAAAGCCATCCTATTTAGATATCTCTTTTTTATTCTTCTCATCTTTATAAAAAATACAATTCATGTACTAAATGTTCCTACCTGAAGTCTGAATTAATCATTTGCACAGTACATTGCAAATACACAGGAAGTCCTATTTCAGTCTTAGGTTTTCCCATCCTTTCCTACTATAAAGCAGTTTTATCAGGTTCTCCCCACTTTGGGAATTAAGACTCTTTCCCTATTTAACAGAGGATACAGCATGTCCAAATTAATGACAGAGACTGGACTTTGAAGATGCAAGGTAAAAGGAATATTGACAACTTAAACTTTGTTGTTGAAGGAGATTCCTTAGAATACCATTGATAGCAAAAACAAAAGCATAAACAAATGGATCATCAAACAAATCAACCCAGAGTCCTCACTGGAGGCTGAAACACCAGGTTCATATTGTCATATTTTGAGCACATTTTGTGAAGACCCAACTCTCTTGAAAACTCCATAATGCTGCAATAGCTGGAAAGAAAGTGAATAAGAAAGCCAGTAAAAGGGAGATGGATTTAATTATAGCCATGATGAATCATTGAAAGACCTGAAAAAGCAGATTAGGAACAAATCATTCTGAATAAAATGGTTGTTGGATTGTTTTAAGAATCCACTCCATATTTGTTGCTTAAAATCAAACAAGATAGTACTGTATAACCACATATACAGTATTTCCAGTACAACTTCCAATTTATTAAAAAAAAACCTTTACATTGGTAGAAAAACCTATATAGTAATTACTTTAGTTAAAAAAAAAAGCAAGGGCTCACAAGCTGTTGGAACACAGTATGTCAGCCAACTCTAAATAGATGTGTCAACTTTTATAATATATATATATATATATATATATATATATATATATATATATATATATATATATATATATATATATATATATATATATATATATATATATATATATATCTTCTAAAGCACAGAATAAGATATACTATATCGTATTCTGTGCTTTAATTATTCAATTATTTCCATAATCTTTTAGAGGAAGTTTCTCAAGTACACTCCTAAATATACTGGATTTTATTTTAACTTAAGTAAAATATTTAAATTAAGGTTTTTACAGCGGTCAAAAGAGGAAAATAAATTTATTTATTTAAAAGGTTATTCATAGAAAAGGGTAATTTCACGTTGTATACTATCTAGATCCCAGGTTAGGGGAAGCATCTCCTAGTTTATTAGCATTTAGTTACAACAAACCTCACTGACATTTTAGAAAAATAACTACAACTTGTTAGTTGTTTCCATTTGCAGCCTTTACAGCAATGACCACCATGCATGAACAAAAAACATAAAGAATAAGTATAACAGCAGCTTGTTTGACACCTCTGCTAAACTAAGAAATGTGTTACTTGTTTCATTGCCTGGAAGATAGCAAGTGACCCCACAGAGTATAACTCTTTCTTCCTAGCAACTCCATAATGGAATTTTGTAGATACACTTCTGTTTCCCTTAGGTCAACTGAGCAAAAGAAATAAGAAGACATTCTCCTTTCTGCATTATTCAGCTTTTTGGAAAGAAACTGAGAAGTTGAAAAAATGCATCTAAGTTCCAAGAAGAATTTGCAATAAGTGATGAAGCAAAAAGGGCAGAAGGTGTATATCTAGTCTGCAGGCTATGGTGAACTTTGCACTGAAAGCAAATTTCAGTTCGGAAATTAAACTCATTGATCTCATCTCTTATCCAATAGATCAGACATGTCAAACTCACGATGTCACATGACGTATCAGAACCTTTTCCACATTGCCAGCAATAGGGTGGGCGTGGTTTCATCATGAAGTCTCCGGCCCGTGGGCCGGCAGTTTGACACCCCTGCAATAAATAGTAAGACTATTTGAATGTCCAATAATAGAAAATTCTTTTAACTTTCTTATTTGTCATATTGGATGAATGACTCTGTACACTATAAAATGTTTAAATATATCATGGAAATGTAGGTTAAAATAGATAATGCTTATTGTAATTAAAACCATCTGGGTTTTAAGAAAAAAGAGACTAAGATCCAACCATATATCAGAGGCATATGGCTTAAAAGATTCACTTAAATAGTTTGGTGATAGAAAAATAGTCATGCAGTAGCTTCAGGTCCAAATACATAGGTAAACTAAATAGTTTTCATTTTGTAATGTTCAGCTACAGCCAAGGCTAAAAGGTTTGTAAATGCTCAGCACTCAGCCATTCCCTTCAATACCCGTGGTCAAATTTTCCTGTGTTCGAAAAGCCATCTCTTGCTTTTTATATTAATTCATCCAATTATTATAGAAGCAAAAGGGTAACGTTTTGTCAGATAATCCATCTGAAAACTCTAAAGCAACACTCTAAGGCTCTAAGGCATTACTGACAAGCAATTAATACTCTGGCATTTTGTACTGATATTTTTACACCAAACTCAGCATCAGAAGTGAGCTATGTATGTATGATGTTCAATTCTGACTAGAGTGCTATGCAGTGTCTTTCATATTGCTATATTTAAGAAGTTTGTCAGTATTAAGATCATTATCTGGGGAGTAATATGTTAAGGGTCTTTGTGATATCATTTGGGCACATGTCAGTGGGAGAGGGAGAGACACTATGCTTATATTTAATTTCATTCTGGTAAAGGCATATAATGCCAGGCCAAAAGGAAGAGGTTTATTCAGCTGGTGTTCAAAGAATCTAATAGTTGCTTATTTTGAAATGGTTTACCAGTACTGTTTAACATGAAAACAGGGTTCAAAGCAAAACATTTAGAAAGCTTAGAATGTAAATGAAAAAGAGTTGCACAATTTAGACCTAATTTCTGCTTGAGAAGAGAATTTACCCTTAAAGCAAAATGAAAGATAGACTGGGAATCAAACTATATCCATAGAATAGTAATGAAAACAGGAGTAAGCAAGTTCTTATATAGACAAGTGCAGGCAAGATATTTGGAGTTCTGTAGCCATAAGAACCTGATAGAGTGAGAGAATAAATCTTAGGGGAGTCAATGTTATTATTTTGTACAGGGCTTTTTTTGTCATAGAACTCTCAGAACGGAGTTCCGGCACCTTTTTTGGATGGAACCTTGTAGGGTAGGCAAGGCGGGTTGTATGACATGTGTGAGTTCCAGCACCTTTTTCTTTTACAAAAAAGCACTGATTTTATAGCAGAGCTACTCCTCAAAGTACAACCCATTTCAGTGTAGAGTTTCTAAACGTGTGGCTATGGCTAAAGGTTGCTTTAATTCTTTTGGGTGGATTCTTCTAGCTTGAACTTGCCTTGGTGAATCTAATCTTCATTCTGCCTTTCATTTTGATTCCTGGGTAATCTCAGGTTGGGTGTTGTGTAACTTAACATAATTTTTGTCTGGTTAGTAATGAAGCCTGAACTCAACTCTCATTTTTCAATATACAAAAGCCTCTGTGTGTCTCTAGGAAAGACTACATTCATCTTTTTTCCTAGATTTATAAATACATACATTCACATGTCAATGGAAGGGATTGCTTCATTACATAGGGCAACTGAGTGTGAATGTTATATTTTAAATAAGGACAGCGTTGGAGCTAGGAAAAAATGTGTCAGTAGTAAGAAAGGGGATTTAAATACAAAGTGACAGCAGAATAGAAACTCTAGAAGAGGGACAGTTTATACCACAGGTGTCAAACTCGCTGTGTCACGTGATATGTTGCGATGTATCACAACTTTTTTTGCATTGCCAGAGCGTGGGGTGGGCATGGTCTCCATACGATGCAACTGGCCCACAGGGTGGCAGTTTGACACCCCTAGTTTATGCTGAGGTAGATATCAACAGCAAAATATAACCCCTGGAAGAAGTGATAAAGAACCAATGTACTAATTTCAAGGTGATACATAAACTACTTAGGAGAAAAATAGTTTGCATGTATTGCATGCTGTGAAGATTACAGCATTAAAAAGGTATTTCCTTTTTTCAAATTTCAAGAGGGAAATACATAATAACTTGCATCTGCAGCATCTTTTAGAATTGTGTTGTGATGTCTCCATTTCTTCAGCTCCATGTATTTTATCATTATATTTTATATTGGACGGCATTAGAGAAAGAACTGGTAATTGCAAATATAATACCTAAATAAAGCTATTTTTCCCTTGTTCTCAATAAACAGTGACATTTTTCATTCAGTCTTTGTTTCTAAGACTCTCCTTCAGCATACAAACCACATAAATTAAGGAAACACTCTTCTAATTCGGCATACAATGACATTTCAAAAATGAATAAAACTGTACAGGCAACCTATAGTTATCAGTTTAGATTAGTAAAGAGTTAAAAACTACAAAAACAAATCATACAAATATAGCATTAACAATCTGAGGCACTGCAGCTGATGATAGAAATATTTTAACTGAAATACAAACAAATGCAACCTTAAATCTAAGATCACTCTAATGTTTATGAGCTATCTTCAATGAAAGACAAAAACAGAGAAAAGTAGAACTTCCAACTGCTGATCATTCAAATCATTTATCTAATTTGCTTGGAGCTGCGTATCTTTCCAGGTCACATTGTGATCTGATTCAACAATTTTGTTTATTTGGAAAGTCAGTTTAATTTGGGGATTTTATTGAATTGCCTTCAAGTCAAATTGTAACATAGTCCTGTATTTTTCTATTCCTATGGAAACCACATATTTGGTCTTGCAGATATGCCTTCATAATGGAGATGATGTTGTGATTCAGGGTCAGCCTGTGGGTTCAGCAGTTGGGTCGGATGACTCAGAGGAGGAGGGGGGTGTTGAAGAGCCTGCTGAGGGGGTTGAAGATCTTGCTGATGAGAGCCCTCAGCCAGGCCCCTCCCACCTGGTCACAACAGAGACCCAGCTGTGTGAGCCTGACAGCGTAGATGAAGATGACCCACAGCTGGCCCTGTTCAAGGATGCCTGACGCAGGAGGCAGTCAATCAGGAGTAAACAGAGGAAGGCAATGGGGCACCTCGGAAGGAGGCAGAGAGAAGCCACGCCCTGAACTGTTTAAAAGGGGAATGCGTGGGAGGGCTGGTTTGCTGAAGGCAACTGCTTGATTAGTTCCTGTTTCATAGCTCCTGTTTCATGGTTGGTGTCTTGTTTTGCTCTGCTTTATGTTAATAAATTTGGCAGGCTTAATTCTAGCCTCTTGCCGTTTGTAAAGGGGTTGTCCCTGCCTTTTCTGCAGGGCCGGTAGCAGGCTGGTACAGAACAGATGAGAGCATGTCTGCAAAATTTATTTTTATTTTATTTTAATTCCATTTATATCCCGCCCTTCTCCGAAGACTCAGGGCGGCTTACAAGCTTAGCAGTAAAGAGAAAAATAAAGATAAAGATTTATGTCTGTATTCCCTTGAGGTTTTTTTTTTCTTTTTCTTTCTTCTTCCCTGAACACCTTCTTTCCCCATAAGCTATATATTAAAGTTGTGAGGGAAAGTTACTACAAACCATGTGATGTCTTTCTGGAATGAAGAAATTTATAAGAAATAAGAGCTATTCTCCGTCAGATTTTCTTTCCACTTAACCACAGCCACAATGCATATGTACTGTACATAAATTGACTTAAGCTGGGAATTCTTTAGTATCACTTAATTTTGGTTATAAAGCACAATGTTCCCATGATGCTATGGATCTTGAGATAATTAACTCAGTTGCTGCACTGGAGGAAATGCTACAGCATTTTCTTTGTAGTTGCCTAGTGGGATTCGCAGAAGCAGCGCTCAGGACATTCAGAAGTAGCATGAGTCAAATTCTGAGAGTTACGGGAATTGGTAGTGATGCACACATGTATTCATGAAGAGCCTTTCCTGCATATTTTTTCTCCCAACAGATAATTAGTGCAGTTTTGTAGACTTTTATATTAAATTTGTGAGACTAAAAGTATGTTTGGGATTGAGTGCAGGATTTATTCTATATTTCATTTATAATATTGCAGACATAGGTGTTCACATAGCTTGTCCCAATCCTGCAAAATTGACCAACGTTGTGATACGACATCATGACCAAGCCTATGCTTTTGAACCTGGATCATTACATCACAAATCAATAATCTATATCAATCATATGCTATAGCTTTTAAAATAATAGATCACATGTACATTACCATTTTTAAGAATAGATGAGTGGAAAGAACTGCACAGCCATTTCTATTTGGTGTCACATTGTATTTACTAAGTTATCATTGGATGTGATATAGGTCTTAGTGATACATACATAATTTATAATCCTACTTTAGGACAGATTAGACTGTCAACTGTCCAGCTGGCATTTCCAGAAAAAGAAACTCCTGGACATAATTTTGAAAATCTACATTGACACAGAAGAAGGAATGGAAAAACCTATTGGTCATTGATTGTCTAAAAGATTATATGTTAAAACAATTAGAATATATATAAACTAAACATTATTGGTATATGTAAGAAAGTTATATCTTATGTGATTGATAGAATAAGAATTGTTTTAATTTACATATGGACAGTATACGTATATTAAGGGGAAGAGAGAGGGAATGTTTATGGTAGTAGTTTGAAATCTGTACTAATGATATCTGGATGTAACTGAATTATTATAAACCAGCCACCACGTTGCTTTTCAAATACGTGAATGTTAGATTAGAAAGTCAATAAAATTTGTTTTTAAAAAAGAAGAAGCAGCAAAACCATCTCTGATTTTCCCGCTTGAAGGGTTGCTTAGTTAAACAATAGACTTCTTCGTCCTCACTCACTGGGTGTTCACATTGTCCAATAGTAATATTGTTCCTTGTTATGGAAACAGTCTACTTCTCCATTGAGCTCCTGCATTATTTGAGCTTGGCTATCAGAAGCCTCATTGCCTACATACCACTCCTATTTTGTTTTATCTTTATTTTCTTATAAAAAAAATAAATTTAAATATGAATGCTCAGTTTGACTCTAAAATCTCCAAAATTAATTTGTTTCTCTATCTGGATAAGAGTTTGAATATAAAGCATGTAAGCCAGTGGTGGGATGCAGCCAGTTCGCATGGGTTCGACAAAAACGGTAGCTAACTTTTTGTTGAGTTCAGCGAACTGGCTGAAGCCCTAGCCCTTTTTCACAAGACCCAGAATGTCCCTCTGGAAGTGTGTGTATGTTGCTTCTGGAAGTCCATTCAGGGGCTTGGAGGCCTGCAGGAGGCCTCCCAGGCCCAGAACGGCCTACCGGAAGTGCATGGATGTTGCTTCCAAAATTCTGAACGGCCTGGTGGAAGTGTGTGGACACTGCTTTCAGAAGTCTATTCTGGGCCACGAAGCAGCATCCATGCAGAGAACTGGTTGTTCACGTATTTGAATCCCACCACTGATGTAAGCCCTAGAACTTATCCTTATAAAGTTTGTTCTCTCTATATATACTTACTATTACTATATAGGAAACTATTAGTATAATATAAGTTTTTGTGTTAATCAAGCAGGTTTATTTTGGTTCTTTTTGACAAGATTGTACAGATGTATAACTTAATAGTCCAGATGTATAGTTTGAAAAATCTGAACAAATCCTGTTATTATTTTATTTGAAAAGTACAAAACACCCTAAGGCAGAAAGAAAAATAGAACAAAGATATTTTTTTAGCTACATTTCATACGGATATTCACATGAAATATATTTCTTGCTGCAATATCTTCTTTAATGCTTCCAGCCTTTTTTATTCTCAATCAGTAAGTGCAGGAGCAGTGATGAAAAATAGAGAAGTGAGAATGAGAAATGAGATTAAAAGAAAAATGTCTGAGGAACACAGAAACATATGTAAGAAAGACAGGTGGGATTGCAATAGTTAAGGATCTGTCAAGTCTTACATTACCATGGCAGTGGAGCTTTAAGTGAATGTTAATATAAGCGAAAACATATCCTGTCTGGAACATCTCAAGAGCTGTTCAGAAAAATAATAAGAGCATCTTAAAAATACATGAGAAATAGAAAAGGTGTGAAAAGAAAGGCAGATGTGTTTTAGCACTGACATAGATATACTGTAGACCCATATGAGTTTGAACAGGTGACAAAAAAGCCAAAAAAAACAAAATTAATGTTTTATCTCATCAGTTCCTGTCTGAGCAATAACACTGAATTGCATGAAACAATTTGAGAACTAATACAATGAGCATATGTACGTTATGTCAGATGTGCATTTTCTGATTTTAGAGTTCAAGATTACTTTTAATTTGATTTCTAATCCAACCGTGTCCCTTGTTCTGCACTAAATTAGAGCAATAAATCTAACAGAAGCTGGAGTGCAATCAATTATGTAAATGCATGTATGTATTATGTATAACACAGTGTATATGCAACATACATAAACACAACCACACATGCACATACGCACAATGCTGTGTGTGTGTGTGTGTGTGTATATGTGTACGCATATATAAATGTGTGGATGTGATTGCATATCATATATAATTTGAACTTATTTGTAAACTACCCAGAGTCATTTGGATATTGATATTGGCAAAGTCAATAAATATTGGCAAAATCTGATAAATAAAATAAAAAGTTAAGAAAAAATTGGTTTCACTGTGAGAAATCTGCTTTTTAGGCAATAGATACTTCAGCTTGAATAAAGTATGTCAAGTGTGATTTGAAGGTATTTAACCTGAATCCTGTGTAGTCTTGTCATAATAATCCTGAAGTAACAACTTCAAACAAGAATGGATGTATTGTGGGAGAAAGGGGAAAAATAACAGTATTGGAACATGCATAAAACACTCAGAAAATCAGGACAGCACTGACTCACCAATTCTTTAATTATGTATACTAATGCTCAGTTTATGGGAAACAAAGAAGTAAAACATAAACAATGCAAGAAAGCGAATGTAATTTTAGACATAACAGAAATCTTTTGGGATGATTGCCAGCATAGTTATGATTAGAATTTCAGCACTAGAAAAATATATCATTTGGCAAAAGTAATCTACACTGACACTTTTAAAGAAGTTTTCCATTGCAAGAATTTTTATTTTGTAGATATATAACATGCTAAAACTAAACTGGTACTATCAGCCAATAAAACTTTTGACTGCAGCATCCTTAATCAAATACTTTATTTGGACTTTTTTATTGTACAAATACTTCATACATACTTCACATTTAATACACTGAGCATACATACACTGTTGATTTATTTCTCTGAAACTTAACATGTAGAATAACACAGCTTGATCCAATCAATTTAAATAAACACTGTTAAAAAATAATTGTTTCGACTATTGTAGTTAAGGAGTTCACTGTATTGGGCACATGTTATGAAATATACAATGTATTATTATCTATGTAATGCATTGAAGTGACATTTTTATCAAATAATTGTCTATTGTTGGAGAATCTCCATAAAAGGGGCTAAAATATATTTTTTCTGTCTTGTAAATATTTACGATGGAGTGGTTTCCCTCATTAGTTTGTTCCTCATTTTCCCCACAATTCTTATATAAATTTGCTCAGCCATCCTGAAAAAAACAAATATTCATTGAAAACAAAAGATAAAGTAGATTTATATCTGCCTACACATCATATTTCTGGGAGCCTAAGCTTTTATGGTACAATTTCAGTGGTTTGTCTCAGAGAAATGCCTGAATCATTCATTAGAAATAATTTCAGAATTTGCCACCCGTATTATTAGTTTTCATCTGAAAATTATTACCTTTTGAAGGCTGACATAATATTCATAGTTATGCAGTTAGTAGAATTTGAATTCCCATCAGTTAACATAGTGGAAATGTAATAATGTGTTTTTCAGGCTCAGAAAATATTAGATTAATACTAGAAATCGACACAATGATTCTGTTTCATTTGTTCTGACAATGAATCATAATTTCCCTTACAATTTATCCTGCTATATGCAAACTTGGATCAGTGCAATCTGAATGTTGAATATGAATTATTCAGATAGTAATTGTCTACAGGAGAAACACAAGTTACAATTACTAAAATATGTGGTAGATTTGTTTTTAATGACTTCAGTTTCAGAAGAGAAGCAGATGTGTTTTATAGGGTCATATGATCCAGTTCTGATTAGATTCAAATTTGAGATCTGATATTTGATTAGAATTTGATTTGATTTATGGTTCAAAAATTCAATTTGACTCAATCCAGGAAGTGACTAAGATAGAGGCAGAGAGACAGACATTTCACCTGTGGTAGAGATTGTAGCAATAAGGAAAGAACAACAGACCAACCTGCAAACGAAGAGGGGTATTTCTGCAGAAAGACTGCTAATTGGGCCAGAAAGACACTTTGCTAACAGTTTCAGAAGGATATAAATTTCTGGCAGCATTTTCACCTTAACTTTGACCCACCACAAAGGCATCTTGCATTTACCTTTCCTATTCCACTTTCAGAGTGATGTTTTCCATGTTCTGTTAATGTACACCATGATGTTTGGATGGTCCATAGCACCTTCACTGAGGTATGATTAGGGACTAGCTTCCCTAGCTTCTGTTTTCCATGGTCATTTATTTTTCAGTAGTAGGAGATTCAAAGAGGCATCTCCCAGTCCTGCAGGATCCCAGAATTCTAGCCTACCAAGAAAATACTTTGGCCACCTAATGAGAAGGAAGGACTCACTGGAGAAGAGCCTAATGCTGGGAAAGATTGAGGGCAATAGAAGAAGGGGACGACAGAGAATGAGGTGGCTGGATGGAGTCACTGAAGCAGTAGGCGTGAGCCTAGATGGACTCCAGAAGATGGTAGAGGACAGGAAGGCCTGGAGGAACATTGTCCATAGGGTCGCGATGGGTCGGACACGACTTCGCAACCAACAACAACAACAAATGGTGAGAGGGAAACAGAACTTTAGCTACTACATCTTTTACCTTATGAACATTGTCTGTGGATTGGAAAACTGTATAGAAGTAGGAAGGAAGTTACTGCTTAGCTGCCAGGTACCATAGTTAAGTTTCATACTCATGCAGAGCTGACCAGGCAGAGCAGAGCAGCCTTTGCAAGGCTGTGGCAGTGCATTTTTTTTATACCTAAAAACATATATCTATAAAAATGCACCCTACCCTTAGATCAGGTAGTTTACTGTCCAATTAATAGAAGTGAGATCAAAGATAAGGCTTG
The DNA here is from genome assembly GCF_947247035.1 of Vipera ursinii. Classification (NCBI taxonomy): domain Eukaryota; kingdom Metazoa; phylum Chordata; class Lepidosauria; order Squamata; family Viperidae; genus Vipera; species Vipera ursinii. Next base: position 47,157,992 of record NC_139514.1, on the reverse strand, counting down.
GAGCTGACTACGATGATGTTCAGATGTGGAAGTGACTGAAACCCAGAGCAATGTTAGCCTTATCTTCTTCCAAAGAACTGCTGAAAGACAGCAAGTTTAATCAGGTCATAAAAGTTATTGTCTGTCAACTCATGTCCATATCTGTGAGACCAGAACACTACTTATCAATGTCCATCAATGTCGCAACTTTATATATTGTCTGCAAGAATCCCAGACACAAGAGAAAAGCTATCAAATCTCCAAAGTGCTTCAAAAGCTAGGAAGTACTTTGAAGCCATCTGATTTACTTCAGTGTGTCAAAGTAGGTCTCTGCTTTGATTCACAAATCTACTTTGATGGGAGGGTTTGATTGAAGTTTTGTTAAATCAAAGTGCCTCTTTGAAGTTTTGTATAGCTCTGGTGTATAATCTCTTTCTGATTAACATAAATAAAGCAATAGAGCTCTTGTGCATTTTAGGGCTTTTCCTGCTTATTTTGCCAAACCTGGATTTGGTTCTGCTAATATATAAATAAAGCTAGTATTAAATAACTAAACAGACAATACCATTTAAGAATTGTATCATGACAAAAAAATGTAGACCAGAGTAAACAGATAATAGGACATTTTTGCATGCTTCACTTAAAACAAAACTAAACAAAAAGCAAAACAACACTTTCTCATGGCTTAAGCTATACCCAAGTAATATGTATTCGTGTTTCTAGAATATATCTTTGGACACTACTAAATTCTGTCCCAGATTCACTTTTCCCTACTGGAACACTATAAAACAAAAACAAAAAAACATTGGGCAGGCACAGATACCCAATGAAGCAGGAATTGCCCTCTTCTTTTAGTTGCCCAAACAGGTTAAATGCCTCTGACCTGTTTATCCAGTATCTAGTGCTCTTCATAAAACTACCAAAGTCATGATTAAGTAGTCTTCTTGCAGCTGACAAGTTAAAGGATTGTTGTTTGATAATATAGGAAACTCTTTTTTAGTGTCCTGAAGAGTTCCACAACAATCCTATCAGATGTTCTGCTTTTAGACACCCTGGAATTAATTTTGACAGATAATTGTACTATGAGATCTAGCCATTGATAAAAATGAAAGGGCTAGCCTCATTCCATATTAAGGAGAGTGATTGGTAGATGTTTTCCCAGTCACTGGTGCAATTTTGTACGAGGTGAGGAATATTCAATGCCAGTGGATTTCACCAATCCCTTTCTTTAGAATGTCTGACATGCAGAAAATAGAAATAGAGCTATTTACTGGCAGCATCTTTGCAGCAGAATAAAGGACAGCAATGGAATAATAAACATTTTGCTGACTTAGCATATTATTTTGGCAATGAAGAAATGCCCTTAGAAACTAGGGAAATTTGAGTTAATGAAAAAAAACTTTTTTGAAAGCATTCTTTGCTAATTAGAAAAGTTTCAACAGAGTTTCTTGGCTTACAGGTCAACAAAACCTAATGATATAAAACGTCTACCTAAGATAACTGAGAAAATAAAATACTACACTAGTTTTATTAGTAGTATTAACTGTTATGTTGGTTCAGAGTTGAAGTTGTGTATACTAGAATGATTCTCATTTGTTCGTGTAGTTCCCTCTTCCTCCCTCCTTCTCAACCTACAGTATAGGACATGCTCTTCCAGAATTGCTGCCAGACAGCCATAACTGAATAGTCTATGGGGAAAATAGCAAGTGCAAATAATCTTCTGACACTCATTAGAAGTCTTGCTAGTGAATCTATAGAAAAATCATCTTGATAGCTCAAAAGAAAAGCCCTAAATTTACAGCCATAAAAATCCTCGACACATGCAGAGACAGTGGGTGAAGTTACACAATATTTGCCCTAATTTGCTTCTCAGAAAAACAAGGAGCTTGATGGAAGCTGCTTCAACTGACCATAGGCTTCTCCATTTGTTATGTGCCTTACATACTAAAACCTCCCACAAGGTTAGGTGTAAAATGCAAGGGTCCCTCTTGAAGTCAGTCAAAACTCAAAAAGGGGTTAAACAGGGGTGAATTTTGGCCCCCTTGCTTTTCAACTTCTACATTAATAAAATGGTAAAATGGTTAAATAATCAAAATAACCCCCCCCCCAAAAAATAGGTGATCAAAGCATTGCCCTGCTGCTCTATGCAGATGATGCTGTCATCCTCTCCAGGACATCTGTAGGTCTTAAAAGAACCCTACAAGCCCTCGTCCAGTATATGATAAACTGGACATAAATTACTAGAAAACCAAGGAGACAGGATTGATCAAAGTTGAAGCAAATATCTGTATAGCTTCTTTAAACCTTTGGCTAAAGCTTAATTTCTTTTTGCAAGGCCTTGTCCATTAATTGTCCAAGAAAAATTTTCCTCTTCAAGGATCAAGGCCATTGAGACCAACCTTGCCAAACTAGGCTTCTCTCCAGCCTCAATATTCAAGTTGGAATATGACCAAGCAAAAGAAACCTTGTGACAAAGGATAGAGGACGTTGAGAGGCAAGTGGACTTGGGGATAGCTCTGCTGTTTCTGTCTCCAGACTATATTTGATATGTTGTTACTCCCACCAATTATCTTAGCCAGTTGGAGATGGCAAACTACCAGAAAGCATTTTCACTTGCACAGTGCTATGTGCTTCCATTGGTAAAAAGATAGCATTGACTAAAAGATCCTGTGGCTCAGGAGAGGTTGATACTATTGGACACATACTCCTTTGGTGCTTTTTTAAATAGAGATATTAAAAAAAAACATATCCTCCCAATAATCGATAGGTATCCTGGCCATTCTGACACTGCTCATGTCCAGTTGCTACTTAAGGATGAACAGGCTGTGATTAATCCACCATAGGTGTTTTACACAACTAACAGAGCAAACCCTTTTGCATTACTATTCTTTTGCATTTTAGTATTTAATGACCAAGGGCCTCAGAGTTTAAGGATTGATATTATAATATAGTTGGTCATGCTATGTTTTGTTCATGTGTAACTAACAGATCGGATGCCAAATTGTAATTTTAATATAGACTTTATCTGTTATTTATTTTATTTTATTTTAGAATTTTTACTGGATATTCCTTGAGTGTTTTTAGCTTGCTCTGGTCTCTGGTCTTTGACTGAAATAAACTTACTTGACTTGACTTGGAACTTGATCAAGTCATTTTGATTCTCAACAGGGTGTAGTGAAAAGTCAGTAGGAAATTGACTGTAGCTACATTGAGTATTTACAAACTCCTGGGAAACAGATTTGAAAAGAGGGAGCTGTGTAGTGTTAGTGAGATCCATCTTTTTGACATAGGCAATAATGTCCTACATAGATACCTATAACGTCTCCTGAAGAGTTATTTTCTTAGCCTTCTTGGTGAAAAAGCCATTTATATATTTATAAAAACACATAAATGTATAAAATATTGTATAAATATATAAATTATAAATACATATAAAATATAAATACATGTAATATCTATATGTATTTATATGTAAGGGTGTAGACATATGCATATGTTGCATACAGCATGTTTTTATGTGTGTTATGTATGTGTACACTTTTGAGAGCAGGCAACAAAATTTCATTTTTATTGTGTGCCAGTGTGCCCACAGTAAAAATGACAATAAAGGTTATCTTATCTTCTCTTATTAGTGGTGGTTATTGCATAATGTAGAACATGAAAAAAAATAATGGAATCATACCTCATGTGGAATTATTAACCCCAAATTGTTAGATGGGTGAAGTACATATAGTCCTCACTGAACAGTCACAATTGATCCTGGGATTTCCATCATATGTTGTTGAGGTCATTATGTGGGTTATCATGTGATCTGATTCAATTTTATGACTATTTTAGGATGGCCATAAAGCGAGTCACTGTGGTTTATTCATTTATTTAGCACATGGTAAGTCACTGCGGTAGTTAAATGGATCACATAGTTGTTAAGCAAACCACATGGTCATTAAGCAAATGTATTGTTCCAAATAGGCTTTTTTTTGCCAGAAGCTGACAAAAAACCACCAGAACCTGGCAAAAACATTGTGCATCACAGTTCACATATCTCAGATTGCTGCAACCAATTGTAAATGTGATCCAGTTGCCAAGTGCTTGGAATGTAATCTTGTGTCACAGGGAAAGGCTACGCCAGTTGTATGAACCTTTATTGTCAAAGTACAACCATGTATACACTGAGATTGGCTAAGCCTCCCTTCGTGCCCCTACCCCCAACTTACAGTGACACAAACCTTCCATCTTATTACACATGTCAGCTAATTGCACAACACACCGGCCTTGCAAGTCAATCAGGCATAAAGCTTATAAAATTATTTCCTGTTCAAAAGCCTAACAGCCCATGGATAAAAGCTGTTCTTCAGCCTGTTGGTACGGCTGGCTATACTCCTATATCTCCTACCCGAGGGTAGGAGAGTAAAGAGATACCGTCCAGGGTGTGAGTCATCCCTGAGAATTTTCCTCACTTTTCCAAGGCAGCGAGCCCTGGCGATGTCATCCAGTGGTGTCAAGGGACAGCACACAATGTCTTGTGCTCTGCTTACCACCCACTGTAATGCCTTCCTATCTGCGGCTGTCAGACCAGCATACCAAACCACAATACAGTACGAGAGGACGCTCTCTATAGTAGACTGGTAAAAGAGGTCATTAGCCATTGTTCTACCCTGTTCTTGTAACTTGGAGGATGGGTAACTTTTTGGAGATCCATCATAACTCTGAATGGTGATTAATGAATAAACATTAAGCATGGACTACCTGTATAACTGATAAATGGGAAATTATGACACTTGGAAATAGGTGAGAGAAAATGCAGTTGTTTGCTTCTGTACAACTAGTTTCTTCATGGATAATATACTATATTATCCTTTAATATAAATATAAAGGTAAAGGTAAAGGTTCCCCTGCACATGTGTGCTAGTCGTTTCCAACTCTAGGGGCCGGTGCTCATCTCCATTTCAAAGCCGAAGAGCCAGCGCTTGTCCGAGGACGTCTCCGTGGTCATGTGGCCGGCATGACTAGACGCCAAAGGCACACGGAACGCTGTTACCTTCCCACTGTAGTGGTCCCTATTTTTCTACTTGCATTTTTACATGCTTTCGAACTGCTAGGTTGGCAGAAGCTGGGACGAGTAACAGGCGCTCACTTTGTTACACGGCACACGGGATTTGACCCGCCAAACTGCCGACCTTCCGATCGACAAGCTCAGCATAATATGATCCTATTAACTAATTCTTGAAAAAAAAATCTTACGCTTGGGGTTGTAAAGTATAATATGAGTAACAGAAAACATGTATGTGGCTTTGAGCTCCTAAAAAAGGCATGATATAAATGCAGCACTTTGGTTCTGAAATATAAATGCACACCAGTAAGCGTTTTGACAGTTCTGCACTATGAATCCAACAAATCTGATGATGAAAATCAGTATATACAGTAACATGCCCAATGATTAATGTTCTATAGTCTAAGGCAGATTTTAATTTGGCATTTGATGGTTTTGGATCAGCGTGATTTTCAATAGATTTTTCCAGAGATTTTTTCAAACAACACTGGCACATATATATCTAGTAGGCATCCATATTAATTCAAGTCAGTATTTTACTATGGAAGGATCTTCTGATAATTTTAAATATAGCCTGTTTTCACAACATGCAGGACTTAACTGAGTCAATGGGGCAGTTAACTAGAGTAAACAAATAAGTAAATGTTATGAGAATGTTAAAAATAAGGTTGACTAATCCAGTTAACTAAGGAAAAAGAATATTCATAGATCAGGTTTGAATTGTGGGGGTTCTTGATGTGCCTGAGCTTGGTTGAACTTTTGCACGATATTCTAATTTTTCGAGTTTCACCTGTATGCACGTCTTCATTTATCTTTCCTTTAAAAAAAACATTTATGTACTTTTCATTAAAAGTTTTAAAAAGAAAGGTAAAAACCAGTACAAGCTAATATAGAGTGAGGAAGAAAAAATGAAAAAGAAAAGGAAAAGAAGGAAGATATAAAGAGATGGTTTCTGACCTTCTTTACAGCAGTTATTAATACAATTATAAATTTATCTCTGTTTAAAGATACTATACTTCATAACTCTCTTTATTTAATCTATCCTATGTAATCATCAAAACTATTGATCGTATCGTTTATTTTGTTCTGTGCAAAAAGTATATAAGGATTTTCCAGTCAGCAATAACTGTAGATATTGACTACCTAGGCAAGTTCCATCATTTTCAGCAAAGATTATCCCATTCTAGGTATTGTCAAATCTTTCGTACAATAATTCCGTACAATAATTTTGTTGCAGTTGTCACATACAAAAAACAGAGTTCCATGACTTTTTCCAACTGTCCACCAGTACCAAGAGGAATCTCCAGTCTCATATGCTTCTTAAAAATAACTTATTTGAATCCATAAGGTGAATGGAATTAGTGAATATATGTGAGGAAGTATAGGTGTAGGCATATGTCATTATGAATGAAAGGGCTAAAATAAAGATCAGAAAATATGGATTAGAATTATCAAGGTATTGTATACATATTCAAAGGTAGAAATCCATTGTTTTGTGAGCGATACATTTTATGGGAACATGACAACAGAGTATAGAAAGAAATTAGACCTTTCAGAAACTCATTAATGGATGAGCATTTTGAAAAAGAAAGTACTTTTAATTTTTTTAATCTTTATTCATTTTTATTTAATTATTTTGAGTATTTGAGTAGTTTTCTGGAAAAGGCTCTCTTTTTTATATGCATTTTTGTATGTAAAATTTTAGGCATGATTAAAACCGTACATTTCAATGAGTTCCTATGTGAACAGAAGCTAAATCAACTTCCATATGACAGAAAGAGTAAAACAACATTACTTTGCAAATTTGTAGCAACAAATTTATGGATAACTGTTTTCAAAAAAAGAAAATCATGAAGGTAGCAAGGGTTGAACCATTTCATTTCAGTTTAGAGTTTGGTCTTTCCCTGTTGGAACCTCAATATTACAGGTTGTTAGAAGATTTATAAATATAAAAAATATAGGATTGATGATATAAGGGCAATCAGATGGTAATAAGCAGTTGACAATTTATTAGGATATAGTACAAAGAATATTTGAAGCTAGCACACCAAGCAATAAAATAAGCAGTAGTTATAAGAATTTAGCTTATTGTTCAGTCTAAAGAGAGAAAGGCAAAGAGTTCAGAGTACAATGCATTCAGTTCAATGAGTCAAAGCAGGAAGCAATAGAAATGGGAATATTTCAAAAAGGGATTTTATTTTTAATTTAGTGTTCGGCTATTGGTAAAGTCAGATTCACGTAACAATAAAGAATTTTGGAGGCTTCCTGACATAACAAAAATGGACATACATTTACAGAAGTAGCAATCACACAAATATACTGGCCTAGGTATTTTTTGTCTGGGTATACTTCCAGAATGGACTATAACTAGAGAGACAATTTCTAAATTACAGGGGGAAGATGAAAAAAAATATCAACTGGTTCTCAAAAAGTCAGTATTAGATGGATCTCTTAAAAATTTGAGAGGAAGAAAGTTAGGCATGCCTATGAAAAGTTAGACTCTCTAGAATATTCTTGAAGTAACCTTTTCCCCCTGTGATTGTCATAGGATTCGTCATGACAGATCAATGAACTTCTGACAATGTAAGAATATTCAGAAAGCTCTGTCCTGAAGATCTGAGTGACTCAGTATACTTCATAGTTAAATAGCTATCAAAATAACACAATGCTTCTGTTATGATGATGATGATGATGATAATAATAATAATAATAATAATAATAATAATAATAATAATAATAATAATAATAATAATAATAATAGGTTGTAACCAGAACAGCTTTTTCAATATGAACATAATCTGATTCCTGAATTTTGTACCAATTATTTGCTACACTTTGCTTTAGCTCCACATTGCAATCCTAGCTTGCTAGTATAGAGTTTAGTATAGAGAATACTAAAATACTCAAAATAGAGTATGATTACCACACTAAACCATATTGAATCCAGCTGTTTCGGAGAACAATCACAACCAGAGCAACTGGAACATTAACTGTATTAGTGAAAATGTATCCTTATCAGAATTGCGACCTCTAAAGGCAGTGATAGCAAAGGATCAAGAAGTTCTTGGAGTAAAGTTTTATTCTTTCATAACACTGTAGTCTACTCAGAACTATCTGATTCCAGCTCCTGCTTGAAATTCTGCTTCTCTACTGTCATTGCCAAGTTTATGATGGTTTTCATTGTTTATGCAGTTGCCTTTACCTGACAAATAAGCAATAAACAACAACAGTAACAAATAGGCATATAGGAGATTATATCATGTTTATATTGATACTTCTATTTTTTCTGATTTTAGTGTGATCCATTTGAACTGATAGGTTTTTTAGAGCACTACCCAAATACCACCCAAAGACTCCAAGAATTTTTCTAGTGCATTACTTCACTTGTGTTTTAAGAATAAACAATTTTATACAGAATGTAGATTTAGGCAAGCACGTATAGCTTCACCCCAGAGATTTACTAGGTTATAAACCACTGAAAATAGAAAGCAATAAAATCATCAACAAACATAAATAGGGATCATGGGGCTACTTATGCATACTTAAATCCCATTGAAATAAAATTGCTGCTATAGTTCTTATATTACAAATATACTAATTATTAATTCTTAACGTGAATTACAACCTGAGTTGTCATGCAAAATTTATCAGAACTTCTACCTACCATAACTAGCAAATAAACGTATTACTATAGTGCTGTATACAGAGAATGCAGTAATCCTCTCGGGGACACCCATTGGACTCAAGAGAGCTTTGAACACCTTTGCACATCATAGTAATAGCCAGTTGGAAATCAACTATTCTAAAACTGAAATAATGGTGTTCACAAATTAGCCCCCAAATCACTCCAAGACGATTGGCCATGGCCACTGAAAAAGTAGAATGTTTTTGATATCTGGGGTAATCTTCCACTTAATGGAAATAAAAAAGGCCATGCTGTATTATATGTATAAACATCTTTAATATCTTTAATATAGAAGTTAACAAGTCAGATGATGAGGTAAACCGATTTGACAGAAGAACACGCGGGAACTTTGACAGCTGTCAAAGTTCCTCGCAGGGCGCAGGCGCGACCACTGACAGCTCGCGGCTGTCAAAACACCGAGCCATGCGGAAGCCGGAGCTGTCAAACACAGACGACGCGGATTGGTCGGGAGAGACGCGGCGCCAAAACGAACAAACCTGATTGGCCCTCACTGACAGCCGCCGGCTATAAAAAGCCGGCAAGTTATTCTGTTGTTGTCTTGCTCTAAATAAATAGCTGTTTAAGTAGCCTGTCGTCCGAGTGGTCCTTCGGCTACTTCACTGGTGACGAGGATGGGATCGCTCCTGAGCTGAAGTCACGGCCGTGGAAGAGAGTTCCCGGCCAGAGCTGTCACGGAAGTTTTAACTTCCAACGGAGCGAGACCTAGGACCGGACGACATGGTAAACTTCGGCCGTGTGAGGGAATTCGATACCCGCCATCCCGAGAGATGGCAATCACACCTGGGACAGGTCGAGGGATTCCTCCTCGTAAGCAAGATCACCGAAGACAGAGCGAAGGCCGCCGCGCTGCTATACATCAGCGGACCCCCAGTGTACGACGCTGCCGTAGGGCTGTTTAGCCCGGTACCCATCACCGAGGTCTCCTACGCGGATCTGGTAGACCAGCTCACGAAGCATTACATGCCGGCCCGCTCAGAACTGTACTGGCGGGTACAATTCGCCCTGAAGAAGCAACGACCAGACGAACCCGCAAACGATTTCATCGCCGGGGTCAGACACGCCGCACGGAACTGCCATTTCCCCGACCTAGAAGACCGCATCAGAGACCAGGTGGTGATCGGGTTGAGGGACGAACGTCTACAGAAGAAGCTGACCACTGACAGCTCGCGGCTGTCAAAACACCGAGCCATGCGGAAGCCGGAGCTGTCAAACACAGACGACGCGGATTGGTCGGGAGAGACGCAGCGCCAAAACGAACAAACCTGATTGGCCCTCACTGACAGCCGCCGGCTATAAAAAGCCGGCAAGTTATTCTGTTGTTGTCTTGCTCTAAATAAATAGCTGTTTAAGTAGCCTGTCGTCCGAGTGGTCCTTCGGCTACTTCACATGCTAACTATACTTCACAAAATGCAGATAGGACTCCAGCAGCTATTTTAAGATTTCCTAATTCCAGAGGAGATAGGAGAGAGAGAGAGAGAGAGAGAGAGAGAGAGAGAGAGAGAGAGAGAGAGAGAGAGCTAAATCACTTCAGATGGCAAACAAGTCATTCCTTATTCCTAGGAAGAAATCCAAGCAGATAAAGCAAATGACATAAAATGACAATAAGTCCTGCAAAAAAGGATAAAGTCTGAGCAGCTATCTATCTGTACACACACACACACACACACACACACACACAGAGAGAGAGAGAGAGAGAGAGAGAGAGAGAGAGAGAGAGAGAGAGAGAGAGAGAGAGAGAGAGAGATGCAGTCTCTAAGCTCTTTGAGGCCAAGTCCCTACCACAATTTCTATATGGTCCACTACTTGGGCCACCACCACTCCAACCTTTCATCACTGGAACTTGTTCAATATAAATTCTTAACAACAATTTTCCAAGTTCCTCATTGTGTCCCCAATGCCTCACTATACAGGGAAGCTAGAATGGTGAGAGTGGAGACTAAAACATGAAAATATACAGTATGTTCCACTACTGGCTGAAGCTGATACTTTTTCCTATAGGCTTAGTTCCACTGATATTAAAGAAAGTTTTCAAATAAGATAGAAACTAATACTGCATCCAGTTTTTTCACGATGTAAAAAAGATGTCGAGACTCTAGAAAGAGTACAGAGAAGAGCAACAAAGATGATTGGGGGACTGGAGGCTAAAACATGTAGGGAACGGTTGCTGGAATTGGGTATGCGTAGTTTAACGAAGAGAAGGGTGAGGGGTGACATGATAGCAGTGTTCCAATATCTCAGGGGCTGCCACAAAGAAGAGGGAGTCAAGCTATTCTCCAAAGCACCTGAAAGCAGGACAAGAAGCAACGGATGGAAACTAGTCAAGGAGAGAAGCAACCTAGAACTAAGGAGAAACTTCCTGACAGTTAGAACAATTAACCAGTGGAACAACCTGCCTCCAGAAGTGGTGAATGCTCCAACACTGTAAGTTTTTAAGAAGAGACGGGCCAGCCACTTGTCTGAAATGGTATAGGGTTTCCTGCCTTAGCAGGGGGTTGGACTAGATGACCTCCAAGGTCCCTTCCAACTTCTTCTTCTTCTTCTTCTTCTTCTTCTTCTTCTTCTTCTTCTTCTTCTTCTTCTTCTTCTTCTTCTTCTTCTTCTTCTTCTTCTTCTTCTTCTTCTTCATTATTATTATTATTATTATTATTATTATTATTATTATTATTATTATTATTATTATTATTATTATTATTATTTTACAACCAGTTCTTTCTCCTAGGACTCTCCCCCATGGACTATTTCTAGGCTATGAACAACAACCACACATAAGCAATGGACCGTCAAAAGGATGCTGGTAATGCCACTCAACTTCCCAAGATGGGTAGCCAGTGGCACCAGCTATGTATGTCACACAGCTTAACATCCCTCATCAGATAAGGGCCTTCACAGCCTGATGCAATCTTCTCCCTTTACAACTTTTATCGGGAAGACACAAAAAGATACCATATTCATTATGAATATGTCTTTGCAATTCAGGACAGATAGAAACGATTGTACATGTTCTTGTGCATTACCAGTTTTATACACAACTTTGAAATGCCCTAATTATTCCAGTCCTGACCAGCAAAACATAATATAACAATCAACGGCATAAACAGTTTTTTTTTTTTTACTTTCCAACATAAACTTTGAAATAACACACAAGATTGCCAGGTTTTATTGTATGTAGGGTGGCATGCAAAATCAGGCAAAGAATAATTAAGAGTAATTGAACCTGTCTGAATACGAATAGCCAGAAATGGCTCAAATTCAGTATTAACCATTGGCTACTTTTTAACTTCTTTTGTTGGTGTGCATGTGCCATGTCAACTATAAGTATTCCTTGACTTACAGCATTTGTTTAGTAATTGTCAAAATGTACATTGCCTTCAGAAAAGGTGACTTAATACCGGTACTTGCACTTATGACCATCACACCATCCTTGTGATCATGTGATCACAACTCAGCCACTTGGAAACTGGCTCACATTAAGAAATGTTTGCAGCATCCTACAGTCATGTGATTATAATTTGCAAAAAAATGCTTATTTCTGGCAAAAACCATAAAAAAATATCATTGGGCAAATGGATTTGCTTAATGACCACCAAAGAAATTGTCATAAAATCAGGTCCAAAGTGATATACAAGTACAATGACGTATGATGGAAACAGTGATCATAAATCAAGAATTACATATATTATACTATATTCTTCTAAGGTTTGAAAGGAAACTTGCAATTGTTAAATCTCTTTTGGATAATTTTATTTTTTTATATATTAATGCATGCATCTGTATGTATGTGTTTGTGTGTGTGTATGTGTGTGTGAGAGAGTGAGTGTATTGATATTTCGAAGTTTATATTACCTAGATTGCCAATTTTTATTTCTTTTCCCTTGGCATATTTTGATTTGTTATTGTCTTTTATCTAAAATTCTTTGTTTGTATGTATCTTTTCTAATTATCCTGATATTGTCAATTTAGTATTGGCTATTTTAATGCCAATTCTTTCATACTGGTTAATAAGAGCAATGAAGTTATTCAGCTTAATTTATACATAGATTTCTGTGAAAAACTGGTTTTGTAATTTGATATAAATTTCATTTTTTGGCATAATTAATTGGATACAATTTTAAATAGCGGTATATTCCAAAGTAACAAAATTCTAAAACGAACAAACCCCCAATTTTATTACTGTACTTATATACTAGATAATGTTAAAAAGCTCAGACATTTGCCTGGAGTTATTCTTTTTTTATGCTCATAAGTACAATAGATAATAGGCCATGAGTAACCGAATGAACAAATGGAATGAAATCATGTCTTTACAATGAGATTATTGTATTGATGAGGGAAAAGTTTACCAGCTGGTTTTCAGTCTACACCAGTTTTGTGGCTATTCAGTCACAAATCTGTTTCTTTAAACATTTTCATGGAAGGATAGGATAAGTTCTTATCTTATTAAAATCATGAGGTGAGGTAGGAATTTTGTGGCTATAAATTCCAACATTTCCTGGAGTGGTCAAGTAACTATATAACATTGAATAGCCAGAGGATCATTCATCGAAAGATTGGAAACTACAAGACTGTAGGGTTTTTTCTCTCTCTGTCTTTTTCTCCATATTGAATTCTAACACTTTGATACATGTGGGTAATATATCCTCATGTTGAAACCAAAGAAGGGATGAATTCTAAAGAAATTATTCCAGACAGTGACTGAAACTTGATAAATGCTCAGTAATAAACTTGACAATGTGGGAAACTACATCCACCTTTCTTTACAAGTCATTGTAATTTACACAGTGAAAATACTGCAGGATGTTCTTGCCAAAAATACATTCCACATCCTGTAAATCCATTTCAAATAATGTGATGAAATAAATATGGAAAGGTCTCTCAAAATATTATTCTGTTTATTCTTTTCTGTTCATACCAGCACACATTTTGGACGTACCTCATCATATCTTCTGGTTGTTATATTTCACCAATAAAATATTTACTCTTCCTTCATCTATCTCAAAATATGAGATACAATAAAATTTACTATTTGAAACAGATCTTTATTGTAGGCAAAGAAAGAAAGCAAACAAAACCACAATCCTTGTACATTTTCTAAATTGCTAGTGTAACTCAGTAGTGTCCAATATTACCTATTCCTGTTAATGGAGTAACCAGATAAGGTCTCAAACTCAAGTATTAATGATGTAATGTTAGAAATTATTAGCCCTTTGAGGTAGACAATGTCAGGAAACAGACTCCAGAAAAATGTCTACTTTATATAAGGCACAGTAACAAAAACTTAAAACCTGAAATATTTTCCCTCCCTTTCTCTTAAAGCCAAGAAAGTTGAGGCAGAAAGTCATGTTAACAATTTTTCCTAATGCTTTCTTCCTTTTCTGGACTTGAATCAGTTTTGTAAGTGCCTTCTCACAATTCCTCCAAGGCCATTACAGTGGTTCTCTACAGAAACAGATAGTTTCCTTATCTAGATAACATATAGAATAGAATAGAGCTGGAAGGGACCTTGGAGGTCTTCTAGTCCAGCCCCCTGCTTAAGCAGGAGAACCTATACCATCTCAGACAAGTGACTGTCTAGCCTCGATTTATGGAGGCAAGCTGTTCCACTGGTTAATTGTCCTCACTGTCAAGAAGTTTCTCCTTAATTCTAGATTGCTTCTCTCTTTGTCAGTTCAGTATAATGCATTCAAATATCTGGCAAATGTTCCGTGTTTAAACTATGAATTTTCCTTGTATAAGAAGTTTATACAGTGTGCAAAGAAAAACAATCACCAAAATTTAAGTACGTTTACAAACTAAACACTTCTGTGACCCAAAATGTGTCATTGGCAGATTGGTGACAGACATCTTATGTGAGAAAATTCTCTTATGCTTCAAATAAAACTTTTGTTCAAGTATTTTGTTTGATTTATTAATAAAAAATAAATAAAAAATAGATTTATTTTCTTTAAAGGAGTGTGCTGACCTCTTTCAACTTATTTTCAGGAATTAATTTAAGAAATCAGATATTCAAATGCTATGAATATCTACACCTACAGTATAATGGACAATTAAGAAACCAATGAATCATTGAACAAATCAACCCAAAGTTCTCATTTGAGGCACAAATGACCATTATCCCATTTTAAACATATTATGCAAAGATCCAGCTATCTGAAGAATGGTCTAATGTTGAGAAAGGTGGAAGAAAACAGAAGCAAGGTATATCAGCAGCAAAGTGAACCAGTTACAATGCCAATGAATGTACCACTGGAAGACATGTAAGGTCATGTTACGGACATATTGTTATGGAGAAAATCTATCTATGTGCTAGGGAAAAAAAGATTGGTGCACATAATCAATCAATTGATCAATCAATCAAAATTTACTTATGTGGGCCTGTTGGCTGTTGTTTCCTTATGCTGCCAAGCCCCTGCCTTCTAAAGATTGCATGCATTCACTATGTAGGACAGATGGGGAGGAAGCTAACCACCAGACTGCAAGAACACAAGTGAGTAGTCAGACAAGGAAACCCAAATGCATTGGGAGCCTCATATTACAACAAACAGGGACATACATTCAATTTTGCAGCTACTAAGATTGTTGGACAAGCAGGCACAAAAGCATCCAGGGAAGTGATTAAAGCCTGGGAAAGTCCTCTCATCAATCAATAGGAAATGCTGATTTACCTTAAGCTTATCAAGTACTTAGGAGGAGGGGGCTTGGCAGCAAAACAAAACCATAGCAACAACTTAACCACCAGCCATAAACCCCATCAACACCCATCTAAAAAGCTACGCACAACAGCCACCATATAAATACCACACACAGAACGGCCCAGAGCACCCAGTGGAGTTCCCTGAGAATTGGTTCAGCATGAGTCCAAAAGCTTGGAAGACAAAAACCTCTGGTCTGAGTGATCAACCCAGACTGAATCCTGCAACATTATCCTGAGACACATATATTAACCTTCATTCATGAAAAAGGTTTACAGCTAAAAATGAGGCTAAATAGTTGTCCTATATCACAAACACCTTATTGACAAACCATTCATATTAACCACTGGTGCTCCATAAAAGGCATTGAGTCAATCTAAATCAGTTTATTTCTATATTAAAAACCATCAGCTACAGTTTTATTAGTCCATGTAAGTGAAAGTGTTATGTCATTACATGCCCCATTGAAAAGCTCTATTATTCTTGTAGGATGATCAGTTTAGACACAGCAATGATTGCATAGTGTAGAATTGGCCACAGGAAGCCAAACAGCATTAGAACTTTAAGATTAATATATTCTTGGCAAAGATAAAACAGTTGTTACTTTACAAATGCCATTCAACAGCATTCATATCAAGGGTTCTGATCAATAAGGTAAAAATTACAGATTTCTAAGAGTATCAATCATATGACCATGATATTCATGAACAACCAATAGAAATGTGACTTTCATTATTTATTTCATTTATATCCCACCTCTATTATTTTTATAAACAAGTCAAGGCATCAGTCAGATCCAATGCATGTAGAATTGTAATGCTTGTGGATCTCCCTGAAAAAGGTGTCGTCCCTTATTCTACACTCAGAAGACATTATCTTTTCTTTAATTTAATGAATAGATAGTAGAGCAATGCATCATAAATATACTGGGAAAAATTACAGTGTTAAGTGCTCTGATGTTATTTGGAACAAAAAAAAGTTGCCTCCAGTTAATTGCCACATTAAATTATGTGCCGAGTGAGTTAAATTTAGTTAAAGAAAGTTTGAAATGCAAATGTGACTGTCAGATCATTTTTTTTCTGTAGCCCAAACCATAAAACAGTACATCACTCCAAAGTACAGAAGCTGAGCAATCAGGGATAATTATTGTGGCAGATACATCATAGCTATGCACAATAAGCATGAGTTCTTCCTAAAAAAATGCCATGAGAATTCTTTTTTACTGATCATTGAACAGAATGCAGTGTATAAGAAGGCTTCATGGTAACTGAAGTCATTATTAAGTAATACCATTGATCTGTGGAGATGAACTTTCAGGGATATAAAGAAAATTACTCAATTTGCGGCAATTTCTTTCATTTCTAAGTATAATTACATGTTAATTCCTATTGCTGCAGTAAGTGATATAATTATACTTAAATTATGGACTATTATATTGCCCACCAGATGTAGTCCATTGTATTTCCTTTATTTTCCTTAGCTCCATGTCCAAAGTAACTAATAATACATTTGTCTTTCAAAACGTATGTAAGATTAATCTTACATGGAGATATTTCAGCGGGACATATGGGGAACAAGGATGTGACTATTTATAATGTGTCTTGAGAGAATTCCAAGTATCCTGTGGGTAGCAATATGACTGTACTAAACTAAGAAAAGAAATAAGGATACAAGTGACTCTTAACCAAGGACAAAATGAGATAAATCTGGGGAGGAGGAAGTGTTTTTGCCAAATTTAACAAATGGGTTTTGTTATCTTTATTCTTTGCGCTTAACATTGTAATTTTCTTGAGGAAAAGTCTGCTGAAGAAATGAATATAAACTGTTGAAGAGAACTCATAATTACCACATCTGCCTCTCCCTTCTCAGATAATGTTATATCAAGGTCGATCCTGATCCATTCATTATGAAGTCATGGTGAGGAACCCAACCATCAGTCTCCAAATACTGTGAAGGTCCACAGAGCTTGGTCAATCACACAAAGGACACATTAGCAATGCTGCCACAGTGAAATACACCATCCTACCATTCATTTATTAAAAGTAAACAACAGAATTTCAGTAAAAGGAATTCCAAGCTATAGTTGGTTCATAAATGTTGATGTCTCTACTACCAAGATAGGGATCTAGATACTTGGTCATCTTTTCTACATGAATACTTTGTTCTTTACAAACACTACAATAATGTTAATTACACACAATTAAGGAACCTTTTGAATAAACTCAAACAAGATAGATACTTTGATTAACTTATTGTGCTTAAATGTCATAGATCTTTTAAAGCTATTATGCTTTAAAACAGGGGTGCCAAACTGCTGGCCCATGGGCCAGACACGTCACCAGAAAACCACGCCCACCCCATTGTCAGCAATGGGAAAAAAGCTCCGATACGTCACCTGACATCAAGTGATGTCACGAGTTTGACATGTCTGCTTTAACAACTTACTTCTCAAAGAATAGACTTTAAAAATGACAAAAGACTATGTTCTTGTGGTAATGGAGCAGTTGGATCACTGTCACTATGCATTAATAGACTATATTTTCTGTAGAGACTTTGCAACTGTCTAATAATAAGGGAAAAATAACTCAGTGGCTATAGAAACTATGCTGAATTGTGAGAGGGGAAAAGGTCATCTCATGAATAGCTGCTGACTGCAAGGAATGTGTTCTAAGAGCTGTTAGCTACCCATTGTGGGTGATTGCATAATTGCTTCCTGCTGAAGGTCAAGACTATAAGAGAAATTTAGGAGCAAGGTTCCAAAAAGCAAGCTCACTGAGCAAATGAACAGGGACATTTAGGAAGAGTTTGCCATGAATCTAACAGGGAAGTTAACAGGAAACCTTATCCATTTTTTTTCTTTCTACTTAGAAATGTGTACTTTCTCAAATGCCTAAAGATGGGAGAGGGAACCAAAAGAAATGGACACTTTTCAACTGATGGTGTAATATGAAACAAAACTGATGACAAATGGATAAAAACTACAGTTGTGAGCTGCAGTACACAGAGAACATGCTTGGAAAGACTTTGAACTGTAGGAGTATGGGAATAAAATAATAAGTAAGATTGTTGCTGAATAGGTTCTTTTATACTGCTAAAAAAGTCTGAATGAATACCAGCTCATAAAATTCATGGTCTTCGCTGTTCATATACTAATTCTATGAGTATGGAAACTTGACACAATGAATGCAATACAGAACCAGTAAATATAATTTAATAAAATTTAGCTTATAGGCTAAATTCCAAGACTAGAACATAGAAATTGAAGGGTACAATTTGTACAGAAGCAATAAAAAGGTGGATTTGCGTGCTATATTATTTGGAAACTTGAATGAGCACCCAGATTAAACTAAATGGGAAAAAAATTAAAAGCAGTATTGTTGTTATTATTTACTATCACCCATCCAGATAAGAAGATGTAAGTTAAGGGCCCTAGGGATAGGAAATTTCAACTAACCTAATATGTTTTGGGAGGTAAATTCTGCAAAACTTGGTCCCTACAGAATGATATTTTTTTTTTAAACTTGCCTTGTTGAAAACATTTTAGAGCAGTGAAAGACACAAGAAGACAGCAAGTTAGGTTACATAAGAAACTAGCTAATGGTACAAAATCTTATGTATCATTCTAAATACTGTAAATCTCAGGAAACTGGTGAAATGTCAAATATCAAATAACTTTTTAAAAAAATTCTTAAATTTGTTTCCATAAACAGAAATGAAGATCTCTTCAAAAAAAAACACACAAGGACAAAAAAAAACATGTTTCTTGGTTTCTAAACACAACATTGATCCTATAATACTCATCAGCTTTCCACTGCATCAGTAGACAGTCATTTCATTGAATAACATCATATCTGGGATAGAACAACCTTTCAACTGTAAAACAGTATATTTTTTTTTGAACTATCCCATATTCAGTAAATCCATAAAACTTTTTTTATGTCCTGCTTTGGAATGAATATTTTCTACTCCTGGCTGAAGACATGTCTACAAATGAGCAGAAGGCAGACTGACCCAAAGTTCCAAACTGCAGTTATCCTGAGACTCTGGAAACAATTCCTACTTTGCCAAGAACATCTAACTCAACAACTCCACAACCTTGACCAAGTGACACTCATCCTGATCTGTAAATGTAAACACCCATCCATCAGGAAAGATACTGACTCAGATTAGAAAGCAATAAGTTTATACAACTCAAAAGGGTTAAGTTGACTTAGAAGGGCTGGCAAAAGAACAGTTAACATACTGCATAAGGTTTGATGATTTACTGCTGTATCCAAGAAGGAGGCCCTTAGATGCAGCATGTTGCTACTCATCCAATTCAACCACTGCTGGCTTTACTATTGTCTGTTGACCACACATCCAGAATTCCCCTCCAGCTTAGTATTTTGGCTCACCTTGTTTTTGAAACACTTTTGATTCTTGGTGCTGTCTAAGTATACCTGAGGTATTGAAAATTAATCTTTTTTCCCCTCTCTTCATTATTCATTTTCATTAGATTTCTACTGCTCAGCTTCTTGAGCTATTTTGGAAGAGTTGCATACCCTATCTTGTGTTAGTAATTTATGAATGTGTAATTAACTTTAATGACCAAACTACACTAGCACTGGTAAATACATAATACTAGATTCCAAAGTTTGAATATGTAATTTGTAATCACATTTAGAACTTTATACTGTATCATTTTCCCCAAAAAATCGAATTAAGAAACATATGGATTTTAGTGCCAAATAAGACATTAATGGGGAAACACCATATTATATGATTAAGCATTTTATTGTGTGGGAATGAAGAACATATTATTGTTAAGATTTATAAATTTTTATTGAAACTGAACTTGGAGAATGAGTATGTGATGATTCAGTGGACAAAGAATTTTGGATATAATAATGCTTGAACAGTGAGAAAAAGTGGATAAAAATTTTAAACTTTACATTAAATTATAATTGAAAATATTTTTATATGATGATGTACCATTGATGTACCATTGGTATCTAACACAATTAGATAATGTACTGTTGGTATCTAACAAAATTGTCAAGCATGTACTCTACTTACATTTACGTTGGAAATGTAAATGTAAAGAAGGAACTTTTTACCATTGATGATGGACTTGTAATAAAACAAAGAAATATTGGAGCAGGATTAACACTTCTTAAAGTGGATATAAGGATAAAACAAAAAAAAATTCATTTGGGCTTAATGAACAAAAAATTTTGGTCTCGGGTTTAGTTACCATATTACAATAAGCTGCTTGTGTGCTCTAAATTAGATCACTTTTCTTTTCTTCTGAAAATATACAGATTTTAAAAGGCATGTTTCCTAATATGTTATATATGTTGCCTGTTTTCTTCATATTTTCCAGAAATAATGCATATCTCCATCAGATTCACAAGATATACGCATATTTTCGCTAATATTTATCTGTGAAGAAGTAAGAGCAAATTTGATAAACTGTGCAGCTTTTGGGAGGAATTAATAAGTAATACTTATTAATTACAGTGACACTGTGAAGCCACTCCCAATCGACAGAGTGAACTGCTCTACCAGTTGTTTAAAGTATCTAGTAGAAATAGCCACTAACTTTTGGTAACTGGAATAAACATTAATTGCACAAGTCTAGATTTGATTTGTACTGATTTTTATATGAAATACTGTTGTTTATACTTGGTGCACTTTTAAAGCTAAGATGCATATTGTCTATGTATCTATGCATATTTCTGGGCATACAAACAAAATAACTATTCTATAATTATTTTCAGTCTGGAGTGAATAATAACAACAACAATAATAAATACATGTCTTAACTTCTCAGGGGATGAATGTATTCCATGGCTTCCTGGTGGATGACATCTGTTAAGTAGTCATTCATCATTAAACTGTCCACGTCAAGTGTTATGACTGTTTCACATTTGGTCAATCCTAAATCAACCTTCTATTTTACTACAATTCTCCTCTCTCATTTTTGTCCCCTTGTAAACTGCAGCCACCTGTGTAGGTAACCTTTCAAGACTATAAATCTCCTATAATAAGGGAGTTGTTGATCCTTGAGGGAGCCACAATATTCCTTATTGATTTTACTGCATAGACCTGAAAAAGCCATACTTTATTTATGAGTATCTAAGCAATTTTTTCCCAGTCCCTAATCCCCAAAGCAATTCTGTGTTTTCTCACCATACTTCCCCCCCAATAACTGCATGTGCTTCTAAAATCTCTCTTGTAGAAATTTATTCCATTCAATTGAAGAATTGGATGTGTTCTTCCAAGATTATGGGATAATAAAATTGACTAGTATTTAAGGTACCACAAACACTTTGTTTTATAGTTCTCTGTGTACACTATAGACAGGCATAAGTTTTGAAGGTAGACATTTAGTTGAAATTTTGATAGAAAAACACTGAAAAATTGTACAGAGAGCTTTGCTATTGAATATAGAATAATTATTCCTATCCAGAATAAGCCTTTAGAGTTCTGTAGGTAGCAGAAAACCAAGATGTGTTAACAAGCTCCATAGGTAGTTTATATATCTCTCCATTCCCTATAGCTACTGTACCTAACTCTACAGCTAGACAGTACGGTATCAGTAAATGACAGGATTGGTATAAGTAATGTCTATAGTTAAGACTTGATGTAATGGGAATAAAATGCATCATTTCAACATTTTCATAGTAGGGGCTATGTGACAGCTCAGCAGGGCTAAAAGACCATCAAACTAATAGCTAAAAATTCCTGTGCTGAAGGATATAATTACTGGATAGTCACAATCTGTCATATCACTGTGTGAATTCCACTGGATAGACTAGATAAATGAACTTGAAAATAAATTGTTCAGAGCACTTGTCAAAATTATAGGTAAGATGTTTTATAGACTTATCTGTGTTTTGTTTCAGTTGTAACACATGAGTCATACCCTCTTTCTCTAATTCTAATGGCTTTTTTTTGTAGGGTAGGCTAAAGTTAATCAGCTGTTTATTCTAAAAATGGAGAAGAGTTACTTACTTATGAAAATAAGTGGTTTACCTTTTCATTTCCCCCCCTGCAATATCCTGATGTAAGTCTCTTATCCCATAATATAGTAAGTGTGTTGTATCTACAACTAAGGTGTATGGAAATATACTTTAGAGTTGATTGACCTGAGGTGCATCAACAATTTGGATCAAGATAACTCTTGTTTTTAGATTACACAAGAGCATAATTACTGTGAAATGTTTGCCTTTTATATTTTCTAAGACTTAGATGTATTTTCATAATACAGTCTCTAGAATATATTAAAATTATGCACCACTGCGCAATTTGCATCCAATATTTCACTAGCGCAATTCAATTTCATCCCAATTCATAAATGGCCATCTTGCATTCACTAACCCATAATCTAAGGAAATATACTGCACAGAAATTGATTCATAAAAATTTGCAAACACACACTCACACACACACATATAAATAGTCCTAAAAATATGAGTCTCGGGTATATACATGTTTAACACTAGAAACAAGGATCACCAAGATTAGGCAAACTACTGGCCTCACAGACACTATAAGAATGTACTTCCCAATCTTAGCTTACACTCTGACGATGTCAGCAGGTGATGTGTGTGTGTGTGTGTGTGTAGAGAGAGAGAGAGGTACTGTGTCTGTCTACGAGATCTCTATGAGATATTATGTAGATAAATAAAAGCAACTACATTGCTGGTGCTCTTACTGATATGTACTCTAAAATGTCTTGTTACAGGAAGATACTAATACATAATCTTTTAAAAAATGTTCTTAGCTTGATTAAAATTTGTCTCTATGGATAAAAAATGGTCCATGATACTTAACTAAAACTGAACGTGGCGATATTTCCTAGTTGTTATTACCTAGATTAAACAAATAATACTTGAAGCAAATAAATATTTTATAATATATTTGTACCCATAGTTTTATGTTGGTAATGTCATCTATACAATTTTTGCCGCATTGTACAATGATGTTCAGTTTTTACTGCAAATATCCCATACTAACCTCAATTTACTAACAGATAGAAGCAGATCAACCAAAACATTTTCATTTTTTTTGTGTTTCTGAACAAAATATATGTCAAGAGAAAAAAGACCATGACACAGTCAACCCATTCTCATTTGAGATAGATTGAAAAATTTAAAAACCTATCTTCAGTGAACTCAGGTCAAGTAAAATATCATCATGTAACTACACTGGCTTCTTCCTTCAACTAAAAATTTCCATTTCTTGGTAGAAGAGAGGTAATAATGTTTTCTATAGCCGAAGTTGTCTTTCCCACCAAACTTTCCACTATGGCTTTTAGAGGCAATATGCTAATATCTTATTTCATTTAAACCTTATCCT
The DNA here is from genome assembly GCF_947247035.1 of Vipera ursinii. Lineage (NCBI taxonomy): Eukaryota > Metazoa > Chordata > Lepidosauria > Squamata > Viperidae > Vipera > Vipera ursinii. Next base: position 47,134,225 of record NC_139514.1, on the reverse strand, counting down.
TGCTATTAAATGTTATCAGAGTTTCTTGTGTGTCCTGCATGTATATCCCCTGTAAAAAGGGAATATTAGGAAACAGGTAACACTGGTATTTTGTGCTTCTTTTATTTATTACATAAACAAAACTATCCCACATATCGTGTATCAAAGAGAAAAGGCATTTGATTCAAGTAAAATGTTTAGTGTATGGTGTAAACTGGTTACATTACTTTTGATTTCAATAACTTCCTCTAAACAAGTGTTCTGTAGGAAATTTGGCTTATTCCTTAATGGCAAACTGTTTAAACTCAGTAACACTTGAGGATTTACTAGAATGAGCTGCTTGTTTCTGGTCCTCTTATCTTTCTATCGGGTTTAGGACTTTATTTTGACCTGGTTATGTGTAAATACTGATTATTTTGTAGATATGCTACATTGTCCACTTGTTCAACTCTAGGAAGTGAACAACAATTCTAATACATCATAATCATAACTATTATTACTACTACAATAATAGCAACTAACTATGGTGGCCTCTCAAACACAACTAAAGGCCCCAAGCTGCCAAATTACTACCTATCAAGTGCAGGAAATCAGGAGTCCAGGCAGCTCAAATTAATATAGATTTATTCCATGCTAACACTCTACAAGAATCTGAACTGGTAATGGTCAAAGCAAATTGGCAGTAGATAAGAATCAATGGAATTCAAGTGAGATGGACTTAGATCTCTTGTGGACATGAAGGGACTCATGACTGATTATGCATTTGACCCCTCCCTTGGGCACAGCCTGGCCAATGACCATGTCTTACACTACCATTTTAATTGGATGGTTACCATTCAGAAAATGAGAACTGGGACCATCCATATAACTTGGGCTAAAGCATCCTAATATAATAACCAGCACTGAACAGGCTTCCTCTAGATGTCTTCAGTAGAACAAATTTTTTATTTTCATTTTAGCAGTGTATTACCTAATGCAACCAGATGTTCCATTATAAAGGGCTTTAAAAATAGAGTAATATCCAGCTATTTGTATTAGGCATGGAAGCCTATGGTAATCTATGTAGTTCCTTCAGTTATTACCATATATTGATATTGCCCTGTTAGCAATATTTCTGTTGCATTTTGTATCTGCTATAGGTATATGTTTGTATCAGTCATTCAATTCTCAGATGTTTACTAGCAAATGCCAACTCCATGTTGGAAAGATTAAATCTGAGCTTGCTTTGCCTCACCTGGATATTTACAGGTTCCATGCATTCGATCAGAATCTCCATGACATCTTCAGCTCAGCCAAGGCATCAATATACTGTATATAAATGAGTCTTTACCATATATGAATGGCACTTAACCATGTTAAATGATACATCCAAAGGTTTCATGTAGATATTTAAACAGTATGGTAGAGAGGACTCCATATTTTGCTTCCAAACAGTCAATTGCACTTTATTTCAAGACAATATCTCTAACTGCATTAGCACAACCTGAGAGTTTCATATATGTATGCTTGTATGTATGTATATATGTATGCATACATTTATTTATTAAGTGTGGATGTTTATCTTACTAAGTGACTTTGTGTGGTGAACAAAATTTTAAAATATAAAAACAAAAATTAAAATATATAGCAGCCAAGAATAAATCACCCACCGTAATGGCTAAATTAACCATAAAACGGATCCCTGCACACAGTTGGAATTCTAGAGTAAGTGGGGAAAAAACACTTCTCCAAACCAAACTGTATATTTATAAATAAACATTTTATGCAATTTAGATACAATCAGAATATTGTATAAATATGGGAGTCAATAAATATGAATTAGAGTTTGTGTTAGGTTGGCTTATAAAACGTATTTAACCCAATCCATTGATGTTGATAGTCTGGTTATAATTTCAAGCAATGTTGTATAGTGTGGATTCTGCCCACGGAATACTCTACATTGCAGAACAGAATAAATAATAAAAAGGTGCTCTGTATAAACTTTTGTAAGTCTCCTATAGAAAATACGATTGTTTATACATGCTTTCTTGTAGAGATATGTGGATACATGGTAAAGATAAAAAGTCCTACTTATTCTTAAATGCATTTTCAGGTCAATTTCTTATGGGTTATTCAAATTATTCTGTGTTGTCTGCTGTGGCTAAGTTCACTTCTGTCCTTAAATCCAATAAATTAAAATGTATTGTAATATATTACTGCCACCAAGTGTCCTTACCATTCATTATTAAATTAATATTCTTCCTACTGCTCAGAGATTTCATTGATCCAAACAACACTGTATGTATTGCATACCTATTCACTTTTCACCTTGCAAATAACTCAAGGGGCAGTGAAGCAGCAATAAAACAAGGTGTTAATAATTGCTGCCAAAAGTGGATCATAGAAGAAACACAAAGAAGGTTAAAGAAAAGACATATATGAGTACAAGTTCTTAAAAATGAAGACCTCTTATATTTGAACTGTCAATATGACCACTGCAGAAAAATGGAAGAAATTCCAGAGGCATCTTAGACCTTAAAAGGTTTTTGTCACTGATTCTTAGTAGTAAATTAATAAAAAACATGGTATAGTTATATTGAAAAACCAGCAATATCTGCAGAATGTCTGTAGAAATCCAGCATATCTGTAGAATTTACTAAAAGTTGTTTTGGAGTGTGTGGTTGCCTGATGCAATCTGTCTGCACAATTTTAAAGCAACCATCTTTTTTCTGCCAGGATTGTGTAACTGTGCTACCACAGTTGCCACAAAAAGGATGCAATTGCTTTAAGATATTGTGGACAGGAGTTACCGGTATCTGTTTCCTAGTCACTCTGAAGTATCTTTTGGAGATTAAATTTGAAGTTTTGAGTATCTGTTGGCATGAAGTTGAGAGGCATCATTAATAATATAATAGCTACAAATCCTTCTAGTCCAGATTCCTGCTTATAGTGGTCAACCACTATCATATCTGGAAACCAAGTGGGTATGAATAACAAGTTGCATTTGAACACAGACAGTGTGAACAGATGGAAAAATTTTGGGCAACTCTGAATCACATGGAGGAAACCAAAATCCAAAATCCTGAGATTTTTAAGAAAACCTGTGCATTCACAGAAAGCACTTCTATTACTTATTTTATTTATTTTTGGTTCGTGAATGCTAAATAATTTAGGAATTGCTCTCAAAGCAATATATTGTCTTGACCAAAATAGTCTTGACTATTCCACTTTCAGCAAACAGGTCTGAAAGAGGGTTGTATTAACTTCTGCTTCAATGTGACTAGGAATCCCCTTTATAATTTTTTATTTTTTTATTTTAATTCCATTTATAAATCAAATGCCTAATTTCTTTCAGAGTGTTATAGAACTAATTGCTTTGTATATTATTTTTAATGTAGAAATATGGAGTTTAAATCAAATGAATGAATAAATATATGCAGGCCAAGCTTCTGAAAGCAAACTTTATCCTTTTGACTTATGTACTTTTATGACCCTTTAGAAACAATTTGTGTAAAACAGAAAATTTATGGTTTTGATTATTAGACTGGATAGGTCATAGAAAGAAGAGAGTCATGTTGCAACTTTAGAGAAATAGATAAATTTATAATTGTATTTATAACTGATGTAAAGAAGATCATTTATTTGTATATTTTTTCATTCTTTTCTATTTTACTTGGCTGATGTATGTACATTATATAAATTGACATTTTTACAGGTTCTTGACTTGGAGAGAGAGAGAGAGTTTTAATAAATTGGATTTGTTTCATGTTGTTTGATATCCAACGTTTCACTAGATACGTGTATGTGGGAATCCATATGTATTAGACAGAGATGTATGGTAGATAGATTATAGGTAAGATAGGTAAGATGGTAAGATAAAAGATAGCTGTTGTTTGGACTACTGCAAATTTATGACATATGGGGCTACGTCATAAATTATTAACTCATTAAATTAGCTACAAAGGGCTTGTTTTATATTTACAATAGATAAGCAATTGCATTGTTTTTGGATATGTTGAAAAAGAGATTTTTATTTTATTTTTGGAGAGAAAACATTTATTAGTTTCAGAACCTGTCATTATCATAATTGATGTATGAAGGATCTAGAGACAAACAGGATGCAAATTAATTAATGGGCACAAATCTTGTACTAAAAATAGTATTAACATAGCATTAGGCACTACTAATATTAGGAAATTCCAACGTTAACTAAATTGAGTTTTGTTTGGATTAGAAGAATTTAGAAAATGCCATGAGGTTATCTGGAAAGCTTTATATCTTTTTACCTACTTTGGGTAACTCTAATGATGAAATGAGCACTACATTTTTTTTCTAATTTTCTAGGAAGAGACAGCATATTTAATGAGTTAATTGTTTATTTCAAGTGAAACTAAGAAGAGTCTAGTTTCTGGTAAAAGAAATGAACATATGAAAGATAGAAGAGAGATGAATGCGAAACTCAGAGTTTAAAAATATTTGTAGAGATGTATAGTAAAAAGAATAAACTGAACTAAAGAGAAAATAAAATAATTTTTAAGTAAATGAAGACAAAGAAAAATTATTATTTTCAGAACAAAGTTATTTTAAGAGGTTAAACATCTTTTTATGCAATTGTCTATACCATTTTGTAATGGAATTCATGTACTGAAGTTTTAATATTAGCATAAAATTGTTATGCAGAATTCTTTGTGATATTTTGCCTTGTCAAAGTAGCTAGGAGGATCTGAAATACTTCAGTTTTATCAGTTTTGGTTGCTAAGCAAAAAAAAATCATATTCACACAAACTTCCAGTTTAACAAAATTGGAAGCAAAAAATTATATATCAGTCTGTAAATTAGCTGAGTTCTCATTTTTCGCTGCTGATATTTTCCTCTTGGCAATTTTCAAAAGCTCCTTCCTCAATGGACTTTATCTTTGTGCTTTCCCAATTACTTCAAGTGCACCTTTCTTCAAATACTTTTTTCTGAAAGACCTATTGTTATCTTGGCCTCTTTTTTAAATCCTTAGACCTACATTTCTTTCAAGCATTTTTCTCCAGGAGATGTTCTACAAAGAAGGAAAAGAAAAAGAAAACACTTTGTGAACTAGATGCACTAAACTGCTTATAAATGTTAAAGCATGTACACTTATAGAGGCCCATTACTCTTAATACTAGGGAGTGGGAGAAAGAAAGAAAGAAATTATGTTCACAACTTTCCTCTATAAAGAGAAAATAGCCAAGTGCTTACTTAGAAAATGCATCAGAGTAATTATGTAGAGCCTCTTGTTGTGGGTGAAGAAGGAGAGTGCAAAAGTTGGCTTGAAACTTAACATTAAGAAAACCAAGATCATGGCATCCAGCCCTCTCAATTCCTGGCAAATAGATGGGGAAGAAATGGAGGTAGTGACAGATTTTATTTTCTTGGGCTCCAAGATCACTGCAGATGGGGACTGTGGCCAAGAAATTAAAAGACGCTTGTTCCTGGGGAGGAAAACCATGACAAATCTAGACAACACACTAAAAAGCAGAGACATCACCCTGTCAACAAAAATGTGTATAGTCAAGGCTATGGTCTTCCCAGTTGCAATGTATGGCAGTGAAAGTTGGACCATAAAAAAGGCTGAGCGCCAAAGAATTGAGGTCTTTGAACTATGGTGCTGGAGAAGACTCTTGCGAGTCCCTTGGACTGCAAGGCGATCAAACCGGTCAGTCCTAGAGGAGATCAACCCTGACTGCTCTTTAGAAGACCAGATCCTGAAGCTAAAAGGCAAATACTTTGGCCACTTAATGAGAAGGAAGGACTCACTGGAGAAGAGCCTAATGCTGGGAAAGATTGAGGGCAAGAGAAGAAGGGGATGACAGAGAATGAGGTGGCTGGATGGAGTCACTGAAGCAGATGGTAGAGGACAGGAAGGCCTGGAGGAATGTTGTCCATAGGGTTGCAATGGGTCGGACACGACTTCGCAGCTGACAACAACAACAATTATGATGGGAAATATAAGGCACAACTGCTGTATATCAGGTCAAGCTGTTCATCTATTTAATTGTATACAGTTTGGTCAAATATTTTCTACATCTAGTTTAGCTGGTATATGCTTTAAGACAGGACTGCAAAAAAAAAAAAACCAGTCTGAAGGCCTCCCAAATGAATATAGAATCAAAGACTTCTGAATCTGCTTTTAAAAACAGATACTGTCCTCCATTTTGGAGCATGGCCCTCTAAGTGTCATAGGAAGTCTGGCATGACCCTCACACAATAGAGATGTGCACTCCTGCTTCGAAACTGAGAGTAGTTTAAATGTGCTGTGCTTTGCTAGCAAACACTGAAAAGCAATGCATAATACTGTCAGCTAGTGGGTTAAAGGGAGATTTTGAGACAAAGGGAAATTTGATTACTAGATTTAAAATAGTAGGAAAATAGCAAAAAATAAGGGATTAATCTGCTTAATATTGAAGACTTAAATGTACAAGGGAAATGTAAACTAACTAGTAGAAAATAGGTTTGAATTATTGACTAGCCCAGAGAATATAATCAAGGTGGTGATGTATTAGGGTGGGAAGTAGAAAATGTTTATGAAGTAGAATAAGAATATAGTTAAGTAACTAATATGTGTATTTTAGATATTATAATTTTCATGAAATGAGATAAAGGAAATTTGAGTTACCTGAAGGTTAAATACTATGGATTTTAAAGATCAAACTGGAAATATGTAATTAAAAATTAAAATAAGGTAAAATTTAATTACAGGACATTGACTGTTCATCAAGATTTATTAAGATAGGTATAAGCAAAAATGTATTTATAACTGTGATAATGAAGTTTATACTAAAGTTTTGATACAATTAGAAATTTGTTAGCTTACTGTAAATATGAAATAGCAAATGTTAAGGGAAACAGAGAAGAAATATTTGATGATGTAACCTGAGATACCTACTGTTAAGTATCAGGATCAGTGAGGCATTGACGAGGTGGTGGTGAACACAAACAACATGTTTATTATCTTAACACAGAAGTGGCACAAACTGCCACTAAGCTTCAATTTATACGGACCACCATTAGGCGGCAGCCAATGGAATTAAAGCAGTCTTTCCCGCTCAAAACACAAGTAACAACTCTGGAGACAAGCTGTCTGGAGTTTAAACAGACACAGCAGTTAACTAACAATAATGGTTTCCACGTATTTTACACCAATACATAACACCTACCAAAGATTGTATTACTGAACTATTGTTCAACCCAATTACCATTGCCTTGTAAATACTTATATGTAAAACTGGAAAATCAATCAAATATCTTTTTAGAAAGTTTTTGTAAAAACAAAAAACGGGTAAGCTCAAGCTTAATTGAGGGCATGTTCAGAACAAAGACCCTCAAATTTCTGCTTGCTTTTTGATGTTGATTCTCTCCAATATATTTCTTCCTGTTGTATATATCTGTAAATTTCATCCCCTCCAAATTTAATTTAATTTCTCTTTCAAAAACTGATGAGAGCTGAAGAGGTCTTACATACAGATACCAAGACTGATTGTGGTACACACTTCTTTTAAATTGAGATGCTTGAATTCTGAATTCTGTATGGTTTTCCTACAGCTCCAGGCAATTTAATTCAAAATTCAAAAGAGTTTCAGAATCAGAACAATTTAACATGTGGTTATTATAGTGCACAGTATAGAATTAAGCAAAGAATAACCTCTTTCATAACTGCCATTGCTTTCAGGATATCTTGGAAGCTAAAAAGGGTGAGTTATTTGGAAAAAATAGGAAACGTTCCCAGGATGGGGGGAACAGGGAGAGATACCATGTAAAATCAAATCCTGGCAAGTTGGAATTGCTGTTGATATATCAGAGTCTCTTTTACCATTAGAATTACTTCTTTATGAACAAGTAGTACCTCCCAAAGAACAGGTTGATGATCTCGGTGCTGGTGAGAAGCATCCTTCGGGATTCATTTCTGCTGAATCATCAGATGGAAATTATGGCCTGAGGGACTAACACTTAATACTTTTGTTGCTGAGGTTTGGGCAACTTTTGTTTGCAGAGGATTTTATAATATATTCTTATCAATGCTTGTCTAACTATTGTAATGTGCTCTATTTAGGGCTGCCCTTAAAAAAATATTAAGAAACCAGTTGGCCAAAATGCAGCGGCCTGCATTCTTTCCGTCTCCTGGGCTATTGGGAGCACATAATTCTAGTTTTCCAGGCCTGCACTGGTTGTTAGTTGGTTTCCAGGTCCAATTTAAGGTACTGGTTTTGACCTGTAAAGCAGTTCACGGCCTGGCATAAGGAACCTACAGGCCCATTTGCTCCAGGCAACTTCAGCCCATTCAATTAGATGTAGCAGTATACCATAATAAAACATATTATTATTATTATTATTATTATTATTATTTTCATCTAACAAATCCCATACTTTTTTGGGGGGTGGGGTGTGTGGGTGGGAGGTAGGCTTTTTTTTAATAAGATGGTTAAATGTCTTTCCCAGCTCTATTTAACCTTTAAAAATATTATGTGTTTTCTACACCTTTAAAATTGAAGTCCTTTCAATTTCCACAGTTTTTGAGCCCTACTGTTCACATTGCTTTGTAGTGCTTGGCATTAGCTCTTTCTCCTAGCAGGTGCTGACATTCCCATTTTTCTTTTGCTAGTGAAGGAGTAGGCAGAATCAAATTGTTTCAGAAGTCATAACTAGTTATAGAGCTTTCTTAGATAGTACTGAATTGACCAAGCTGCTCAGTCAGAGTTCCCTGCAGAAGTTTTCCTCAAAATTCAATGTGGTGCTCTCATACTGGAAGCAGCAATACTTTCATCAAAAATATTATTACTACTAAAATATTGAGCACTAAATATTATTTAATACTAAGAGAAAGATAAACCAATCAAACTCTCTCCCTCTCTCCTTTTCCCTTTCCTCTTCTTCAAACTATACTACATTAACCAGCTTCTTCATCAACTAAATCCGGAATGTTGTTTTCCGGGCTTTTTATTTACTCATTCATCAGCTTGCATAGATTACCTTTACCATGAAAGAGTTGCTAATGAGTGCAAGATTGTTGGTATTGAGCATTCTTATTGGACAAAATGTTTTCTGCTTAAAAATTTAAATTGCTCAATTCATTTTGCTTCTGCTAATCAAGTGTAATTTCGAGTTGACACTAACTGCACTGAGTCACCCAGCAAATTCCAGAACAATGGCCTGATTGATTTGATATGCTTCTGCATCTTTCTATCATGTCTAGAATGTTCTTCAACAATTCCATTATTGACAGTTTCAGAACAAAGCTCGGCAGATTGCTCGATTGACTAAATATATTTTAGCATGGAAGCTGTGCTTAACAGCCTGTATTTCCTTTCCTAGAAGAGAGGTTTGAGGGCATTAATAAATTATCAGCAAGATTTTAAAGTTGGCTAAGCTACAATTTGACACTCTTTGCTGAGGAAAGCAAGCAGAAATCAGACAAGGTAAGCTATGGTTCCTTCACTTTTAATTTAGTAACACTAATTAGAATTAAGATTCATAGTTGTTGCTACAATGCTTGTTCCTATTATATTTGCTCATAATAATTAAGTCTACAAGGTTACAGATATCAAATGGTGGGATTCAATATTAATAGTAACTCAAACGTATCACAGAATGTATAGTACATGCTGATGGGAAAGGGGAATAAATGATTTATTCAGTGTTCCAGCATCAATTTCTCAAAGTTTACAATTAAGCTATAACTATATTCAGCTTAAAATAGTTACAATGTACCCCAAAGCAGAACCTCTCATAATTCCCAATTGTGTATTGTACTGTGATTTTATTCAGTCAAATGCAATTACAATTAGAGTTACTGTATATTTCAAAACTTCCATGTTCTTAGATCAAGATGAAAGGTTGGGGAAGTACTGGAATATATACTCTATGGATGTTATCTTATATGAGGTGTATTTTTCTTAACAAAAAAAAAAACCCTTAGAGGAAGCAGTATCTGAATTATATTAAGATAGTTGTAATGAGGAACTATGTACACACATTATTACCCCAATAAACTGAACTCTGGAATAACCAATTTTGGTTAACTTGGCCAATTATGAGAAAAGTTGGAAAATATAATTCAACAACTTGCCCATCTATGTCATTAGGCATAATAATATGATCGGAC